>NC_022026.1:6858792-6890838 GCF_000317375.1 Microtus ochrogaster | reverse complement strand
ACAATGCTAACAATGGCAGCATAGACAAATGTAACACATCTTTGCCCAGGTAAAATAATATTCTAGGACAGATGCCCTCTTTTGACTTCCACCCACATTAAATGCTTATGGCACACAAACGTACATGCAGACAAAGAACATACACACAGTAAAAATAAATACATCTAAAAATATTACCTTGCGATTATAAATTGAAATATTTCTGATATTTCTCTTACCAGCTTTTACTGTAAGATCAGAAATCTTAATTTTCTGCTTTTAAAAATGATCTTATTTTAAAGTATTTACTCTTCTCTGAGAAAAAAAGCTTTAGGGTGTTTGTGATGTTACCGTTAGAGGTCATCCTACTATATTGCATTGTCACAACTTCAGACTTTAAAAGGTTCTACCAAAAGCCAATTTATCCATCACGAGCTCCAGGTGGGTTAGTGCCAATGACAAAGTGTATGTTGCTATGTGCCAAAAGTTATATTTAAGTTTCTGGCACAAATTACTAATTACTTATAACTTTTGTAAAAACCAAAAAAAAAAATCATCTCAACACTCTCATTTACAGCAATATCAGCTTTCAAAGTTTGGGAAGTTTTTATATCATTAAGAAGAAAATGGATAAAAATAATACCAGTAATAATAGCAATTAAACATTGATTTATGCTATGTCAAGAATTTACTGAATGCTTTTACATGTATAGTGTCATTTAAATCCATACAGCAATCTAAGAAACCAGTATTAATGTGGGTCCCATTTTATGAAAAGGGACTATGAATCTACAAAAGTAAGAGTATATACAGGTCTATAGGATTATTCAGACAGAATGACTTCACCACAGAACCATTTTAATTGTTTATTATGAAGAAACAATATTTAGTAAGCATGTACCATGTGCCAGGAACTGGGCCAAGGACTTTATGTAAGTTGATTCACTTAATGTTCTCATCAGCCTTATGGGGCTGTTATTTTTAGACATATTTTATAGATGAAAGAAAGAGGGGTACAGGAAGTTAAGTTTTCTCAAGGTCTTAACACTAGTGAGGGTAGAACTAGGGTATTAATCTAAATAGGTTGTATACTGAAGTGGCACCACTTTCTACTACAAAGAAACTACAAAGAAACTTATGAACATATTTTAATTCCCCATTATTTTCATGAAGCCGAAATCTTAATCACGAAAGTCAATCCAAAGTCACTGCCAACTATAAATTGTATACAGATCATTTTTTTTTAAAAATCCTATGGAATGCAAGTCTTTAGCATTCTGATCATTTTTATCTTTCAGAGCAGAGAGTGGGAACAGATTGAAACTACACTCTAGACGTATCCATCCAGGTAGCTTTTGGGGAAGAGGAATTAACACTTTTGTGCCATTAGTTTTCCCCTAGAGTATAAGAATCCAGCCCCTCTAGTCTCATTTGCCTGAAAGCTTTAACAGCTTGCTCAAACAGAAACATTATGTCAGCATCTCTCATTGGAATGCCTTGAAACTATTGTTAAAAATAGCGGATTCTCCCACCCAGCTTCTGAGAGCACAACTTCTAAGTCTGCATTCTCACAAGTGCTCCAGATCACTTGGAACACAGCTAACTTCGAGAATCACATGCAGTGATAAAACTCTCAGGATTCATGTTCTGAATCTGGGATGCTCAAACATAAATCAGATGAATTTAGCTTTATACCATGCAAGAGCACAATCATGACATTAAACGACCCTGTGAAGTAAATTTGCATACTGAAACCTCCTCTTGAACACTCGCAATACACATGAACATATCAAGGGCTCTAAGAAATCCTGAAAGAAATTAAGAAACTTCTTTCTGAACTCATAGCTACTAAGTATTACTTAATCATCTGGAGTGTGGAGAGTGTGCTGCTATGCACCTATGTTTCTCGGTATTTTTAGTGGCCTTGGAAAGTGACATCAGGGGCCCTACCTCATATGTTATCCATCTCTCTCCGGAGAGCTCCTTGAATCTTGATTCCTAAGGAACCATCAGTTGTTCCAAAGGTCGCAACAGTTGAGAACATCGTTATAGCTGCACTAGCAAGGCTGACTAGAAACTAAACAAATTCCAAATATGGAAACTACCTGGTAACTACATTTTGATGCTTGATATTTGCCATTTGATCAGTCGAACAAAGCAAACAAACAAACAAACAAACAAAAACACCTAAAAAGAGCAGCTTGCTAATACAGTGTGAAGAGCTTGCCATTATGTAACTCGGGTCCAGAAATCATACATAGAACAGGACCTCAATTTTTCAGCCACCTCAGAGTGTAGTTGGGGCCATAGGTGGGTAGATTCACCCTCCCACTTGCCCTGTAGGACTTAGTGAAAGCTACTTCACCACTCTTAGTTTCTTCCCAGAAGGCCACAGTTAGAAGTAAAGGAGGCAATGCACACCAATCTTTTATCTCAAATATGAAGCTTAAAATATGGGCCTACCTATTTCCCCTGCTCTCTTCTCCCGGCCTAGCACTGTGATGTCAGCTTCGTTAGAGCATCAACTAGACAGGGAATTTTTGCAGTTGGGTTTGGAGCAGCTATTCTCTTCTGAGGACAGTCTACTTTAATGAACTCCAATGCTGGTAATTCAAGGGCAAGTGCAGGGTATTGAACTAGCTCTTCAATTCCACCTGCAAGGAAACAACATGGACTGGGGTTGATAGACATGAAAGGACAAGTTCTGGCCCTCATGCAGCTCCAAGAAGAGTGGTAACAAACCCGAGTGTGCCTAGCTGTGGCAGAAACATGAGCAGTTGTGGGGGCCCAAAAAAGAGATTTAGCTAGTCACAGAGGTCAGCGAAAGTAATGGAAACTGCATTCCAGCTAGGAAAAATCAGTGCACTCAAGGACATCCAATGTCATCTTTATCTACCCAGAAAACAAAATAGAAGAAAATACACTAGCCTAACCTAGGGCTGCAGTTCTAAGGCTGAGTTCCAGCAGCCAGCCCAGGGCAGGTCACAGGCTGCCTTGTGCTTTTGTGCCCGGTGCTGTGCTACATATAGGAGAAAACCAGGAAAAGCGAGGTGACCTCTGCCCTCGCAGAGGGAAAGCACTGATGAAGGCAAACCACTAGAGCCCATGAATGCAATAAAAATGCCATCACCGAACAAACAGATAAGTATCAGCTCACTCCCATCAGTCTCTCTTTAGCTTCCTGTCCATTTTTGTCGAAGAGGGAAAATCTTCAATGACTCAAAAATGAGGTGATCTCCAAGTCCCCAGTCACTTCTACCTCTGCACCTTGTCCAGGGATATGGAGATCGTTGTCATTATTGTTAAAGCATTGATTTCATCAGAACTGTTTGGCAGTCAATTGGTCAGGCTAATTTGGGAATAGAGGTTTTCTAGCATTTCCTCCTCTTGTAGCCATTATTTGTTCGTTTGACAAGTAAAGAAGGGATGGAATGGCATGTCAGTTCTAGATATGCTTGCATGAACAGTCCCTTGCCTGTGAGTGTTCCCATCTGAGTCTTAAGCTTCTTCAGTAGGAGGAACAAACTCAAGGAAGCTGCTGCCCTTCCCCTCTCCACCTGTATTTCTTCTCCTATCCAGCAGAGTCTGGGAATCAACAAGGGTGGGACTCCTCAGACTTGGAGCAGAGGGGGAGCAGTGTTTGAGAGGCAAGGCTAGACTCCTGCACTTTCTCTTCACACTTTGGTCAGGATTCCACCACCACCATGAGGGATAAACCATGCCAGAAATAAAGGGGACTCTACATAAATAGCACAAATGTTGTTTCCTCCCCCCCCCCTCTCTCTCCCTCTCCCTCTCCCTCTGCCTCTGCTTCTCCCTCTCTCTCTCTCTCTCCTTTCAAGACAAGGGTTCTCTGTGCAGCTTTGGAATCCATCCTGGAACTCTTTCTGTAGCCCAAGATAGCCTTGAACTCACAGAGATGAGCCTGCTTCTGCCTCCCAAGTGCTGGGATTAGAGGCGTGCATCACCACTGCCCAGCTAAGTGTTGTTTCTTAAGTAGGAAAAGGAGTGGCAGACTAAGGGATTCTATTAAGCAAGCACTGCTTTTCTCCTGATTTTCCTCCAGAATTATGTATAGGGAGAGATGACAATAAAGAGCTATAACTGAATGAACACTTAAGAGTAAACTATGTAAGACATCGGCAAACATTAGCGAGGTATGAAGCTTGTACAAACCTCAGCCATTCAGCCCAGAATCCACTGAATAATTGTGTTTCCTTCCTAACTGATGCTTATTTGAATCCTCAAATAGATTTTTAGTACTATCTGATGCTGTCAAAGGGCAAAAGGTGCTGATGGGACTACAGGCATTTCTGCAATGCCACCCTCCCAGCAGAACAAATAGTGTTCAGATCTTGCAAAGTCGACAAAACTACAGCATAGGTCAGATGCAAACTCCCCCTAACCAGAGACCTCCCTGAGCCAGCAAAGTCAAAGCCATGAGCTCAGGGCCCTCAGAAGGTCGCTGGAGAGGACAGTGAGTCTGCAGGATGAGTCAGGAGAATTGAGAAAGCCCAGCCAGTCCCAAGAGCCAGACCTCTAGCACAGCCGCCAAGGCAAAAGCTCTGTAAGAACCTGGAGCATCCTGATAATGGGGGTGGGGGCAGAAGAAACAACTGAAAAGACAAACTACCTCTTCTGTGCACTGGTGAAAGAGGGAAGGAGATGCTCTTTATCCTTCATATGTTCCACTTTCAATGCTCTCCTCAGTCTAAGATGTTCTCAATGATGACAGCTAAGCCGGCATTATCTATACCACTCCCAGAGAACCACTATCCCCTAATAAATTCACCTTTCTCAACCTCTCCCCACTATCCAGCTGTCTTTCCTAGGAATGGTTCCTTCATCAGCCATAGTTCTGCCTCGCCATTTCCTTAAAACTGCTCTGGGCCAGTGCAAAATTCATGAGTCAGTTTAGTCCCCACTTGGGTCAAATATTGGCAATTAAACAGTTGCCTCTTAGCAACTGAGTACTTCTACTCAAAAGAGTATATGCAGGGAAAAGGTTTCCAATAAAGAGTGAATTTAAGAGCGAAAGATCCTGTAGAACCTCACCTTCGAGACCATGTGAAGCAATCCCTCCCTCCCTCCCTCCCTCCCTCCCTCCTTGGTTAATCATAAACTAGCCATGCAACTAGCAACTGGGCAAAGAGCCTAGATGCAAATTCAGACCCTGGTGCAACAAGACACCTTCTTATATAGGCCTCAAGGCACAAGAACTTCATCTGAACTATTACCAGTACATTGTAAACTGCTAATTTGTAGTTTGATCACTTTGGTACCTGGGAAGTAGATACAGGGATTAAGAGGATTAGATGTGTTTCAAATTGTGAGGAAGAAATTATTAAAAGAAAAAAAAAACCAATCCACTTTATGCTGAAAATTGCCTGCAAAACAAAAGAAAGGAAGAAAGGGAGGGATGGTGGGAGGGAGGGAAGAAGGGAGGGAGGAAGGAAGGAAAGAAAAGAAACCTTGCACTGCTCCACAGGTGCTAGATAAGAGAGTTTATAACCTGGAAAACCTACCTGAGGCTTCAGTTTGTGAAGCTGGCACTTGGACTATACTAGACTAGAGAGCATGGCTTCGGTAAAAAGAATACAGGCAGTAATTAGCAATGGGGGCTTTGTCCTGAGATGATTGAGGGTGACTTACATAGCTGGCATTTATGACTTGGGTATTAGGAGCTATTGACTACTGAGGAAAATATTTGACTTGGGATGGATCTGATTTCCTAGCATACTGTGCCCGGTCACAATTGAGGGTTCCAAGCAAGGCATCTAGTTAAGCATTCTAAACCCCAGACCAAGAAAGCATTTGGAAATACTGATTCTTTTTAATGAGACTTCTCTGGACAAAGAAAGTGTGATCTCTGTGGCCTCCAAATGGACTTGCCTGAGTAGGACCACACTTGTCTCTGGTTTCCTTCCCCTGCCTATCCTATACCTCAGTCTCCCTATACTCCTGTCATTGTATCCCACTTCTCCTGGGAGTTTAGGGTTCTCTTTAGCTTTTTGCAGGCTAGATGGCTAAGGATGCCTTCACAGTCTGCAGTTCCTTATCTCTTTGCCCCATTCCATAGTAAGATTCTGTCCCTGTCTAAGAATCCTGATTCTTCCTTCCCAGAGAAACAGCTGAAAGACTTATGAGCTCTTGTTATGTGTTAAATTCGTTGTGGCAAATAACAACTTAAATTCCTGGCCCTTCAAATTTAGAGCAGTCTGGTAAAGAGGGAATACACTTCTAGATAGCATTTTAAGGTGTATGTTAGGCTTGTGGCAATAATAAAAATGATGATGATGAACAAGGGTATTAGTGATGCGTCTTTCCATCACATGGTAGAAATGGCTAACTATATTTCCCTAAATATAGGGTATAAGGGGCTTTGGTTCATTCTAGTTTTTAAAGGCTGCTTGAACCAATGAGAATCTACTTACCCTGTGTCCATCACTAAATAATGCTGTGAAATTTTGCTTTTTTTTTTAACTTGTGCCTTTCTTTACTGAAAGGTTGCTCAACTGGTATTTTATTTTTTTACTTACTAATATCTTGAAATGTCCCTACTCCTTACTTCTAGCCCTCAATTCTTTTATCTCTTCATTTTTTTAGTTTTTTTAAGTGTTCATTGTATTTTGTCTGCACATATATATGCACAGCACATGCATGCAATGCTCCGGAGGACAGATGAGGGTAGCAGAAACCCTGAAATTGGAGTTGCAGATTGGTGTGAGCCATCATGTGGGTGCTCGAAAACAAACTGTTGTCCTCTGGAAGAGGTACAAGTGTTCTAAGCTACTGAGTGCTCTCTCCAGTCCCCACCCCCAACACATTTTTGGGACTCCAGAAGTAGGCATCAGGGCTAGGAAGAAAGTTCATTTAGTAAGGGCTTTCCAAGGCTGAAGGCTCGTATTTCCAATTGTTATGTAAATGTTGGTTGAATAGGGCAGTCCCACTTAATTCCAGAGCTCCAAAGGCAGGAGATTCCTGGATAGACCTAGCTAGCTCTACTGGGTAAACTGGCGAGCTCTAGGTTCAACTGGGAGACCATGCCTCAACAAATAATGTGGAGAGTAAGAACGGAAGAAGGCTGACATTAGCCACTATATGTTCACACATATGCGTGTGCACTCATATATATACAAGCACTCACATACTTGCATAAAATGTACACCACAAACACAGAAACATGCCCCCCCACCAAAAAAACCAAAGACGCAGATTCTATTTTATCCAAGAATTGTATTACTAAAATATGGCATGTATATGGAGAAGGCAATATCATAGACATCTCATTAAATCAATCTAATGAAATCTATCCCAGTAGTGATAATCTGACGCATTCATCTCACAAATAAGCAAAGTACTGATCTTTAGCCAAATTGAGCAATAAGGTACAGCAGTTCTTAAAATATTAACTCCTCCTGTAACAGCTGGTAAATACCCACTGGATGCTTCAGACTCTACTCTGCAATCTCCAGAGCTCCACAAGATTCAGTGACTAATAGGGTGATGCCTGGCACAGTCTTTAAGGCTATTCCTGGAATGTATTCTGACTTGCTTCTGTGCCTTCCCACATGAATATCATCCACAATGTCAAAGCAACTAAGCAGCAGGTACTGCCTGTGTCCATGAATGTGGACCACCATCCCTTTGACTACAGATGTAGCGGTGACACTGACATTTGTCTTAGGACTCTCTGCTCCATGCATTTCTATGAAGCAGAACATCATGACCTTCAAAAGATGGACGACTTGATCCTTGTTTCCAAAATAGCACTTGGCAGGCAGCCTAGACTCAGATGGGGACAGGAGACACAGGCTGTGGGCATTATGGGCCAGCCCCCTGTCACATCACCTCAGGGGATCCTCAGTCTCCTGGGACTCACTAGAAAATCTTTTACATTTGAAAAGCAGAAATTATCTAGTCCACCTGAGCACCCTGGGAGCAGGTCTGTATTCTTAGCTTCCTGCTTCAAGCGCTGAGTTTAGAACAAAAGCCACTGTTCAAGGTCATAAGATGAGTCAGTCTACTGAGTGGAGTAAGGAAGAACAAACAGCCCCACAGCAGGGTCAAATTGAGCTGTTGAGCTACCCCACTCCACCAGAAAGATCTAGGGAAACCGTTCATGTTCTTCACTGGTAGAAAACTTGAGGAATTGCCTTGAAAGGGTATTAGTGAACAAAGATGGGGGGGGATAATGATAGTGTGGGTCCTTTGTCATCAAGTGGCTTGGAGATTCAAACTGTGGTAGTCGTGTGATATACGTGAAGAGCACAAATAAATACTATGCCTGCTGCCTTTATTTGTATCTCTAGAAACGACTCCTTCATTCTTTCTCAGGAACAGTCTGACTCTCCTAATGGACCCCTCTACTGTCAACTTTGAACTAACATAACTGAATTCTCTGTGAGAAAAAGAATCAACAAAAGTCCTGTCTGAATTTGGAAAGTCTGAATGTACCTTTTTCTCAAAAGATTGAGTTTGTTTTTATGTGTGTGGGCCTCAGTGTATTTTCGAGTTCCATGTAAATCCAGATTCACACAGAGACCACAAGAATACACAGGATCCCCTGGAACTGGAGTTACAAGTGGTTGTGAGCTTTCTTGTATGTGGTTTGCTGGGCACCCACAGTTGCTATAAGAGCACCAACTGCCTGTAACAACTGGGCCTTCTTTTGAGCTTCACATTTAACTTTTGGCTCTACTAACTCCCTTGGTAACACTAAGAGCAGCACATCTTTGTGTTTCCTCTTTCTCTTTAACAAAATATGGTGACACAGCTACCTGCCTTATGGGTTGGCATAAGAAAATATTAGTATTGATAAGCAGAAAGAAGAAAAACATTTGAATATCCCAATACTCTCCAAATGTACAAAAAGATATTGTCTGTCTTTAGAAATACTTAAGAGGTACATGAAAATCAGCTTTTATCAGGCATCTATTATGTGTCCAGTATTTCCACATTCATTAGTTTCATTAATCCTGACTGCAATCCACTGAAGTGGATATTACTTCCTGCAAGTAAAATGATAAGGGATAAAAATTATGATAAAATACATTACTGTGTTCCAAATCTGGTTTCAATCTTATAAATAAGCAAATTTCATTCTAAAGAAAAGCAAGATGACACACAAGTAATAGGATCCCAGTTACAAATGACCATGCCACAGCAGGTCAATACAGCATTAGGCTGTATCTAGAATGTGAAAAACCACGCGGTGCTTTCGATAATTTATGTTACAGCAGCATAACGTTTGGAAGATATTCAGGATAAAGATGAGCACATGGAAGGAGTGTTTAAAAAAGGTGCCAAATGAATCAAAACTCCTTAGGTGCACGTGGTAGGCGTGGAAATACGGGACTCTGTTAAGATAATAGTTGCAGCGTTTCAGGACATGCGTGAAAGAATCCTCAGGACACTGCAGATCTGAGCTTTCTTCCTTGGCAAATAACAGACTATGGCTATAGCGGAAACCCTGTTACTTATTGTCATTCAAACCATAGGTAAATTTAATCAAAAATTATAATACAATCAAGATAAAAATTGAGATAAAGCTAATGGTTAGTTGTTACTAGGAATTGTTCATCTTTCCCAATCACTAACTTTGCAACATTTGCTCTAGTGTCTCATCTAATACCTCAATCAGAGGAAGTAGAAGACATCTGCCCTCTTTCTGCCTCAGTTTCCCCACATTAAACCCAACTGTTGATCTAGAGTATTGTTTTTCAGCATCACCTCGAAAGCTTTTAAAAATATGGATGCTGAATTTTAGCCTCGGGGTTTCTTATTTAATTTCTGGTGGCAAGGCCTGAACATTGATATCATTTTTAAATTCCCCAGTGAGTCTGATATGCTGCCAGGGTTGAGAGCCACTGGGTTAGATGATTCCTGAGGTTTCTTCTTACTCTGGAAGACAATGTGCTGAGTATGGCTGGATCTCTCACGGTACCAGAGCTACTCTGCTTACCTGCCTGTTTTACTCTCCCCTCTGGTCCTACACAGCACTCCATCTATCCTATCATTTTGCGGCAACCCGTGCACCTATTGACTTAAAACTTTATTTGCTCACTTTACTTACTGTAGAGGCTCCCAAGCTATTTAAATCTAATTTCTAATGTTATGTGGGTCATTTTGCCTCCAAAGAAGGTTCCCTGCTATAGTATTGGCCTTGAATGCATGCGCCGACCTGCTCCTGCGTCCAGGTTGGGAAAACTCAACTAGAAAGTGTGAGCAGTCCAGAGGGCTCCCACTGATCTGGAAGGAATCTATAAGCACAGTTCCCAACTTTCCATTTCATTGGATTCTTTCGTGGCAATCAGCCTGCTCATTCTGTTCAGCCCTTTGTCAAGAATGTCCTTGACACTAAAGGAATTGATTTCTTCTTCCTTTGCTTTAAATAATAAGCCAACAGTTATGCAGCAGTTTTATAGGGTATTGATTTAACATACAGACTGCATTATGGCCCTTGAATGCTACAGCAAGGACCAATACCTCATCAGCTAGGAACACCAATGTAGTGACATCTTAGCATTTTCTTTACTTGTCAAAACACCCATGAGCTGTGGGCTTGTTGTAGAGGAGACATGTCAAGGATTTAGAAATGTCAGCTTAAAATATTCTGGGATATTTTCAAAAAGGCATGAGCATTTTTAACCAGTAGCATTCTATCAACAATGCTTTATCAGAATACAGGGATGCTAAAGAATAGTGTGAGTATTATTCAGGCAACACAAAGTCCCTCAAGGTCATAAGATGGCATCTCTCTAGAAGCACTCTAGACATCTGCTCATAACATCTGCTTGATCTGTGTATAGATGATAAGGGCTGAAACAGTATAGAATGGAAAAGAACCTATAAAGGGATCTGAATTTTAAAAAAAATCCCTATATTACCAAGATCCTAAGATATAAATTTCAAAATTTAGAATATGGCATGGCCCTTTAGCTGTATGTAATTCAGAAGCCCTTCGCAGCTGGATAAGAACAGAGGTTCTTCGTTGTAAGCTTCTGGTCAAATGCCCCTGGGACATAAGTTTGGTTTTGCCTTCACTGACAAATACTTTGAAAGAGTAGTAATATATCCACCTTGATTATGTGTTCCTTACTTGCCACATAATCTACAATGTAGAAGAGAGTGACCCATTAATCGCCATGTTCTGCTGTCAGCTCCAAGTCTTAAGTCCAATTGGCATCATTATTGTAACATTTGCCATTGTAAACCATCTCCTCACACCCTCTTTCAGGTTTCTCTACCTTTCTTTTCAACTGCTTAGATTAGTCTTTCTTTACCTATCCCATAGATGATGAACATTTTTCTTGAAGTTATTTCAAAATTTAAGCCTGGTAATGATGAGGCATGCCCTTAATCCCAGCACTTAGAATGCAATCAATGGCAGGCAGATCTCTGAGTTCACGGCCAGCCTGGTCTACAGAGTGAGTTTCGGAACAGCCAGAGCTACACAGAGGAAACCCTCTCTCAAAAAACCAAAGAGCAAACATAACCTTAAATTTTTATTTTTGTTTTCATTTTATGTAGATGGGTGTTTGCTAGCATGCATGTCAGTATACCTCAAGTATTCAATGACTGTAGAGGCCGCAAGAGGCTGCCAGATCCCCTGGAACTGCAGCTTTGCATGATTGTGAGCTAGCGTGTGGGTGACAGGAATCAAATCCGGGTCTTCTGCACTAACGCCAGTGCTCTTAAGCACCGAGACATTGCTCCAGCCCTCTATTCTCACTTTTGGAAGTTCATGCATTCTGTGATTTACAGGACTCTCCAAGTCCCACCCTCCTCTCCTTCCTTTCCACTCCCTCCACCCATCTCCATGTCGCTTTTGCCACACAGCCTTCAAGGCTCCAAGCCTATATTGTCAAGCCCATTTTGGACATTTTCATTAAAAATCTAATGAACCCTTATCCCCATTTTAAGCTCAGTTCCTCTCTTGTATTATTCCACTTATTAACTTTATAACTTGACCACAAACCCTGTCTTTTTTGAATGGCTTATTTATCACCATCATTTTTTTTTTCAGATTTTTCTCTTGAAAATATAAATGTACATCTGATACTCCTCTCTATTTTTTTTTAACAAAATTAGTAGGGACTAGTTTGATCCTATGCTTGTTCCTTCCTAGTACAGATGGAGTTGATAAGCTCCTATTAGCTCAGATAAACTGTTTCAGTGGATGAACCCTTCATGGTCTTGACCTCTTTGCTCATATTCTCATTCCTCCCACTCTTCAGCTGGACATTGGGAACTCAGTCCAGTGCTCCGATGTGGGTCTCTGCCTCTATTTCCATCTGTTGTTGGACGAAGGTTTTATGGTGATATTTAAAATAATCATCAGTCTGACTACAGGGCAAGTCAAGATTGGGCCCCCTCTCCTCTATTGCTTAGGGTCTTAGGCAGGGTCACCCTTGTGGATTCCTGGGAATTTCTCTAGAGCCAGGTTTCTGTTAACCTTATAGTGGCTCCCTCAATCAAGGTATCTCTTTCCTTGCTCTCAACTCTGTCCTTCCTCCATCTAGACTATCCCATTTCCTCAAGTTCTCCTCAACCATCCCCTTCTCTCTTCCTCTTCCTCTTCCTCTTCTACCCTTTGCTCTCCCCCACCCCATGCTCTCAATTTTGTCAGGTGATATTGTCTATTTACAGTTTCCAGGTGAGTCTATATATGTTTTTTCTTTGGGTTCACCTTATTACTTAGCTTCTCTAGGATCATAAACTATAGGCTCAATGTCCTTTGTTTATAGCTAGAATCCACTTATGAGTGAGTGCATACCATATTCATCTTTTTAGGTCTGGGTTATCTCACTCAGGATAGTGTTGCTTGGCTGAGGCCGACTGAGGGGCCACTGGCAGTGGTACTGAGATTTATCTCCACTGCATGTACTGGCTTTTTGGGATCCTATTCTCTTTGGATGTATACTTTGCTCAACCTAGATGCAGTAGGGAGGGCCTTGGACCTTCCACAAAGCAATGTGCCTTGCCCTCTCTTAGGATGGTAGGGTGTGTTGAGGGAATGGGAGGGGGAGAGAGAGTGGGAATTTGGGTTGGTATTTTTTTTAAAAAAAAAAATATCTAATAAATTAAAAAAAAACAAAGACACCAGGAAAAAACAAAAAAAAGAAAAGAAAAATAAAATATCACTTTATTTCTAAAGTTAAAAAATAGTAGGGCTTCCTTCTGCCATAGAATGAATCTACCCATTGTCACATAGTAGTCTAGATACCCAATAAGCTGTACCCCTTTTGCCTTTCCAGTTTTTCTTCTGTTAATTGACCTGCCATCACCCCACTCACAAACAACTCTTCCCCACTTGTCTTATGATGTACTACTTCTTAAATATGCCATGCAAACTCAAGTCATGGTGTTTTCTTTTATACTACTTCCAGTAGCTACAGAAACCTTTCCCATTCCTGTTTCCAAAGAGGATTTTTAAAATATCACCTTGTCCAATTAAAATGTCAATTCCTCTGTAAAATCTTCAGGCAGGATTAATTACGGTCTCCTCTGAACTCTGAACTTTCTATAGCTCATAATTCTAGCACTCATCTCCATTCTTTTTATAATTAACAATATGAGAGCTCTTTATTTAAGGACTAGAATTCTACCTCAGCCTTCATGTTTAATACCACAGACTGATAGAGATAAACCAAGAACTGACTATTTGTGCTCATAGTTATTGGATGTATGGTTTTAGGCAAGTGAACTGGTGTCTCCTGATTCTGGTGTTCGGTACAAGACTTAGGCAAGCACAGTGTTGCAGGAAGAATAAATGAGGTAATCTCCATAAAACGATTACAATACCAAGCACACAACAGACACTCAACACATGTTAGCTGTGACTATTTTTCTTCAGTAGCTGACATATGGCCTTTAACAGAATGAGTACTCAATAAATGAGCATTGAATAAATTAACAATAGCATGGATGCTCTGAGAATACTTGCTAAGTGGACAGTTTCTTCCTTTATTGATTTTTGTATTCCTTTCAGCATCACCAAAATTGGGATATATATTGAATTTCTTTCTCTGGCATCATACCATTGTATTCATAATTGTGATAACTAAAACCTTTCTAAATGTACTATATCATTTGAACCTAAAACTGTCTCATCATTGTTTCCAACAAGTATGTATTTTGAAGTATACATTTCAAATTTTTCTCAGATAAATCTGAAAACTTTTTTCCTACTCTAACATTGGAAGAGGATGATCCAATAAATGTGATAGTTATATACAGCAAACAATAACTTTTAAGTGCAATCGTTTTTGAAAGCAGTGTTTTTAAAAGTATCATTATTGGAGCAATATGCAGCAATATGTCTTGCAGTTGGGACTTTTGAGATTTAGTTCATTCTAAACTTCTTAACCAATAGAAATTTTGAATAATGGTATTTCTAATTTTTTTCTCTCTTTCACCTATTTTGATATTTTGACCTCCATTTTAATTGCAAATTCCTAAAAGGTTACATTTAATACTCAACTCACAGAAATCTGTTTAATATCCCTTGACAAAGAACATCCTTCAAAAAAGTCAGATTTCAGGGCTGAGAAAATGGTTCAGTGGATGAAAGTGATACTATGTAAGCATGAGCACTTAATTTCAAGTCCCCAGAATGCAGACGAAGCAGAGTGTGCTATCACATATCTGTAAACCCAACACTCCTACAGAAAAAAATCGAATTCATGGGAGCTTACAGGTCAGCTAACCTGATATATGCAGTGGTAAATAGCATGAGATCTTGTGTCAAACAAGGTTAAATGCAAGGACCAAAACCAAGGTTGTCCTCTGCCTTTCATCAATACACACATGCACACACCTGCAGATGCACACACAAATACTCATGCACAGATGCATAACATATTTCTGAACACACACATGCAAAGATAAAGATGAAAGCCAAATTCTGGTGTACTCTAAATAAAATGCTTGTTATTTGAGGGAAAAAAAAAACCACTATTCGTCACTTTTCATTAGTGTTAGTAAAAGGTCCAGAGGAAAATACAAAGATCAAGTCAATTGTGAGTAAATACAAAAACCAGACACTTGAAATGGTCTCTTCATCATCCTGATCACTGCTGTCATCATCATCATGGTTATTAATTAAAACAATATAACACCAATTTAAAAAACTCTGGAAAAGTATTTTAATTCATCCAAATACAATTAGCATTATTTGGTGACAGTTTTCTGTTCCTACATATTTGAAAATTCTACCTCAAAGCCTACATCCTGAGCACTCCCAGTTACATTTGAACGATTTTAAAAATTTCAGAAAAAATATAATGTAATTCTCATTCTATAATGATTGTCTACAAGGTTTCTTACAGTTTCAGTTTTTCAGAGAAATATACTCAGGAGTAGAGATGCTATACTCCAAGTCTAAAGAAATAAAATTTCTTATAAAATATCTGCGCATGCGATCCTTTTAAGCACAAGTATTAGGAATTCGCTGGTAAACAGATCTCTGGTGTCCATCTGAAAACCAACCATGTCTATTACTAGCCTGAACAAAGATTGGCACTAGCACTTTACATTTCAATTTTGATTGTGAAAAACATTTGGGATGAGATTATGAAAAACATTTAAGAAGAAAAAGATGGAAAATCTCCAACGATAATAACATTAATATTGATATTTAAAAATGAGTATTAAATGTGGAGAATATTGAAAATTTCTACTGACATCCAAAAAGAATAATTCAGAATACAAATAATCATTTTTGTGTTCACTTTATCATTGATTATCCATCAGAGCAGAAAGGATCTGATGTTTAGAGATATGGTAAATCATAGTTATCGGCAACTTTTAGCTTCCTATACCTCTCCATACACACAGCTAAGAAGCCAGGTAATATTTTAGTACAATAATTTTATTAATTCTTTGGCAATCTAATATGTACATATATCATGTATTGATCGTATTCAGTTTCCACTCCTCCTCTAAACTCCTCTTAGACTTATGTCTCTATCCAAACTTCATATCCCTTCTGTTTTTTATAACCAAAGTCTAATTTATGCTGCTCATATAGTCATGAGTGTAGAGCCATCCCCTGGATCACAATTGACCCACCAGGGCCACAAACTTAAAGAAAATCATTTTGGTATTATTTATTTTAGATCACATTTTTATGTTCATGAAAACCTGATAGGGACATTAATGAAAGCTTAGACTTACAGATTTCTTTCTCTTGTTTCTCAAATTCTCTTCCTTTATTATCTTTTGTACCTCCTACAGCCTATACATTTCTCCTCTTTTGATTTCCCCCTTCTCACTTAATTGTCTGGCTAACTAATTTGATGCTAGATTTTAAGATTGTATTGACTTGTCCTTAAATCATTTAAGTTATTTAAGGCTTCTGTTCTTGACAAGATCATGAAGTTTTTGACAGTTCCTACCTGTTATTCCCTTTCTATTTGCTGTGATACTTGTCATGCAGACTATGAGCTACTTCAGGAAAGCATTGTGTCATTTTCCTCCCTGCCTCTCTAGCAATTATTACAGTACCTGACAGTAGAGATATTCACCAAAGTAATAGTTGGATAAGTGAATGGATGGATAAGTGGATGGATGGATGGATGGATGGATGGATGGATGGATGGATGGATGGAAAGATAGTGTATCCAAGGAAAGTTACTAAGTTGGCTGATTAATGGATTTCACAGCACACTCTAACAAGGAGAGTGGTTAACAAGTGTTAATAAATCAGTTAAGAACAGTTATTGAAAATTTACTGTCTGTCAGACTCAAGCTATTCTGAAAGTAGTAGGGAATAAGGTCTAGAATTGAACATTGGTTGTGTATATAAGTCACAAATGAAACTACTACGCCATTAGTTGAGTTTATGTCATTATCTGTGTGCAACTCAGGAAAATATTTATCTATGACACATGAGGTTTAAAAAAATAGAGTCAGAATATTGCCATTTTTGCATGAAGTTCTTGGTCTTGGTTTGTAGAATGCCTCAAATATAGGAACGTGTAGTTTGTTCTATATCTCCCCCCCCCTCCCGCAATGCTTTTCAGCCAATGGGAAATGAGTTTTGAGGGACATTATGACTTCTAGTGAAACTGTTGAAGCCAAATGGCTGAAGACTAATGGAGGACTTAGCATATGAGGATAGAGTAACAATCAAGGGTTTTTGTTGTTTTTTTTGTACTTTTCTTGTTATCCCTCTTCTTCTATTTTAAGTACTGTAGCCTTCCAAATTCTAGTGATATTCCCCTGGTGCCTCTTAGGGAAAATCTGCTTCAATAACAGAAGCAGGACAGCAAAACTGAAAAATGGAAATTATCATAATAGCATGGGCCTGCTGCCCCAACACTATCAGTCTCTCAACAGTCAACCCCACAGAGCTGCCCTATGCTTGTCAATGAGAAGATAAAAGGGATATGGAGGAAACATTTTATGGGACCATTTCAGCTGCTCATTTTAAATACACCCTTCATCAAATATAGTGAGCTGGGACTTGGAGATCACAGACAGCTGGGCTGCTTTAAAAGGGAAACTGTATTATGGCAAATTGTATTATTGTACATTTACTGAGTTCCAGGGTGTCTAGGAGGGACTCTGAGGTCCAAGGGAACATTTCAAAGCAGTGTTTTGAAACACTGCCATGCTGTGGATAAACCCATTGGGAGCAAATGCATTCAGTAACATGAAACTTTGGTGGCTGTGGCTGGGAATTTGGTTAAGGGCTAGCATAGATATTTTTAAAGATGCGAAATACTTGGCAAGTGAGACAGAACGGATATATTTTTTGAAAAGATTTAGTAATTCCACAGTAGAATGTCTGGCTTCAGTGAGGCTTTCTAGTATGAAGGATCCATTCAGAAGCTGATGTCTAAGTCTGTGGCTTTAGGGCAACCTATCACCAACTATGCTAGACATCATTCACTCTCATCCCTCACCCCGCAGTACTTGGGTAGCACAGCTAGTGCAAAGGCCAACAAGGAAATTGTCCTAAGGAGGCTAGGGAGGTTAGATTTAATATGGGAGACATGGAAAAAGCAAGATGTTTCTGATGGAAGGAAGTCAGGGCTGCCAGAGGAAGAGGGCAGCTCAACACAAAGCTCCATAAAGCAGACCATTTGATTATCTGACACGTGTTTACAAATTGGGGCACATGTTTTATTGAAGCCGGATAGCCAAAGGCAACCTACTTGCTTAATTGAAAAGGAGGAATGTCTCACTGGGGGAGAAATGTTAGAAATTCTGTTCAACCCACTAGGACTCTGCTTAAATCCATGTTGGGTCCAGAAAGTTTGCAGTAGAAAATATAAGAGATTAGATACTAAAGACTGACTTCTCATCTTTCCACCTAGAAAAACTGAGGCATGGAGTGTATCTAAGATTTAATCCCCAAGAATAAGACTAAGGTCACTTTGACCCCCAAAATGTATAAACTTCTCATTCTTTTACATATAATGCTTATATGTTCATCATGACGATCCTGAAGCTGTAGATGACCCTAAAAATTCCAGTTACTCTATGTTACCATAGCCTGGTCGTACTATTGCCAGTATGCTATGATCATCATGGCATTTCCTTCCACGAACTTTCATGTCTAAAAGAATTCACTGCTAACTAAAATTTGAAATGAACCTGGACAGTAGTCCCTACCCTGACAGTTTGCATTTTCTCTTAGTAACAGTCCATTGGTTGATCCCAGAGCTTTCCAGTTTGCAAAGCTCTCCTAGAAGCAGAGAAGAGAATCATGGGCTTAGTAAATTGAGTCTTTGTGCTTGCCTAGATCCAAGTTTAGATGATATGTAGGCGCTTAACATGGTTTCTGGCATAGAGTAAGTGCTCATCAGGTGGTATTCATTAGTGTGGTTATTATGAAGCAAAATTGTGTGCTAGGGGGTCTGGATCATGAATCAGATACTGGAAAGGACATGAAAATGCTAAAATAACAGGTCTAGGATCCAGGATAGTATACCTCTGTAATCCCAGCCCTCAGGAGACAGAGGCAGAAGAATAGTGAGTTCAAGGGAAGCCTGGACTATAGAGTAAAGTTAGGGTCAATCTGAGCTAGAGAAACATCCAAGAGAAAAGGAATATTTACTAAATGGTTGAATTGGGAAAATAGAAAATACTGAATGCTCCTATATTTAAGTGCAAATTTTCAGCATTTCCCCCTGAAGTGTGCAAGACCTCTTGTCTCTGTGTAGTAGTCCGAGGCGGTTGTCATTGCACCAGCAGGCTTCTGGAGACACTGCCCACTTCCGGAAAACAGTGCCTCATGTTGAACACTAGCTACTTGAAGGAAGCTTACTGGGACATTGCCTAATTCTACTGCCTTGCCTATGATCTTCCTAATTTACCACTAACTCCCTAACACAAACTGAGCCATGTTAAAGCAGGTGCTGTAATGTGCGCTTGTAACCCCAGCCCTTAAGATGCTGAGGCAGGAAGATGACTTTGAGTGCAAGGCCAGCCCGAACTGCACGACAATACCCCACTCAAAGACAAAACAAGAACACCCAACCATCTTGTGTCTCATGCCTTCAGGACCCTGACCTTATATAATACAAAAACTTAATTCATTCTGAAGTACTAATGATTACTAATAGCCTTTTTCATTCTGGAGAGTCTGGATGTAATATTTTCATTTAATGAGCCCTTTGTGCCAACATAATTCAGTTTCATAGAAATTTCTGGAACCTGAGTAGGCTGGCATGGGAGCTATTCATGGCCATATAGGAGCATTTTAGTAGCCCTTAAACTATGCCATGTGGGCAGCGCTGTTTCAGATAATTCTAGCAAGTTAACTGAGTATAAATTATAAAAATAACAAAAAATAGGAGAAAATTGCCTACTCAACCTATGTGCAGGGCCTCCCAGCTGTCACTTTCTTTAATTGTGTAGACATTTTGAACACCTACTCTGAACCTGGCACTGAGCTGGCTGCTGTGGATACACAGACAACTATGACACATTCTGCAGCTCCTAGTTCTATGGTCCAGCTGGGGCCCAAACAAAACTTCAAGCTACTGATTTGATTGGCAAAGGAAATAAAACAGCAGGGAAAAAGCCTAGCAGCTGTTCGCTTATAGTCGCTCACCACCGGAGACTTCCCTCCCAGGTTTAAATACTTCTCTTTGTCTCACACACAAAGGCAAAGAGGTTCTTCCTGTGAGAGCACCTCATCTAAAGCTAAATGCAGAGCAAGTGTTCACAGAACTGACGCTGTTTCCTCTAAACAAACCAACATCGCATTAGGCTTTGAGGAGGAACTTACTAACAAAACATGTTTCTACCATGGCCCTTCAAAAACAGGGGCCACAGATACCAGGTAATTTTTAACTGAAATCATTTCTACCATAAGCAAGAACTATCAACTTAATTTTAATGGAATTTTAAGATGTCTGTGGCAGAGGGAAAAAAAAACCTTAGACACAAATGTCATACCTTTGGCCACATATCTAGAAAATGCAAAAGGGAACAGAATTGAATGGGCTTGAACATTTATTACTAATTTGTCTACTCAGTCAATCAAATTTCTTGTGCACCTACTATGTTTCACACATTGTACTAAGTCGAGGTTATGGGAGAGACATATAGGTAATCCTTACTCCCGTCTTTATTGACAGATGTTAAACAAATAAATTCATTATTATCAATATGATCCTCACTATGAGTAAAGTACAGGAAGCTCTGAGACAATTTGGCCTCTTGAAAAAAAAAGAGGAAAGACCATGATTTAGGCTAAGAAATTAAAAACAAAGAGTGAATCCTGTAACTGAACACAAATTGCCACATGGCTGTTGATGGAGGGCCAGGGAAGAGAGCATTCTAGACAGCGTGGCCCAAGTAGTCCAAAGCTATCCCAACTTTCTCATGCTTCTTTATGCCAGTCTGTGCATTTTATAAAGCATCAAGATCACCAATATGGTTTTTAAGCCTGGGTGTATAGTGGAAAGAAAGGCATTATAGCCATCTAATCACCTTAAAATACTTACCAAATCAGTTCCCTGATTAACCAGTTATTCATACTTCCCAAGATCATATAGCAAAACATATAATCAGTGTTTTAAACTTTGCTAAAGGGCAAATGCTCATGCTTCTGTACAACACTAAAAATTAGAATAAACTTCTACTAAAAGTACTTAATTTTCAGGAATGCTTACTGAAAATGAGCCCATAGATTCCGTAGAAATGAGGGATGATGGAAATCTTGCACATATGTATATACTACAATTTGTTACCATGAAGCAACTGAACATCTATCCCTCCTTTCCAGCACAAGAGCAAGTCACTGAAATTGTATGTCAGGTGCTAAGTTCAAAGGCTTGGAGTCATGCATCACTAGATGTGACATGATAATTCTGAAGTTCTTATGGGTCTTCCTTCTTTACTGTTACCTTGGAAGTACCAACAGCCTAAACTTTTACAATCACCTAAGATTAAAATTAACTGTTCATAAGAAAGTAAATATGTTTACCAGGGGTTGAAGGTAAGGAGAATGAGGAATGCTTGTTTAATAGATACATATTCATGGGCAACACACTAGAATCCCAAATTTCTGGTTCCTAACAGCTTACCTCCCCTGACAGAAGTCCCTTATAGAAGTCTTGAAGACAGGCCTGATAGCTTAAGAATCTGCTAGACTTTCTGTTTCTGAGGCATCTGTTAGCATGCACCATTAAGCGGAATCCACTGATGTCTTGCCTGTTTGGAAAATTTATTCCAACTATTTGTGCCTTTATATTTACCAAAGTCCTTTTATGATAAAGATGTAGAAATGAATGAATAAAATGCCTTCTCTTCTGCCAGAGAGTTATGATCAGAAGTTGAGGCCATGAATATTAAGTATTTGAGGAGAAGCATTAGCTCTATATAGCTGTTACCTGGAGGCTAAGGCCTAGAAGGGCTTGTATGGATAGCTCTTACACAGATACTCTTTTTCTATGTTTACCTCCTCTCAAGAGAAATAGCACACCAATGTTAGGACAACAATAGTCTCTGTTTTATATTCAAAAGCATTCCACTCATTTTTGTCATGCTTCCTTCCATGTCCATAAGTAGTAATGGGCTGCTAGAAAACTAATACAATGTTAAGAGCTGACACTGCTGTAACAGGCTTGCTTACAGATCTTCTCTTCTGTGCCCTTTCCTACATTTGAGCTCCCACTTATTCACATAGCTAGCACCCAGATGCTGGGGCTCTACCTACCTGCCTAGTAATGGAACTCTAACTGATTCATTTGCAAGTTTCCTTGTGACTTTGGCCTGAGCAAGACAGCCAATTTCTAGTCTCTTCATTATCTCCGTGTCCATGGCTATTTCACAGAGCAACATCCTTGGCCATGACAAATACCCTCCTCACGCCACTCCTCCAGGTTTCTTCTTTGAAAGGATTTGTACCCTCTCTTCTGGAATCTAGTTCACAACTGTTCCTCACTCTGAAGTTCTGATGGCATCATTATAAGCAGAGTGGCAAAGTGACATGTGGAAGGGCTACCTCCCCGTGTGGTGGGCCAGTTCAGAGGGAGCTCTTTAGAGGAAGCTGCATTCTCAGCAGGCAGCTTGCACTGCCATCCTGGCTCTTTGAAATTGAGTAGGTGACAATCCAATTACTGCAATGTATCTGCATAGACTGAGGAAACACGGGGAGATCAAAAGACCCTTCATTTCACAGGCCTGAATTGTTCCCTTCCGCACTTGGCCTGCTCCAGATGGGACCTTAGCACAGGCATAAGACAATGCCATCTAGTAAAATAAGTCTGTTCATTAAGAGCTAAGGCATCCACTGGTAAATGTGTTATGCCATCGAAACAGTATACCAGGGAATAAGGCAAGCAGATGCAAAATGACAAACTCTCTTCTAAAGAGGCCTAACTGGACTGCAAACTCAAATAGCAAATATGCATCGAAGGCCAGGATAATTGGTTCTTTATCTTCTCCTTATAAAAACAAAGGTTTATTTGCCCTTTAAATGGTCCAATAAAATTAAATTGGCACCCTGTAGTGTGTGCTGAATACATAATCAGAAATAAGAAACAATAGCAAAAAAGAATGAGAGAGCAACTGCAAAAAAACCTAAAATTTGGGACACACAGCAAAACAACGAAGGAATGTAACATGGTTTGCATTAACAGCTCCTTGTCCTATGGTGAATCCTAGAGCGGCCACTTGGGAAAGTTGGACAGTCCCGCCTGTATGCACGATACTTCTGAGGCAAAGGCTGCCTGACTTTGGAGCACCCACAAAAGACAAGAGGACCAAGGCAAGGCAGGGCTAGAAAAGAAGTGACTTTCTAAGAAGGAGAAATTCAGAACATCTTAAAAGAAAATGCACTGTTCATAAAAGGGAATGCTTTCTTATATTCCGAATGTCTTTAAACGTATATTCCCTGTAATCCTTCTAAAGCTGCTTGCGTTAAGATCTTCAGAGAAAAAGGCGCAACCAAAAGCCTCCTAATACATACGCGTGCAGCAGTCCAACCTCCAGAAACTCAGATAGTGCTTGCCAACTGATGAACAGAAAACAGAGGCAATACTATCAATAATGATGAACGCTTTGCTTTCTGATTTCTAATTTTGATGGGCAGCCACGTAAAGATTTATTTACTGAGTGACAATACACTTCGGTATTAACGGTGTGGATGAGAGAGATGGGAAATTGTGTCATCATTCACTTATGTTTTGGCAACAAATATATTCATTCATTCATTCATTCATTCAGATATTCTGGAAAGTAATCATGCACGAAAAGGACTTGACTTAGAAATTGCAGAAGGCTTTACAAACCTTTACTTTGCACAATGGTTGAGGCGCTCAGGTAAGTAAGGGAAGGGTAAGACGGTTGAGACTCAAAGAACGCTTTCCTTAAACCGTGTTTGCTGGAGGTCTACGGGGAGGAGAGAGCTACCTCTAGGCCATCTCTCTCCCTCCACACTGGACTGAAGTGAAGTGCTCCTGCATCTAGGGAAAAAGTTCACATGTCTGTTGACAGACAGTTTCTCCAAATTTTATCGGGGCCTCTTCAAGAATTTCATGGGCCCAAAGATTCTTCCATAGTGAAAGTTTTATTGTCTCTATAACCTTCTCAGCACTCTGCCCTTACTGTGCCAACCTCGAATCCCGGCATTGCTGCCTCGCTGACACTTAGATTCAGTACCCACACCACTCTGGATCTGTAACACCTTCCTAGAGGTAGATGGAAAGCAACGTGAGAAAGAGTTTGGGGCTGAAGCAGAAGCCACAAGGATGAAGATGACAGCGTTGCTTCATTGCTTTAAGGAGACTAAGTCTTGTAAAAAGGGATTTTAAACCAACTTTTCCATGTAAAAAGCCAAAAGACAGCAAAGCCCAAGTTGTGTAGAGAACCACAAATCACAAGCAATGAAAAAATACTCATAATTGCCTAATTGCTGGTATGGAACTCTGTTTTTCCCCTCCCCTCAGAGAGGGAGTCTTCTATATGACTTGGGGAACAATTTAACTAACTACAACTGTAATTATTATCATTCCTATAATAATGGGTTTCCCATAGATCTTCATATTTTATATTCATTATGGATAATACACAACATCACGTTAGGGTATATAAACACTGCCCTTGTCAGCATGCTGCCTAGAAGCTGATACTCAGGAAAAGGTGAAATGAAGGTCCCAGATGGAGTCAGCAGTGACATGGGAAATAGAAATAGAGAAGTTTGCTTCTCAGGACCAATGTATGCCATCAGTTCTTAAGAGTCTAGAGTATGAAGCAAATTATGCAATGCCTGACTCAAAATAAACAGAACACATTTTTTCACTCTCCAAAAGCTTCTTGGGCATTGGCATGTTACTATCCAACATGGAAATGAAGATATCAGGATAAGCGCAGCTGTCACTCAGAGAAAGAAAAGGCCTCTTAGAGGCTGAGGGAGCTACCTGTGGCTCCATGGAGGGAAAGTTTCAGTTAGGCTTCTGAAGGTGAGCAAAAATCAGAATGGCAGAGACTTCATGGACTGACATTTCACGATTAGCATGCAGCATGAGCAAACAGTGGAGAAGGCATAGAAAGACCAGTTAGAACAGAAAGTGTATGGAGACGAACTATGGAAAATAAATTTGGATAGTTCTTACGTTTTAATAATGGGGAACTATGTAATAGAAATCAAGCACTACTTTCTGAATACCTGTTATGTGGCTATTGCATATAGCTTCTTGCTTCATGTTTTCTTAGCACAAATTTTAAGATGAAAGATTTAGACTATATCTAATAAGCAATATGGAGCACAGGGCTCAGGTTCTCCGAGTTCCAATACCGAAAATGGGAGTACTTAGTATCTTCCTTGCATGTCCTTAGACAACCTCAGAGGACTATCTTGAATATTTTTTATGACTGAATATGCAGATTTTCTTGGGAAATGCCATTGTTACTTGAAAATCTGAAGCTTTTAATTTTGCATGGCAATTTTCAAGAGAATCACAGAGTCCTAATTCCTCTTTCTCTTAAGGAAATGGACAACTTTGATGTGGTCAGATGTATTCACTGATAGCACACAAAATTTACAAGTTCACGTGTGACTGAGCAGCAAAGCACTGGAAAGTCTAACTTACTTCATCTGCAGAAGAAACTACATGCTACACAGTTCATGTGCTTACTGGATGCTCGCTATTTCTAGCTATTTTTAGTAGTTAGATTATTCCCCACGGAGCAAGTTAGGTGCTTCAGAAGATACACACTTCCTTTAAAGCCACCGAAGGTGCAGCTGTGGGGTCAGCGGAAGAAGATTCAGATGTTGTGTGTTGCAGCAAGAGGTTAGAGCGGGAATCCATTGAAATGATGTTCAGCATCAGTGGCTTCTCTTCTCACTTCACAAATGGATTGAGATCGAAAACAAGATATATAACTTGGCAGACATGCAGATGGCCTTGAGTGCCACAGATGCTAGTTGAAGTATATGTAGCTAGGCTGGAACTGAAGGCTGGGTGGTGTAATGAGCAACCCAACCCCATTACATTCAAATATTTCTGTGGGAACATGTGTTCACCTTCTTACCTCCAAACTTCCCTAATCATTGCTAGCTAAGTCAGAAAGAGAAGAAAGCCCTTCTGCTCTCATCTTCAGACACTAATTCAATGATCTCTCAAGTGTGTGAGGGGCAATGCATCTAGAAGGTGCTCAGGGGTCTGGAGAAGACAGAGGGACTGGGGGAACAGGAAAAGGAGCAAGACGTCACCTGTCACAGGCTATAAGCAATGAAGGTACAAATTCTGTGTAGGAAAGCAGTATTCAGCTTGGGACAGAGTATGGTGGCACAACTGTGTGAGCCAATAAAGAAACACATTTAACAGATGTGTTTGATAACCAGTGCTTCAGGCTCCGGAAACAGTATTTCCCTTTACCATATAGTTACTCTGTAGCATTTTCGGTCCTACTTCCCTTAGTTTTTAGATGTTAGGTCATGACTCACTATAATGATTTCATAAGTCACTAATGGGTTGTGTCCTGCAGTTTGCAAAAACATTACTGTAGGGAAAGGGAAACAAGGATTAGCTTTCATTCACTGATTCCATTCTCCCTGAACTCTCCGACTTTGGTCTGACACAAACGGAAAGTAAGAATGGTGAAAACACCAAGAACACACACACACATGCAGAGACAGAGACACAGAGAGAGACAGAGAGGGCAGAGAAAAGTAAAGAACAAGTGTCAGGTTAGGTTGCTGCCAGAAGCTCCCCGCAGGAGGTCTTACCTTTAAAGGGGAACTTCTCTATGATTGCCTGATACTGCTCAATAAACATGTAGTTTACAAAGTCTGCCAGTGTGTCACGCTCAAAGCACGGAGCAGGTTTGAATTTACATATCTGATCAAAAGGGAGAGAAGATCAGAACTTACCCCTGGCAGATGGCAGTGGTGACAGGGGTTGTTGTTAGCCAGTTTACCCTTCTTTGTCTCTGCCACCCAGCACCCAGCATTGTTTTCTCAGGCGAAGTTTCACCCTAACGTGCTATCTCCAAACAGAGAGATGTTCTCCTAGGAGGCAACACGGAGGCCCAGATATTTTCTTAGTCTGCGGCTATGTTTTGTTTATTTTCTTAGTGCGTGGTCTCAGTCAGATGGCAAATATAAGCCAATGAGACTGAAGAAGTCACATGTAGTGCAGATTTCTATGCTCACCTTCCACCCTCATTTGCAGCTTTGTGAAGGCCTTCATCATCCTAGCTAACAAAAAGTCATTCTCCAACTTGTAGTTGTCAATAGAGAAGACAAAGGCAGAAAGCTTTTTCATGGGCTCTTACGGTAGACTCCAAGGTTACTGAGTTACTAGGTGCCTCCACATTGCAGCTGTCATTAATCCTTAGACACTATCCCTGTCCTCAGCAAAGGAGGATAGGAAAGCAGCTAGCACATTGCCCAGAAGGAGTACTGAATAAGTACAGAGTAAACTAGGCTCTAAACATGTATGTTAGTAGGGGTAAGGAGAACTTTAATAGGACCTGCTAGTCTAGTACTACCTGTGATGATGGACATGATTCACGGTAATTGCCCATCCTGGAAGTTACTGCCCATGGACCATGTGAAATACATCTAATGTGGCCAACAAAGAGAATCTTTTACTGTATTTACCTTAAACTCACTTAACTTTAGTATTTTAAAGTGTGTGTATGTGAGAGATATGGAGTCAGTTGTCTCATATTTTTCTTCTTTTAAAAAAAAGTCTTTTTTCATTTTACATACCAATCCCAGTTCCCATTCCCTTTCTCCACCTTCCCCCTCACCCCAGCCCCCATCCACTCCTAGAGAAGGTAAGGCACATTGTTTTAGGGAAAGTAAAAGGCACTCCCTACTATATCTAAGCTGAGCAAGGTATTTATCCAAAGAGAACTGGTTCCCCAAAAGCCAGTACACACAGTGGGGATAAATTCTGGTGCCATGGCCACTGGCCCTGAAGTTTTCCCCAGCCATACCACTGTCACCCACATTCAGAGGGACTAGTTTGGTCCCATGCTGATTTCTTCCCTGTCTGGCTGGACTTGGTGAGCTCCCATTAGCTCAGATAAACTGTTTCAGTGATTGTCCCCATCATGGTCTTGACCTCTTTGCTCATATTCTCACTCCTCACACTCTTCAACTGGACTTTGGGACCTCATCCCAGTGCTCTGCTATGGGTCTCTTCCTCTGTTTCTATCAGTTTCTGGATGAAGGTTCTTCGGTGACATTTAAGATATTCATCAATCTGACTACAGGGCAAGGCCTCATCGGGTTCCCTCTCCTCTATTCCTTAGGGTCTTAGCTGGGGTCATCCTTATGGATTCCTGGGAATTTCTCTAGTGTCAGGTTTCTTGCTAGCCTCATAATGGCTCCCTCAATCAAAATATCTCTTTCCTTGCTCTCATCTCTGTCCTTCTTTCATCTCGACTATCCAATTACCTCAAGTTCTCCTTCTCCTTACCTCACTCAGGATGTTTTTTTTCTAGTTCCATCTATTTGCATGCAAATTTCAAGATGTCATTTTTTTTACCACTGAGTAGTACTCCATTGTGTAAATGTACCACGTTTTCTTGATCCATTCTTCTCTTGAGGGGCATCTAGATTGTTTCCAGGTTCTGGCCATTACAGATAATGCTGCTATGAACATAGTTGAACAAATGTTCTTGTAGTGTGATTGAGCATCCTTTGGGTATATGCCCAAGAGTGGTATTGCTGGATCCTGAGGTAGGTTGATTCATAATTTTCCGAGAAAATGTCATACTGATTTCCAGAGACTTTCTACAAGTTTGCATTCCCATCAGCAATGGAGGAATGCTCCCCTTACTCCACATCTTCCCCAGCATAAGATATCATTGGTGTTTTTCATCTTAGCCATTCTGACTGGTGTAAGATGGTATCTCAGAGTAGTTTTGATTTGCATTTCCCTAATGAATAAAGATATTAAACATTTACTTAACTGTCATTTGGCCATTTGAGATTCTTCTGTTGAGAATTCTCTGTTTAGTCCTGTATCCCATTTTTAAGGGGGTATTTGAAATTTTGATGTCTAATTTCTTGAGCTCATTATATATTTTGTAGATCAGTCCTCTGTCTGATGTGGATTGGTGAAGATCTTTTCCCATTCCACAGGCTTCCTTTTTGTCTTGACTGTGCCTTTGCTTTACAGAAGCTTCTCAATTTCAGGACTTCCCATTTATTTATTGTTCCTCTTAGTGTTCGTGCTAGTGGTATTATACTTTAGGAAGTGGACTCATGTGCCCATGCATTGAAGACTACTTCCCACTTTCTCTTCTATCAGGTTCAAGTGTGGTCAGGTTTGTATTGAAGTCTTTAATCCATTTGAACTTGAGTTTTGTGCATGGGGATGAATACGGATCTCTTTGCATTCTTCTACATGTTGATATCCAGTTATGCCAGCACCATTTGTTAAATATGCTTGCTTTTTTCCATTTAATACTTTTTGCTTCTTTGTCAAATATCAGATTTTCGAAGGTGTGTGGATTAATATCCGGGTCTTTGATTCAGTTCCATTGGTCCTCTTGTCTGTTCTTATGCCAATATCAGGGTTTTTTCAGTACTGTAGCTCTGTAGTAGAGTTTGAAATCAGGGATTGTGATACCTCCAGAAGTTCTTTTATTGTACAGGCTTGTTTTGGCTATCCTGGTTTTTTGTTGTTGTTGTTTGTTTTGTTTTTGTTTTTGTTTTTTTTTTGCTTTTCCATATGAAGTTCAGTACTGTTCTTTAGAGGTCTGTGAAGAATTTTGTGGTGATTTTGATGGACATTGCATTGAATCTGTAGATTTCTTTTGCTAAGATTGCCATTTTTACTATTTTTATTTCTGCATGGAAGATCTTTCCACTTTCTGGTGTCTTTTAAATTTCTTCAAAGATTTGAAGTCATGTCTTCCACTTGTTTGGTTAGAGTTACTCTGAGATATTTTATGCTATTTGTGGCTATTGTGAAGGGTGTTGTTTCTCTGATTTCTTTCCCAGCCCTTTTATTATCTGTGTACAGAAGGGTTACTGATTTTTTTTTTTAGTTAATCAGGTATCCTGCTACATTACTGAAAGTGTTTATGAGTTGTAGAAGTTTCTTGGTAGAATTTTTGGGGTTGCTTATGTAAACTATCATATCATCAGCAAATAGAGTTTGACTTCTTTTTCAATTTGTATTCCCTTGATCTCCTTTTGGTGTCTTATTGCTCTATCTAGGACCTCAAAAACTATATTGAATAGATATGGAGAGAGTGGACAACCTTGTCTTGTTCCTGATTCCAGTGGGATCGCTGGGAGCTTCTGTCCATTTAGTTTGATGTTTATATTAAAAGATATTAATGAACAGTGATTGTTAATTCCTGTTACTTTTCAGTGGTAGTGTTTGTGTGTTTCCCTTCTTTGGGGTTTGCTGCTGTGTGGTTATCTGTTGCCTGTGTTTTTGTGGGTTCTGTTAGCTTCCCTAGGTTAGAGTTTTCTTTCTAGTACTTTCTGTAGGGTTGGATTTGTGGGTAGGTATTGTTTAAATCTGGTTTTGTCATGGAATATCTTTTTTCCTCCATTTATGGTGATTGAATGTTTTGCTGGGTATAGTAGTCTGGGCATGCATCCATGGTCTCTCAGTGTTTGTAGCACATCTGTCCAGGACCTTCTGGCTTTTATGGTTTCCACTGAGAAGTTGGGTGTAATTCTGATAGGTCTGCATTTATATGTTACTTGACTATTTTCTTTTGCAGCTCTTAATATTCTTTGCTTATTCTGTATATTTTGCCTTTTGAGTATTATATGGCAAAAGGCTTTTTTTTGGTTCTAGTCTATTTGGTGTTCTGTAAGCTTCTTGTACCTTCATAGGGATTTCCTTCTTTTAGGTTGGGGTGTTTTCTTCTATGATTTTGTTGAATATATTTTCTTTGCCTTTGAGCTGGAGTTCTTCTCCCTCTTCTATCCCTATTATTCTAAGATTTGGTCTTTTCATGGTGTCCCAGATTTCCTGCATGTTTTGTGTTAAGAATTTGTTAGACCAGGGGGGAGGACCTTGGGAACCCTGACTGTTCTTTGGACTGGAGAGGGAGGGGGAGGGGGGTTGGAGGAAGGCAATGGAAGGAGGTGAGGAGGTGGAATTTTTATTAAAAAATTTTTAATAAAAAAATAAAACCAAAAAAGAATTTGTTAGATTTAATGTTTCCTTTGACTGACGAATCTATTTCCTCTATAGTATCTTAAACACCTGAGATTCTCTCTTTCATCTCTTATATTCTTTTCTCTTTTTTTATTGAGAAAAGGAAAACATACAAGTTTCCGCCTCCTCACAGCCTCCCATTTCCCTCCCCCTCCTCCCACCCTTCTCCTCCTCCTCCCACCCTTCTCCCCCTCCCCCCACTCCTCTCCCCCTCCCTCTCCAGTCCAAAGAGCAGTCAGGGTTCCCTGCCCTGTGGAAAGTCCAAGGTCCTCCCCCCTCCGTCCATGTCTAGGAAGGTGAACATCCAAACTGGCTAGGCTCCCACAAAGCCAGCACATTAAGTAGGATCTAAACCCCGTGCCATTGTCCTTGGATTCTCATCAGTCCTCATTGTTCGCCATGTTCAGAGAGTCCGGTTTTATCCCATGCTTTTTCAGTCACAGTCCAGCTGGCCTTGGTGAGCTCCCAATAGATCAGTCCCACTGTCTCAGTGGGTAGGTGGACCCCTCGTGGTCCCGACTTCTCTGCTCATCTTCTCCCTCCTTCCACTCCTCATTGGGACCTTGGGAGCTCAGTCCAGTGCTCCAGTGTGGGTCTCTGTCTCTATCTCCATCCATCACTAGATGAAGGTTCTACGGGGATATTCATCAGTATTGCTATAGGATAGGCTCATTTCAGGTTTCCAATTCTCAGCTGCCCAAGGAACTAACTGGGGACATCACCATGGGCTACTGGGAGCCACTCTAGGGTCAAGTCTATTGCCAACCCTAAGGTGGCTCCCTTAACTAAGAATTGTGCTTCCCTGCTCCCCTATCCAACCTTCATTTATGCCAATCATCCTTTATCACCAAGTTTCCCCATCCTCCCCTTCTCCCTTTTCCCTCCCCATCTCCCCTTACCCCCATCCCACCCCACCCCCAAGATCCCAATTTTCTCCCCTGCAATAGGTTGCCTTTTT
>NC_022026.1:6809447-6853926 GCF_000317375.1 Microtus ochrogaster | reverse complement strand
TTTTCAAGTCTTGAACTGTTTCCATTATCTGTTTGATTGTTTTTCCTTGGTTTTCTAGGGTATCATTCACTGATTTATTCAATTCTTCGAACTTTCTGGTATATTTCTCATCCATTTCTATAGGGGTGTTTTTTTACATGCTGTTTAAGGGTGTCAATCACTTTCATGAAGTCAATCTTTTCTACTTCTTCTTGATTAAGGTGTTCATGTCCTCCCGTTGTGAGGTCGCTGGTTTCTGGTGGCTTCTTGTTGCTTTTCAGATTGTTGGGTGAATTCTTGCATTGTTGTCTGCCCATCTCTTCTTCCAAATGCTCCCTTATTGATCTTCTTTTACCGGATCAGGTCTCCTTGCCTACTGATATACCTTCCCAGTGCTGGCTCTCCCCATTGATGGCTCTCCTGGTGCCGAGAGATCAGATCTCCATGCCCAATGATGCCCCCCTTCCCTATGCTCACTCTCAGGGCTCCCAGATCAGGTCTCCCTGCTGGTTGGGTAGTTAGTAAACAAAGCACCTACCTTGCTTGTTGCAGGCAGGCTATAGAAACAAAGGAACTCCCGCCCGCTTGGGTGCCCTGAGGATTCCGACCCAGTGCCCAGACAGGCTGGGCTGAGCGATGTTATGTGTCGAAAGAGGGCAGTGGGGCCGAAGCGGGGAGGGTTTTGGATGCAAGCTGGGTGGGATAGGAAGAAAGAGGCAGTATGCAGGGAGTAGAGGCCCTGCAGAGAGCCCAAGAAGGATAGGGAGTTGAGGAACTTCTGAGTTCCCTGTCCTGGGCTGGCGCTGGGGGGTCAGAAACTCACCCCAATGTTGGCTCTCCTGGCGCCCAGAGATCAGGTCTCCCTGCTGGTTGGGTAGTTCGTAAACAAAGTGCCTACCTTGCTTGGTGCAGGCAGGTATAGAAACAAAGGAACTCCCGCCCTTTGGGTGCCCTGAGGATTCTGACCCAGTGCCCAGACAGGCTGGGCTGGGTGATGTTATGTGTTGAAAGAGGACAGTGGGGCCGAAGTGGGGAGGGTCCTGGATGGAAGCTGGGTGGGCTAGGAAGACAGAGGCAGTATGCAGGGAGTAGAGGCCCTGCAGAGAGCCCAAGAAGCATAGGGGGTTGAGGAACCCCTGAGTTCCCTGTCCCGGGCTGGTGCCGCGTGGTCAGAAACTCACCCCAATGCTGGTTCTCCTGGCGCCGAGAGATCAGGTCTCCATGCTGGTTGGGTAGCTCGTAAACAAAGCGCCCCTCATCTCTTATATTCTGTTGGTTATGCCTGCCTCTGTAGTTCCTATTAATTTACCCAGATTTTCCATATCCAGAATTCACTCAGTTTGTGTTTTTTATTTCTTCTATTTCAGTCTTCGAGTCTTGCACGGTTTGTTTCACCTATTTGATTGCGTCTTTTCTTGGGTTTCTTGGGTTTATTTGAAAGATTTATTGATTTCTTACAATTTTTGCTTGGCTTTTCCTCCACTTTTTAAGAGAATTTTTCATTTCCTCTTTAAAGGTCTCCATTATCCATTTAAGTTATGCTTAAAGTCATCTTCTCCTGTTTCTTCTGGGTTAGGATGTTCAAGCCTTCCTGTTATTTGACCCTGAGTTCTGGTGTTACCATGTTGTTTTTTAGGTTGTTGAATGGATTCTTGCATTGGTGTCTACCCATCTCTTCCTCCAATTGATCCTCGCAATGTCTTTGCCTCTTGGTCTAATCCTTGCAGTTGCTATCTGTGTCTTTGGAAACTGTTCTTGGTCTGCTCTGTACTGACGCTGTCTGTGTCTTAGGGAGCTACTTGGGTCTTTCTTGGCCCCCTCTTTTGGTCTGCTTTCTTGGTCTGCTCTCTTGGTACACTCTGTGCATTCTCAGCCCATGCTTCAGAGCTCCTCTCTTGGTCTTCTCTGTGTAGTCACAGCCTTTGCTTCAGGTTCCTTTCTTGCTCCTCTCTGCAGAAAGCTTGCCTTTTGGCTGGCTAGAGAAGCTGTCTGTATTTTCTCTTGGTCCTCTCTCCCTTGGCTATCTCTGTGAGTTTGCAGCTTGTGCATTAGATTTCCTCTGAGGTTGCAGGTGATAGAAGCCAGTTCTCTCTTTTTACTTTCACATTACTTCCAGAAAATAACTTCACATCTTCAGGCTTCTGTAGCATGTATCTTTACCTGCTGAGCCATCTTTCCAACACTAAATTTTTGAGACAGGGTTTCACTTGGTAGCCCAGGCTAGCTTGAAACCACAAAGTATTCCAGGCAGACCTTGAGCTATCATTGATTCTCTAACCCAAGCCTCCCATGCTCAGGGATTGTAGTCATGTGCCCCTCTCACACCTAGCTAAGTTATATTAATTTAAATGTAATTTGTTATGTATGGTTAATAGCTACCAGACTGGACAAAACATGTCTAATCCCTAGACATAAGAAACACATTTTGAGTAACAGCCCATCTTTCATTAGTAGCATTTTACAAATCTAGAGCTTTTTCTAAATTATCTCCCAGAGCCAAAATGCCTGCCTTACAATGAATGTCTTTGTCTCATTAGCCAAAGGGCTATTAAGGATATAAAAAAGCCAGTTTTGGAGGTCTAAGTTCTCATATCAAACCTAAACAACTGCTCTCAATGAAAATACCTTTCAAACAGATAACAGCAGGGCCCCCAGTGAAAGCCCTCAAGAGATTTTGAGGTGCACAATTCTGCAGAGACCCCAATGGCCAAGATAATAAAAAGTAGTCCATACTCCAGTAAATAGCCTCCTGTTCACTGTTAGGCAAGCCAGTCCTAATTACATTCAGTGGGCCATGTACAAAAACTAAACAGGATAGTTGGAGGGGACCTTCTTAGGAAGAAGAAGGGTTACATAAGAAAAGGAAGTTGTGAGAGTGTGGTGAGGGGGTAAAAATTACTGAAATATATTACATATATTTATGAAATTGTTAGCAAATGAAAACTTGATAATTTAATCAGTTGAATTTAAGTTAGCAAAAATACCTTTAATCTAAACTCACTTTTTTTTCTAGATTGAAATATTTTTTTGGTTTTGGTTGCTTGTTTGTTTGCTTTGGGCTGTTAGGCCATATTTAAAGGAATAGAAACTGAACAGGGCAGCACGATTAATTGAAACCCAGAAGGAGAAATTGGGATTCAACCTGAAAGTCAGAAAAGCAAAACAGCCAGACACTGGCTCTTACCTCTACCTCCATCGGAAATGCCTATCCTGCCTCCAGGAATCTCAGAATGAGACTGTCTGAGAGCTGTCTTCTCCCATTTTATATTCCTTCCTAGGGCTGGGATTAAAGTCGTGCACTACTACTGCCCGGTTTTTATGGCAAACTAATGTGACTACTGGGATTAAAGTGTGTATCACCATTGCCTGGTCTGTAAGGCTGACTAGTGGGGCTGTTTTACTCTCTGATCTTCAGGCAAGCCTTAGTTATTAAAATACAAATGAAATATCACTACAGGATAGATTTCTATTGGAGTAATAAGGTAAATTTTTTTATGAACACCAAGCCTGGGTTTTATGAGAGACCTGATGACTTTTCAAGAGCAGTGTTCCATCAGGACTGCATTTGAAAATTTTCACAAGGTTACTTAACTTTTTTTTTTTTCAAAAAAAAAAGTTTTCTGGAAACCCGAAATGTTGGGGACTATGGAATTCAAGAGCTGGTCAGGTAGCAGTTATTGTACCTGCAAAAATGAGCCGGTGATTTGATTCAAAACAGTAAAGAGTACTGAGTCAGCTTTCGATCTTAAGTAATAGCACAATGTTCGAAATTCTAGGAAGAAGGGTGTTCCCTTGTTTTTCACCAAAAGACACTTCTCTGTCTCAATAGCCCCTTTCCTCTCAGAATCCTCTTTTTTCACATCTTCTCCATAAAACTCAATGATAAATAGTGAATCAGAAATGGTGAGAAAATAATTCCATCTTTGTGCTTAGGAACAGGTTGAAAAAAAACTAAGGTCAGGGTCAATCATTTTTACTGCCTAAACTCCAAGTGTTTGAAGGATATATTTGCAGGACGAAGGAGCTCTAGTCAGAGTATTTATTACCTAATCCTCCTTATCCTGGAAAGTTTAGGGGTGAAGAAGGAATTAGCTCTCTGAGCAATACAGTCCTTAACTGTACCATCTTTAGCATTTTGTCAATAACTTAGATATCACTATTTAAAGCTAGCTGGTCAGTTTGCAAATGACATATAACTGAGAACAACAGTGAATAAACTTATTAATCAAATCAGGTTTTAAATTACTCCCAAGAAAATGGGTCAAAACTATGAAGATATTTTAAAGACATAGAAGTCTTTTAAGTGCAAAAAAATGTTGACAGCATATATCCATGTTTGTGAGGTACCTGCCATGACAGAAAATGTTTATATGTCTGTAGGTGTAGAAGACTATGGAAGCTGTAAGAAGTGATTGGCTTCCTTAAATCTGGAGTTACAGTCAGTTGTGAACTGCCCATAATGGGTGCTAAGAACTGAACTTGGGTTCTCTGCAAAAACAATAAGTACTCATAACCACAGAGTTAATTCTCCAGCCCCAGAAATTCTTAATAATTTATATGACTTATACATTCAAGACCACAAAGTAAGAAGCTATTCTATAAATCCATATAGTGGGATTTTCAAAAAAAATCATTACTATTGTAGGCAGCACTGACAAATATGTCATGGGTATACCAACATGAGGGTGACAGATCAGTGAGTTTTTATATTTATTTCTTTTTTGATGAGATCAACCCACTAGTAGGTGTACTCAATCCTGGCCACACACTCCACGTGGGATGTGAGTAGGATTTGACAAAAGGGAACATATTCAGAGGAGGATGGGTAGAGTGAGGGTGGGCCTGGATCTGGATCCATTTTACACATCTGAAGAATAGCTGGTACTAAGGGTAGTTAGTCTGAAGAAAAGGAGTCATATCTGCATATGTCTTATGGTGTGCTATTAAAGCATGAATTAAATATTTGAGCTTCAACCCCTGCCTCTAGAAAGGATCAACAGATGGTGAAACCTACAGGAAGGCAGATTTGTGCTCCGTAAAATAAGGACATTTCTAATAGAATCATGTAAAAATAGAATGCATTGTTTTCTGACAGGCCAAGGCAATAATCATCAGCCTTATTTAAGAGGACGTGGTATGTCAATCTAGTTACAGAGATGATATGAGAGGGGTTAGCCAAGCCTAACAGATACACGAAAAATATGAGAAAGGCCGGGCATAATGAAACACGCCCATTATCACAACAATGTAAGAGGCTGAGGCAGAAGCATTGCATGAGTACTAAAGTTCAAACAAAACTCAAGTGGATAACAGAACTATAGAAAGACTCTGTCTAAAGAAGAAGAATGTGTGAGAAAATTAAAACAGAATGTGAATTTGTAACTGATAATTAGACTATTTTATTACTTCATATGATCTTTAAATTGTGAATTTTTCAAGTCTATAAAAATGACCTACAGACATAAACTACAGTAAACCAAAGAAAATCTTTTAAGAATTGCTTTTATTTGGAGGCCTTCTCTCTCCCCCACAGCATGAGCTACAAAATGAAAGAAACGTTTTTCAAATCATTTATGGCATGTTACCAAGCTTGAAGCTCTTACCCGTCCATGACAAATTCTAGAGCTGAATTTAAGGCACCATAAGAGCATCTGTTTTCCACCTAGCTATAGAAATTATTTTATTTACTATGAACGGATCAGTGGCTCAATTAGTTTTTCAATTAAGAGTCTTGATAGTTCCCATGTTAAGTGAGTTGCAAGTCAAGATGGGCCCGTGACTCTGTTCGATGATTGACAGTGATACGTGGTAATGGCAGAAAGCTGAGAAGAATGAAATCCTGCTGAGTTATTTATAAAGACCATGACGATTCCTAGGAACTCAGTACCAATACTGCTTACTCACTGACACCCAGGGAGCAGTTTTGATCATTTTTCTAAAGGAATTTCAGCTACTTTCATTTATTCTTTGCATACCCCTATGAAGTAGGCAGGACAGCTGTTACAAATGACAGGCCTAGAAGTTCAGTGAAATAACAGGCTCAGCGAGAGGCAACCAAGGTATCTGGGGTTGTCATGAGAGCACTGCTTGTCATGTAGTAGAAATTCAAACTTTATTAGATGAATAAATAAATTAATTAATGAATAAACAAACAAATTTTAGACACATATCCTACTATCAAGCTTTAAAAATTTAAAAGGTGTTGACCTACTTCAGTACCTTCCTGGACATTTCTAACAGTGTTGTTTTAGAAAGACCATTTATAGTTAAAGGTGAAAAATGAATTTTCCAAAATACATGCATTTGTATGTTAATGTTGTGTTTATAAGCCATTATATTCAAGAAAGATAAAATGTTGATAATAAGTGTTTTCTTTCTTGACATTTAGATATAAAAGCCACATAATTGCAAAAATAACTAGTTAGACTGTCAAAAGGAAGTGCACTCCTGAGAGCAGAACAGAATGTTCAAGGAAATTAACCCTAAAACAGTAATTAGACCATGGAATCATCAGCTGGAGAGTGGGGTTGACACCTTGTTCTGACTCAAAACTATGAACACCATTACAGTTATGAAACTACAAGACCAAAGGCCATTGCAGATAGTGGGAAGTGATCTGTATAAACCCAGGGATGCCATAAGCTAACTTCCTTTCCGCACAAGCTCAACCACATCTTTTTTCTATCTAGTTGCCCTTCTCGTCCATCCCCAGATTAAATATAGACTATCAAAACTCAAGGCCAGGGATGTAAGTACTTCTTTGGTAAGTTTTGAAGTCTTTAAAAATATCTACTTTCCCTAAGCTTCTACCATTAAAAGGACTCTTTAGGGATTTTGTAGACATCTATATATTATCATTTGGGTTAGGGTTTTTTTCTATTCAGAAAAGAAGTCATCAGCTGAATTTATGTTTCTCAAAGTGTGGGACAGATAGAAGTCTCCTGAAAACAGTAAACAGGTTTTAAGGCATATTTGACTTATTATCACTGCAGTGAAGAAGTGTTCATGAATAGAGGCCAAAGATGTTACTAAATACCCTATAGTGTATAAGGCAACTCTCATAATGATATCCAAAACAAAATGCCAATAGTGTCAAAGTTGGGAAACCTTGAGTTGACTCATTCGCAAAGTTATTTTCTTTCACTGGTCCATTATTAACTAATTTACAGGAGTAAATAAAAATTAAGATACCTATATTTTGACCAATCATTCAGAACATAAATGAGAAGAGGAATGTGAAAAAGAAAAAATACTGCAAGCATAAGCCCAGTTAAGAGACTATTGTCAATATTATAAAAAGACTGAGAGCATGCACTAAAAATGAATCAAGGATAAATACTCCTCATGCTTTAAGAACAGTGGTTCTCAACCTGTGTGTCACGACCCTTTGGGAGTCAAATGACTGTTGCATGGGGAGGGAGCCCTTGTTCCATCCAGCTGCCTGGCTAGCTTACACCTGAAATAATCACACAGAGACTGTATTCATTAAATTACTACTTGGCCCATTAGCTCTAGTTTTTTATTGGCTAATTCTTACATCTTGATTTAACCTATCTTTATTAATCTGTGTATTGCCACGTGACGGTGGCTTACCAGCAAAATTCTAACCAGCACCCGTCTCAGGCAGGAGATCCATAGTGTCTGCCACTCTGCTCTTCTTCCCAGCATTTAGTTCTGCCCCATCAGGCCTAAAATAGTTTCTTTATTCATTAGCCAATGAAAGCAACACATAAACAGAAGGACCTCCTACACCAAATGACCCTTCCACAGGGATTGCCTGCGACCATCAGAAAACACAGATATTGACATTACATTTCACAACAGAAGCAAAATTACAGTTATGAAGTAGCAAGAAAATAAATTTTATGGTTGAGGGTCACAACATGAGGAACTATATTAAAAGGTCTCACCCAGCATTTAGAACCACTGGGTTAGAAGCTAAGTATGTGAATCATTATAAAATAGTAGAACAAAGGAGTGGGGGAGAAAGTGGGAGCCAATATGACCTTTCAGACTTTACACTAGATAAAGAGTGACAGGTTAGGAGAAACATGGATAAGAGAGGAAATTCATGGGATGAAGATGTCAATAAGAAAACAGTATGCTCAGTCTATGATGCCCCTGAGTTGTTTAGTGAGGAGTTAGAAATCTAGATCTGGAACTCATAAGTATCTACTTAAAATTCAGTCACATGGAAGTAAAATGAGTTGAAATTCGGCTGCCTGGCGCATAGTAGGGTTTATCTTTTGTAAATATTTGTTGAAAGAACATTATGTTTGGTATAAGAGGGCCAGTGATAATGTCTTTGAAAACATCTTTATTGAACGGATGTAACAAGAGAACAGCCAGGATGGTTACACAGAGAAACCTTCTCTCAAAAAAATCAAAACCAAAATAAAACAATATGAAGAACAAAAGTATGTGTGAGGACCTGTCCTATGTGTGAGTTGTCACTGAACTAATGAATAAAACTTTTCAAGTGAGTTTGTCTGAGTATGTCTCCCTGGGTATGACATTGACCTTATCCCCAACATAACACGCACACATACATACATACATACATACACACACACACACACACACACACACACACACACACACCACAGAAACACACCACACACACATACTCATTTCACTAGACTAGAAATCCACAGTGAACTAATGGAACAGCTTCAGAAATCATTAGTTTATATGATCTCTTCAAGTGTCTCCAGTGTTGTGCTTCACTGATCTGCTAGAATTCAATATACTCTGGTATTATATAAAGAAGCTTCTTATGATCCATCTGGATCGGTTCCTTCATAGCTCTATTGTTCTGCTTCGTGTTTGCTTCACATGTTAAGTCAGCAAGAGACTTCAGTTTCCTTTTTTACACTTGATTCAAAGGGGTATGAAAAAATGTTCTATAAACCATCCACAATATTGTTATTTGGATATTTAGAATAATTGAGTTGTTTGACATTTTTAATTACACCTTTTGGAATACATGTGGTGTAATTAGATACTATGCTGTACATTAATGGTACCTGTCCCAGTCTTACAGATTTGGGGAACTATATATACAAGCATGACAGCTGGATCCAGCGTTGCTTGTCACTCTCCACTGAAGGGAGCACAGCTGGAACATTACAATACAGTCCCTAGGAAAGCAGGAGATAGTCAAAAATGACATCTTCAATGGGAAACACTTCGGTTTTGTAAGTGGGGAAAGACGGAGATAGGCATTCCTAAGAAAAAGACAACTAATGTTTTTCACATCAAGAAAGTTCAGAGGCCACCGGCCAGAAAAGCATTTTACCTGCGCACTGGCATTATATAGGGAGAACAAGAGGCAGAGGACAATAGCACATTCTTGAGCCAAATTAGCAGGATGTCTTTTGTAACCAATTATTACCCAGGATCGAGATGGAAAAGAACAGTGAAGAAATGGATTGAACAGGCAAGAGAGAAGCCAGTCTGTGCTACCTAGACATGCAGTGTGAGATTGGGGGCAATGACTGCTGGGGGGAGACTATGATAGAGTTAATAGAGAGCAAAGTATGCCAAGGGAATAATAGCTGACTATATGAAGTTAACATCCTTTCATGTTTTACCTATTTATATCATTTGTTGGACTTTCCTGTCAATAATAATTAAGATGTATGAGAAGGTGATAGTTATTCATTCCGCTATGAGTGCCCATCTAGCTCATAGTTGAAACCCAATTAACATTTTGAGAAAGTTAAGAGCTAGTATTAATGGAGTATCTCTATATACCTACACTAGATGCCTCTCATCGATTTACTCAGTTTCATTTTCACAATGGTGCTAACACAGGTATTACTGTTTCAATTCTATAAAAAAGAAACAAGGTCAAAGTCACAGAACAACTAATAGATACACTATTTGAACATCTAGGCTTCTATTAGTTGCTTCTCCCATTGCTGTGGAAAAAAAAAAACTTCTGACAAAAACAACTTAAGGAAGAGTTTATTTTGACTCCCAGCTCAAGGGTAAGTCAAACATGATAGGGAATTCATGGGATCCTGGAGCATCAGATGGCTGGTCACATTGTACCCATAGTCAGGAAACAGAGATAGATGAATGCTGGAGATCGTTTTGGTTTGTCCTTTTTATTCAGTCCAGGAAACCAACCCATGGAATGGTGCCACTCATGTTTAGGGTGGCTCTTTCGATCTCAATTAAAAAGCCTAGCAACTCCATGTCCACCGGTTTTACAGATCTTGTCAAGGTGGCAACCAATACTAATCATCACGAGTCTAATTTGAAACCTACATATACCACAGAGCTCCTATCCAAGGCTCACAGATACTAACTAATCAACATTAAGTCATGCTGCTTATTGGAACCAATATCTGCCTGTCTTAAACGATATCTTCTTCCTAATGCCTTTATAACATTACCAAGATAAATTTCTCTTCCGTTGGTATTTTACCGAGGACTGTCTTCTAGGATGTAGGAGAAATGGGTATGGTTCACTAAGGATTCAGCAAACAGACATCCCACAAGTCTCAAGTACCAAAAGTGTCACCAACCTGCCACTGGCTCTTGTTGGTTCTGGGGGCTGGAAGGGGCTGAGAAAGGTAGCTGGGATACATCTATATCCCTTTGACTGAGAGTAAAGAATTAAAGGTAAGTTACTTTCATGATAGGCAAATCCTAATCCACACTGCCCTAGATAACTCCAGAATAGGGATGCTGAGGACATGCTGGTAAAGCATTTCTAAGAGCCTTATTCATAATTCATTGTGCAACCTTAAAGAAGGCACTTTTTTATATCACAGTTTCTTTATGGTAAGGAATGTAAGACCAGTGGAAATCTCTTCAAACGCATGAGCTCCATTTCGTCTCTTTCATATATTTATCTTTCTATATAGGTATTAGACTTTCACACATAAAATTTCATTTTAAGCAGGGCTGGTGACATATGTCTTTAATACCAGCTCTTGGGAGACAGAGGTAGAAAGTTCTATGTGAGTTTGACGCTAACCTGTTCTACATAGCAAATACTAGGACAGTCAGAGATACATAGCGAGACTCTATCTAAAAATTTTTATTTCAAAGGTTTCCAACACCAATAACTATGCTTGAAAAAGCTATAAATAAGGAAAGAGCTCATTAGATTCCTTCCAGTTCACTTTAGGAATCTAAAAACATACTTTCTGTTCAATTAAACTTCTGAGAATTTTATACATAAGTACAGTATTTTCATCATATCTACCTCTCTCTCCCCTTCTAACTCCTCTACTTCCCCTAACTCCCTTTCAAATTTACAGCCTCTTCTTTATGTTATATATTACATATAATTAAGTACAGTAATATTAATATTGGTATGTATACACATATACTGTGTGTATGTGTGTGTGTGTGTGTAAAATAGAGATTATTCTGTGAGTAAGTTCAGTGTTCCATTTCAGTTGTACCCTTTGTAGCCACAGAATATTACAAGAATCTCTTATGAGAGGCCCCACCAAGGTACTCTGTGTTCCAGCTTCTTTCAGAAGCTACTACAACTGTCCTCTTGTGCCAGCTCTCCCCACTGACCTCATGTTCTCTGAGCCTTGTATTTGTGTTATCTACATTTACTGCAGTGTATGGAACAAAGGAAACCATCTACAAGTGTCAGTATTTGTTAGGCCTTTGCATTACAAGTGAAGACAGTAGAACATTTACTGAGGTTCTCTTAACACTTGCTGATATCCACCATCACATGTCTGTCATTAGGACCTGGGAAAAGTTTGTCAGACAAGCCAAAGAGAAAAGACACATACAGCTAAAATGTCATTAGCTATGTTACACTTCTTGGATTGAGTGATGAGTTTCTGGATATTTATTATACTCTAAATAAATAAGCAAATTCAATGAAGTATGAAAGCTTCATAAATGACTCCTTAGTCTCAAAATAATAGATATAAGAGGAAAACAACACTTATTTTTCTATTATCCAGAATCTCATCACTGTAATTTCCTTTCATTTTTTTTTTTTGTCAAAAATAAACTAGTCAGAATGGGGTTCTCTATGCTAAAAACATGTTGTATTTCTTCAAAGCCTGTTTTACGCAGGGCCCCTGGGGTCTTACTTTTCATGTTTTCTAGTTGGTATGGAGCTGACAACTATCAGTTTTCCTCTGAATCATTTTGTTTGAAGGATCATGATTGCTTCTTCAAACCTTTTAGTCCATAGTCATTCATAGGGACATCTTTCTTGAATTATAAGTAAAATAAAGATGTTCAATTAGTTGAATTTAAATTTCAGATAAATAACAAGTAAGCTTTACTATATGAATTTGAAGCATGCTTGTACTAAAATTAATTTATTATGTATATTAAATGAAAATTTAATTGGAAATCTATATTTGCTAAATATGAAAACTCTATCTCATACACGTGAATATTTAACGATACTGTTGGATTTGGACTGCAAGGATTTTAAGTTTCAGAGTGCTCATTTATTTACTTAGTAACTGCAACTTTTTTGATCTCTAAATTAGCAACTGAATAGTAAAGGAATCGATACTTCATAAGGTCCATGGAGAAATTAAGTGAGATTAGAGTTGTACTAGTAAACAGAGTCCCTAGATAAATATTACTTATCACTCACTGATTCTTCTTATTTTAAATAACTATTACTGTTACTGCGGTGTGCTTTTTTATCATTAGTATGCCTATAAGCATTATTATTGGTCATTATTTGACCTGATATCACAAACCCTCCATTTACATGATTAAACTTAGAATGGAATTTTCCTTAGCATTTCCTTTCATGATAACCTTAGTATTTCCCTGCATGAAAAGCAAAGATCTTTTTGGTTCTAAGTACTCCCTTTGGCTCTCATCTTCTAGTACGCCCAATCAATGCACTAGCTGCCATTCTTTAATTAATATAAAGAACTTTCCTGTCCATATGTCTTGAGGTCATTTAGAATGTCTACAATTAAAGAAGGTGGTCTACTATGCTGGAGATGGTGCTAGAGATGAGGGAGTAAATGATAATCTTTGAGATGTCTCCCTCAAGCTAATGACAAGTTGGTTTGCTCAGTGGGTGACCCTAACCAACATAGATTTAAACAGCATGTGTGGAGAGCAAGATACCACAGGTATCAAGAACTCGATTTCTCATAATGTTATGAAGAAATTATCTGGATTCCTCTCTACTTGCCTACCTTCTACTTTCAATGTTTTCTTTCATTGTGTTGCTGAATGCCTTTAGTATTTCTCCTCTCAGGGAGGATCTCAGACATGATCATTTTCTTCTCTGACCCACTCATTCCCATAACCCCTCATCCTTCTGCTTTCCCACTCATCTCAACAACTAATTGGACATATTAATTTGTTTCACCATAATAATGGCTTTAATGATTCTACTTAATCCTTCTCCCAAGCCACAGTCTTTTTTAACGCCATAAAAAGAAAGAAATGAGCCTAACACAGAAATCTATGGTTTCATAGCAGAAAAGGGAGACCAGGCAGGACCTCTTAAATCACATTGCATTATGCCTGTTATGTCTGCTTCGCATGAATGGAAGGGAGCAGTGGTGCAGATAATCGAAAGATCATTTCCACTTCGTTTGGGAATGCACCACACAGTGTTGTTGTAGCTGATTTGCTTTGCTAATTATGTTCTACTGAAGCTAATATTGAAATTGGTTCAATTTTTTTAAGCTCCTCTGGGCTAGAAGAGAGAAGAGGCAGTGGCACGGTCCACTTTGAAATGAAGGAAAACTGACAACAATGAGGGGGCAAAGAAATTTTTCTATTTAGGCTAATGAGTCCACCAGATAAATGGAATAGGATCAAAGTAGAACTTGGCCAATTATGCCTGGGAAGACCAAGCAGCCAACTGTCTCCTGTGGTTCAATAGCCACTGAGAGGTCATTCATTTCCACAGCCTGTCCACAATCTGAAATCCTCTAAATTAGTACTCTACGTGAAGGGTCTTTGTCATAATACAACCGTGGTTGTAGCTCTATTTAACAGCAAGAATAACACATTTCCAGGCAGACACATTAGCGGTTAGTCTGATTCAAACTGTGTCCACTGTATTGACTTAGAAAGAAAAGAACTGAAGGCGAGAAAGACAAGGGTGCCTTGATAGTTGTATCACCACACTAAGGGGTCATTGGGCAACCATTGTGGGAAGATAAGAGCCTGAAGTGCCATGGAGGTGAGCAGGGAGACTTGGAAGAAATAAGACAACTGCTGCCTCTTTTCTTTCTGAGTTTCTTGGCCACTGTAGACACAGATATGTAATTCTCGCCAATAAACATTTCTCTTTCTTATTTTCCAGCAGGGCAACTGGACTATCAGAGGGTTCTATATATTTCTCTAGAGTCTTGGCATCTTATTTTTGGTTTGTTGTTTGTTTGTTTGTTTGCCTGCTTGCTTTTTGACACGGGTAATTTAGAGATTAATTGTGCATTGGCTTTCTAACCTTACAAGCTGCCATGGGGGACAGCTGACCTATTGAAATGCATTTCTCTCTTTCTCCTCGCAGTCTGCTCCCAGTTCTCCAGAGGGGTGTATGCTATCTTTGGATTCTATGACCAGATGTCAATGAACACCCTGACCTCCTTCTGTGGGGCCCTGCACACATCGTTTGTCACACCGAGCTTCCCAACTGATGCAGATGTGCAGTTTGTCATTCAGATGCGCCCGGCCTTGAAGGGGGCCATTCTGAGTCTGCTGGGCTACTACAAGTGGGAGAAGTTTGTATACCTCTATGACACAGAACGAGGTAAGAAGATGCATCTAGTTTACTCTATGGGTATTCATGTGACAGTGATTTTTAAATGTCATCACAGTGCATCCCTTTCTTCCAGTAGATACAGTTTAATTCTCCTTTAAGTTTCTTTTCAGTATTCAAAATAAATGAAACATGAGAAATCAATTGTAATTTTAGAACCTAATTATCCAAGTCATATACAAAATTCCTCAATAAAATGTGACTAGGGATACACCGTGGCAATAATTTTTGTAAGAGAACTCATCAAGAAAAACTTTATTTGATGGAAAATAAACGAAGTGTAGAATACTATCAAATAAAGTTTTTGATCTAAAAAATAAAAACTTCCATGTACTACTATGTGTGCCTATGTGTGATCTACTGTGCCACATAGGATATGGAAGCCCAATCTGGAAGGTGTTAGAAAATGAATCTTGCGAGATTATGATGATTGTCCTTTCAAGATATACTAATTAATATGTTGAAACATACACATAATAATATAACTAAATGTGCCCTCCCAATCCAGTTGTTTCTATTGTTTTCCAAAATGAAACTGAGGGCCCTTAATTATGATGTTGTATCAGTGTTCTGATATCAGTTATTTGCCTGTAGACTAAATGTCAATGGTTCTCTCTGAGTCTACCACTTCAGATTCAGAGGCAGAAGAAACAAATGAAAGGTGTTTCTTCCTGGTCCCTGGGGTAGCTAAAGAAAAGCTCTTTCTCATCAACATAATTTGAAATGCTAGCTTGCTCCTGAGAAGTAAGAACATTCTTCACATTCCTCTGATTTAGCTGCAGCACCAGATCATATCATAAAACAGGCAAGCCTGCCTTTGCCTCCGATACATACCAGCAAAGAGGGGTTGAAACTCACCAATCAGGATCTGAGAATTCTGATACTAGCTAGCTTTCTGATCTTGACCAAGTCTCTGGTACTCTCTTGATCTTGGTCTCCTCACCTAAGGCGTGTCCCTTTTTTAATATATAAAATTCTATGGTTCTGTGATCCCTTTTGATAATATACCAGACACAATAAACTTTGTATCTTGGAAATAATTGTAACTTAGATACTATAAATGAGTCAATCTAATGATTTTGCAAACTACTATCTATCTTTAATGGTGTATTCTACCTCTAAGACAGAATTACATAAAATATAGTTCCAATAGGTGTGAGCAAAAAAGATCATTTATGTGACAATTCATGCTATACTAGATTCTGATTGCTTTAAATATTGTAAAAAGGTAGCATTCAAGAAAAGCAGAGTTTTCAGAGACAACTCCTTAGAGTAAATGAACCTCTACAGCAGGATTTCTTGAGGAAGGGAAAACAGGAACATCATGAGGCCTCAACTCTAAACAAAGACCTACCAAGTAGTCAGTCCTGAGATCATATACCTATACATAACATTGCATGGACTGAGCAGATTATATTTATGTATTTGGAAATATTTTTATATGTGTGACAAGCAGTTTAAAAAGTAGACCATGAATTTGAGAAATAGCAATGGGTAAGGGTGCATGAAAGGAGGCAGGGAAAGAAAGGAGGAAAATAATGTAACTATATTATAGATTCAAACCCAAAAATTATTATGTTTTTAAAAAGAATAGAGACAAAGGACAGAGTACAAAGCTCTGTGTGTTCAAGCAGAGTCTTGATTCACTAGGGTAACAACGTTGTTTAAACATTGTTTAAAAATGTCTAATTTGTGATGTACTCTATTTTAATGCATTTCCTTCCATTCAAAACACTGAGAGTGAATTAGTTAATTTCCATATATTGCATGTAATGCAATTTGGAGCATTGTAGTTTACAGAACTAAAGGCTGAAAATCATCTGTTTCTCTCCTGAAGCTTCTTTTTTCCATTAAATATCAGTTCTCTTAATGCTGTAACTATATTAATTTCAAAGAAGACCCAATGCATGCATTCTCTCACCATCACCTATAAAAAATCTCTGCTCATTAGGCCTCTACTGTGAAAAAGAAAGCTGACACCATCTAAGTCTGCTTCTTATCCCTCCTTTAGTCCTTAAACCATCTCATTAAATAGTTGGAGCAATTCTATGATCTGACATCCAAAAGAAACATTTCTGATTGAATATTTATTTCCATGTTTATTTCCTCTTTAGCTATTTACCAGGTGGGACTAACTTATTATGTTTTCGAGAAATATATTACATAAACATGAACATTAATGTCCACTTTGGAAACTGTTTTCAAAATGCTGTACCAAGAACTATCCCAAAATTTTAATAACTTTCTATTACCCACACGAGAGAAAATACAGTCTATTCTTCAAGATTCAGTATGCTTATGCCTGAGCCCATTAACTGTCAAGCTCTCCCTATGCACCCTCCTATTTGTCACTATTGTCAAAATGTGCCACATCCATGTCTCTGCTTTATCAACTTCACTTATTCTACTACTTCCTGAAACACTCCTATATCTTAGAAAATTGTTTCAATTTTTCTAACCCCATAACAAACTCTACCTCCCTCCTTATTCATTTAATAGTTATTAAGCTTCCAATAGTAAATAAGACACATATGGTTCCTATAGTCATAAAACTTATCTTCTAAGAGAGACAGAAAAATCAAGTAAATAATAAATAATTTTGTACATTTAGATAGTGTCCTATGAAAAAAACAAAGATTATAATGTTTGGATCTAATTTGTAAAGGGTATTCATGGCTAACCTTAATGAGGAATGGCATTATAATCTGGTAACTAACAAAATGAAGGACACAGCCTAATGTGGAAACAGTCAGTGCATAGAACCTGTAGAAATTATTAGAAGATCAATGTGGCTCAAAATTAGTGAGAAGAAAGGAGGATGGTTGGACAAAAGCTGCAGAGATAAAGGAGAGCCATATTTTAGTCACGGAGTAAAGAGAGTGGATTCTTCCGGGGAAAGGTATTGCAAGATTCTAAGCAGAGGGGTCAAACAAATTAATGTAAGCTTTTATAGCAAATAGAGTGTGTGGTGAACTAAGGAAAATCAGTGGAAAAACAGCCATTATAGTCATGCAGGTCAGAATGATGACAACTTGAGCAAAGCTGGAGGTAGAGAAAGGTATTAAGGAGTAAAAATGGTGATGCTATTTACTGAGCCAGTTTAGAGGAGAAATCTTGCCTACCTCTGAACACCCAGAGAATCCCCTCTGTCCACACCATTCACTTAGCATTTAACATAGTGGCTTCTGCACTGTTACTTCATTTGGTCTGATATATACTACTCCAACCTCTTATCTCCAATGTGATAATAATCAGTTCTTGAAATAACTCAGTAACATATCTGTTCTATTTCTTTTTTCTTCAATGATAATCTATTACATCAGAACTAAAATGATGGGGAGATATATAGCATCAAATATAATTTTATAATAGTTTAAATTACACTAGATGTGGAAGACAAAGAGGGAGAAAGAGGGATCCCTTTTTATGTTCAAATAAGCTAGATATTCAGTGTTGGAACTGCTCTAGTTTGGTCCAGGAATGAAGAAGAAGCCAAAGAATGGGTTAAACTTTGGAGGTCATTTAAAAGATATGTTGCACAAACATGACCATTTTTCTCTGGTGTTATCAAACACTGAATGAATTTGAGGGATACCCTGGCTCTGCTCTGATTTCTGTCTGCAGAGGAAGGTCTGATTCAGAATTTGCAAGTCACTGCTTCACTTAATAAAAATGTCACCTTGCTTCATTAACAACAAGTTAGAAAATATGCATTTGGTTCTATCTACATAAAAGGTCAGTTCTAAGGGAAATTATGAGACTGACTAAGTATGTCACCTACCCTCTCTATAATCTTTCCTTTTATTAACTTCCCTGTTTCTTGTTTACCTAATGTTCCTCAGCATACATCTCTATGCCTGCCCTCCCTGCTAGGAGCAAAACTACATCTCTGCCTATCCTTCTTCCACACCTTCGTGTCCTGCATTCTGTTCCCCCTGATAAATAGTCTTTCTCTGCTAATGACAACACCTCAGCTCGCCAATTTATTCATGCCAATTGATATGGTTCCTAATGACTTAGTGTATTCAGGAGAAAAGAAATTTCTATTCAGGAAGGAACTTCTGTAGAAACAGAACCTTAATCCAAAAATGTTTCTCTCTTTATTATTATCACTTTTAATTGGCACATACTAGTTATGCATATTTATGAGAGACAATGTGATATTTTGATACATGTATACATTGCACAGTGATCAAAATTGGGGTAATTAGCATATGGGTCACCTCATCTATTTGTCATTTCTTTATAGCGAACATACTCACAAAATCCTTTTGGTTATTTTTGAAAAACACAGAATGTGGTTAACTCTACTCATGTCTCTGGGCAACAGAACACCCAAACCCATTCCTTCTTTCTAATTGTAACTGTGTACCCATTAACCAACCTCTGTTCAACTGTTTTCCCTCTATATCTGGTAACCACTATTCTGTTCTCTACTTCTATAAGTCAGCATTAATCCTAAGCTCTCAGGTACCAGGAATCCAACTTGGATTCCTATACAGAAGATTATAAAACCATTCCAAGAATATGGCCACTTCTTCCAGTTATTACACATGCTTTTGGGTGCAAACATTCTAAATAGTAGCAACCTCCTCCACGATAGTGACACACCTGAGAAGTGAAAGCAAGAGTACATGATGCCTCTTCTTAGCTTCAATGGGCAGAACCCATGGGGATGAAAGAATATGGCCCAGCTGTGACTGTGAGCTTAGATAATGAGATAAGAGTCTGGGTGCCTTTGAGACAACTAGTGCCAACCCTTCCCAGTGTTCAATAAACTCCATTCTGAATCTGACTCTCCCTACTCAGTTCCCAAGAAACTCTCTGAAAGACAACAACCTTTTAAAGAGACATTTCTATCTTATTTGAAAGGCTGTGGCAGGAACTGGGGAAGCTATACCAATCATTCTGTTGGTCAACATTCAATTATTGAGTTTTCTGTAACATTAGATCACTCTAGCTCACTCACGGGATTTAAAAGAAGCCAAGTTAGTCTCTGCTGCTGAGGAATTGACAATTCTACTGTGGAAACTGATTTGCTTCGTGGCTTCAGGAAAAACATTAAAACCAACTGTTGCCATCCATACTGGTGACATTTGCATTCATTACAGCATGGGCCTTGGGCAAATAATAAAGTTTCTCAGACAGCTAAGATGCTCAGAAAGTTTTAGGAGGTCCTTGAGGTCATAAGTAGTAAAGAGATTCCCTAAGATAATGAGAAAGAGGACTTTCCTCAGAGGATTCTGAATGCTTTCAGACTGGTCGAATTTGAATTCTCCCAAGATGACCAGGGCTTCCTTTTCTCACACTTTTCTGGATGCTGTCATTCAGACTATTCAAATGGCTTAACTTCATAATGCTATTTTTCAAAATAAGGCACACAATCTTTCCTTTTACTCTGTCTTCTTTCTCTTTCATGTCTCTCGGTTCTATTTCTTCTTCTTCCTCTTCCTCTTCCTCTTCCTCTTCCTCTTCCTCTTCCTCTTCCACTTCTTCGTCTTCGTCGTCTTCTTCTTCTTCCTCTTCTGATTTTTCTCTTTCTCTTCACACACACGCAAACACACACACGGAGTGAAAACTAATCAGGAATTCTCATATGTTATTGTCTCTATATACATTTTCTCACTCTGCAAACATGTGTGAGAGAATGCATGCTAAGAAAGATTCTGCCACCAAAGGTCTTTGCCTCGATCTCCAAAATATTTTATTTCAAAAATGTCACACTAAGTTGCCCAGGCTGACTTTGAATGCACTCATGCTGAGGTATATCATATTTTTAAAATAAGAGCAGCGCCATTTCTTAAGTATTTAATAATACTAGGTCTTGAGTTTATAGATTATCACATTTCATTATAGTAACCTCTATACATCTCTACAACAGAGGGAACCAAGGCAAAGAAAAAAGCCCTTCAAATAATGGTTCTTACAGTTATATAACACCAAAGTAATAAAAGCACATATCACCCTAGATCTGCTACACTTCACAGAATATGTGCTTTTCTCTGGCTGGCATACTGCTTCCCACTGTCTTAACATTTAAAAACACGAGTTGTGTTTCCCTTCATTTTTCCTGTAGCAGTTCTTCAAAGGTCATGCTACTAAGGTCCTCTCTGCTTCAATTGTATCTGTGTAGATGCAATCCAGTTCTCAATTTACTTCTCATAGAATGGTGCTCACAAATAAATACAAATATCTTTTGTTGCTCTTATTTTGTTTTGTTTTTTATTCTTAAGACACAGTTTCTCTGTGTAGCTTGGGCTGTCCTGGAACTCACTCTGTAAGTGAGGCTGGCCTCAATCTCATCCATCTCTGCCTCCCAGGTGTTGGAATTAAAGGCATGCACCCATCTCCAGTTGGCTTCAATACTATATCTTATGGCACCAGAATATCAGGGATCAATATAGACAGAAGGTAAAAGCCCCAAATTAAAGGACAGATGAGTCCAAAACCTGGAAACAATTGAAAGAAGAAAAGTTCTGGATGCAGGCAGAATGTAAGTTCGAATGGACAGCTGGGATGAGGCCTGAATCTAAGGCAAAGAGAATTCCTATACTCATCTTTGTAGCTAAGACCTCAGAAAGACATAAGCCTGAATGTTCCTACTGCTAAGGAATGATGCATGGTTGAGGCAAAAAGCAATGAATGGTTGGGTAACTTTCAAAGATTGCCTCAGTGTGGCAGCCAGGTACTGTGCGCGGTAGGTGTCGCCAGCAAAACAAACCTGGTTGTATTTTTTTGTTTTTTGTTTTGTTTCTTTTTTTTTTTGCTTTGTTTTGTCTTGTGTTTTGCTCATCCACTTCAAGAACTAGGGAAAGGATGGACAAAGGTAAAAAGATAGCTCCAATTCTAGTCATGGTCATTTGTCTTCTGGGAAAAGCAAAGTCAAGAGAGCTTTTTTTTTTTTTTTGAAATTCAAGCTACTTTATATATGAACAAATTAGGAAGGCCCAGAGAGTACATTATCCTGTGAGAGACAGATACTAAATTTCCCTCTTTGAGCAGCAGTAATTTGGGTTGACAGGACCTAAGACACTTGGTAGTTTCTACAGGCTACTTAATCTATTGTGATGAGTCTTCAACTATGAGAGCATCATGAGAGACTGTACAATAATATTAGTAAATGAATATTTGGACTGGATTGTGAATCAAAGACTATACATATGTCTATAATGAGGGTTTCATTCAAAATGAAAATACTGAAGCTGTCATATTTTTAATACTTCGATTTGCACATCCTTGACTGCTTTGGGGCATAAAAAGAGAAAATGCCGAGCAATTTGTTGTCAGCTCTCGAAATAAATTATCATTTAAACACTTCCTCTCCACAAAGGTTATTAGCTTAGTAGCTCCTTCATTCCTGGGGTTGGACTATCTGTAAGGGAAGAATAAAAAAAAAAATCACAAGACATTAAAGTATCCTTTCAAAAGCTGAATATTAGTTACTGTGGAAATTGTTCTCTTAGTGGCTTAACATATTTTTGCTGTAGCTCTCCAATGTTGCAGATTAGACTGCAGCAACTATTAATAAATACTGTCATATTTTACAGCTGTCATGCAAAGCTGAAAAAAGGCTTCGCTGTGATTAGATCCTGTTTACTGTAATATTTCCAGCTCAGACTCAGAAAGGCAGTTTTCCTATAAAGGTATTTCCATAAGTAGAATATTTTTCCATCAAATGACATGACTAATTTTAATATATCGTTAACTCCTTGGTGGCAGTGAATTTGGAGTTGAATTGATTTCACAACCAGAGGTGCATTCGTCTCCAAAGACACATTAAACAAAAATGTCAAATTCTCTCCCTTGGGTTGTCCTTCGTATACAGAAATGGTACTTCCTCTCAGAAGGTTTGCACTGAGTGTTCCCTTCTCTCTTTGAAGGAGAAGTATACACTGTACTACTTGCCTGCTTTGACTCTGCCATTCCTGTGACCAACTGCATTGTTTGCTAAGACAGCTAGTCAGGATTTAGGGAAAGCATTCCTTCAATAGACTAGCTAGAATTATTGCTTCTTGCCCCAATGTCATCACTGGAGCAAAAGAAACAAATCTTTCTTCCTACCACCACCACCACCATCAGCTTCAGCTGTGTGGAAGTGTTTCTATGTCTGGCAGAGGTTTTGGGTTGGTTTTGTTTCCTCTGTCCTTCCATTGCTTTCATCGGGTTTCTTGAGGAATTAACCTTCAGTAAGCCGAATATCTAATTATTAATGAATGAATATTCTTTAGACCAATAGGGGCTAGCTGCGATTTGCTACAATTACTGGGTTTCAGCCTGAGAGGTTCTTGAAAGTGAGATAGATTTTGGAGTTATCGTGCAACTCTGACACTGAGGTTTGTCTCTTGGAGCCCCGTAGACATCAATTCAAGTGAGGGCACAGAATGGGAAGACAATGTATATAAAGTCTTTAGTACCCAGCTGAGCAGAATACCATGTTCAATGAATTTTAGCTCTTGTGTTTATTATAGTTTCAAAACTTTTCCCTCGAGAAATGAAATTTACCCCCTCAGGGGACATATGGCAGTACATAGACACATTTTAGTAGTGGGGAGAAGCCAGGAATACTATTACACATTCTGTAATGTACAAGAAAGTATCCTCTCTCCCAGCATGGCATTATTTGTTACAAAATGTTTATGGTGGGAAGGCAGTATTGAGTAAAAGACTGGCTGCAGAAACTCAAAAGACTGACTATGAACCACCATTAAATTAACTGAGAGTTTCATTGTGCCTACATTGGTGTTAACAATAATGTTCAGAATGGAATAATCTTTGAGTATGAATAGTTCACACCATGCTAAGAGAAGTGTGTTAAGAGTAATGCCCATGAAATAACAATGAATATGAAATAACATAAGGCAAGAGCTATATTGTATAGTATGGATTTCAAGTTCCAAGGGAGACCAAAGAAGATAGAGTTCCTAATGGGCAGGCTAGAAATATCAGGGAAGGCTCCGTGGAAGAAGATATGTTTCTGAGCCCACAATGGAACTGCTTTACCTAGAAAGGACCCACCTCCATTGTTATTGCCAAACTTGCCTCCAGAACCAAAACAACATGACATTCCCATCAACGCTCTCCAACATAAGAGATCAGGACAAGACACATAATTAAAAAATAAAAAAGGAGCACTGCTCCTTTTACAAAATGGAAAGCAATTACAGGGCTGTTGAAAATAGGCAGTAAACAAAGAAAGGAAGGGCAATACTGGCAAAATTGCATTTTCTCAACTAATGCTCCAGCAAAAGTGCAATTTGCAGCAAAATCAACAGAGCTCTCTCCCCTTGTCTTGCAGTCAAAAAGATTGTTTGGTATTAGCATGGCTATACAGGATGCCTCAACCAAAAAATAATGTACAAAAGCAAGACAGACAGAATGTGAACTGCGTAGGAGGTTGAGGGGGCAGTAGGGAGGATGACTATGAATTGCTATGGCCGGTGGGGGCGGGGCATTTACATGGAACACAGTTTGTCTGCTCCGCAAATTCTCTGTGGAGCACCTCAGTTCATGGAAAAAGAGGGATTCAAATAGAGACTGCTTCCCCGTTTTCCTAGATTCATTCCAATCATTTCAGTTGCCAGTGTCGGCGGCTGTCCTGCTTTGTCGACTCCACAAACGATCTGCTGAATTCTCTGGTGCTAACTGCCTCAGCGGGCTTTCTCGCCAGTAGAAGAGAGGCTAATTAAGATCATGTCAAGCAGGGAGTTTGACAGGTTATGTTCATGGTCCATACTGAGCTTTTAGATGGTGTTTCAGCTTCACTGCAGGCAGGCAGCACTTGGCTAGGCACTGATTTCATAGTAGGCCTCTTAGTTGCTTCCACATGCTCTTATATGACTTGGCCTCCATTTACTTAAGGATTTCCCTCCTTCTTCTTGGGGTAATTAGGTGCCAGTGTGTTTGCTTTCAATTGCATTACTCTGGCTCTCTTTCATTTGAATTTTTAATATGCTTGTAAACAAAGACAACAATTCATAGTAGGGTCATTTTTCCTACTAAACCATGCGTTTGTGCGCGGTGTGTCTTGCTGACATACAGCATCTAGAGGTGAGCTCAGGATAAATAAAGGAAACTCTGCTTCTCACAGAAGGTAGAAAATGGAAGAAGCATATGGAACTCATTATACCAAGTGGTAGATTCGACTGAAAATATAAATAGCGTCCCCTCCCCCAAATAAAGGTTTAGATAACTTCGTGAATAACAGCTCTACAGTGAGTTATTAAGAGCAGAAGAGATGTTTGGCGGCTTCTCTGAATGGAGGATGTCACAAATCACATAACAGAGTTTTTTTGAGGCCATACTTACCTTCTTATAGGCATACAGTCACATGGAACACTGGCATTCTATCCCCTAAGATTTAAAGATTTAAAACATCTAAGAGGTTTAAAGGAAAGCTCAGGAGTAGATGCAAGTTATCCAGGAACATTTTGTCTCCTCTCACATAAGCAGAGTCTTGAACCACTGTCAAAGGGAAGCACAGCTGGACACCCCGCGGTTCGGAACAACTTTTAGTCGGCACCATACGATTGCAATAAGGAAAGAGTTCAGCATAAACTGAAGTCGCCTTCAATTTATACAAAAGTTCCTTAATGTTTTAGAGAAAAAGTGAGGAAATAGGAGCAGCTGCATAGGGTTCTCAATCACATAAGTGAAAAGTTACAAATAACCAGAAAGCTTCGTCTATGGGAAACTCATGCAGTTTTCATAAGTGGTACTTACTGAACTCAAGCTCTTACCATCCATTAGATGTTGGGATACATAGGCATTATATTTTGCTATATGACAAATAAGAAATTCATTTTTTTCAGCCTGGAGTTCCTCAGGCAGGCATTTTAAAATGGGCTATGGTCAACCTAGGAATGTGACCTTGCATTTCTAGAGATTATGTCAGAGCTCTTTTCAAGTTCTGATAGAGCAAACTTGGAATCCCTTCAAGTAGAGGGCTTAGAGAAGTCTGCCAAGAGTTTAGAAAGGACAGAATCTTTGTCACCATACAACAAGAACACCCTGTTGTAAAAGGTGAGTGCTTCGGTTAATGGCACTGATAGAATGGATCATCAAACCAGAACTGGTTCTAAGTCCATCTCTGCCACCAAATAGCTGTGATCAAACTCAAGTCATATGACCTTTTTAGCCTCCACTTTCCACATTTGTAAAATGAAGGAGGGAGTCTGCCATCCTGCATTTAAAACTCTCCATCAGTGCACTACTGGGGTTACATTAAGTGACTGAAATAGAGTGCTTCTTCATAACAAGCCCACAGTTTAGAAAGACATTCTAATATGTAAATCAATAGAATCTAACATGAATGCTAAGTGCTGTAAAATCCTGGTAGCTACTATAGAATTTCCGTTTATAATGAAACTAGAACTGCCTTTCAAATGACTACTCTTATTGGGAGTTGAATATGCAAGTAACTATCTACATTGACTTCTTTAACTCAGAGCACCCACACGTTTCTCTTTTTGTAATCACTTAGTGATCAACCTTTCACCTTCTCAATGTTCTCTGAGACAGGGAGAAAAGGCAACAATGCCTAGATGATAGAATAGGATGTCTTAGTAGATCTGAAAAATCCTACCAGGTAAATTTCCACACCAGTGAGTACCATAAGGCACTTGTGATGGGTTTTCTCCTGACAAAGTTTGCTGGGTTTCTCAACAGTGGCCTTCCTGCCATGCAAAGCCTGTTCTTCCAGCACCCTTTGGCATCTTAAAACATGGTCCCATTGTCATTTTCAATTTCTAGGCTTCCTAAGAAGGAAAGAAATACCTCTTACTAAAAATTATATGAAAAAAATCTATAATTAAAGGTAAATAAGCTTTGTTTCTGGAATATATCCAGTTTCTCTAAAGATTCAAAGTGCTACACTAGGCAGAATTTTACAGGGGCTCTGACCCATTCCCAATGATGGGTCTCTACATTTAACTTCCCCTTAACCATTTACCTTGATGCCCTATCTAGACTTCTTCTTCCCCAGTAAACCCTTCTGCTCCATGTACTTCTCCAGAACTCTCATCTTTGAATCTTTTAGATTTATTTTATGTGTATTAGTGTTTGGATGCATATATGTGTGTGCATCATGTCTGTGTCTGGTATCTGAGGAGGTCAGAGAGCTAACAGATCCCTGAGACTAGAGTTATCGGTGATTATGAGCCACCATGTGGGTGTTAGGACTAAAACAGGGTCCTCTGAAAGAATAAGTGCTCTTAGTCACTGAGTCATTTACATCCATTAAACCTCATCTCTAAGCCTTCCCCTACCTCCCCTCACATTCCACTACCATAAACTCCTCTATACTAGTACTCCATAATTGTGAATGTTCCAATATGCCACATGGAAGATACTCATTTCAGTTTTCAATTTTTTGCGTGTGGTGTTCTTCTTTCTGTCATTTAGATTGCTCACTCAATTTTCCTCCAAAACACACACACACACACACACACACACACACACACACACAAATATACATCTACACAAAACTCTGGAAAATACCTTGTCCTCCAAAGTCCTTCACAAATATATGTTTCCATTAGTGTAGGTATCTCTGCTCTCTGCTCTCTGCCCTCCAGTTCTTTGCCTAGACCTCTAATACAGCATTAGACAGAAAATGGCAGGATTATCATTTGTTTACATATTTGTCTTCTAAACAATATTGTCAACTTATTGAAGATGACGTTTCTGTCTTACTCATCTCTGTAAGCACTGTGTTAAGTGCTAGATAAAACATAGTTATTGGTCGTTGCTATTAAGCAAATAAAAAAGTGAGTGAAAGAACTTTAGCTAAAAACAGAATGTAGAATTACATAAGCTTTGAAAACATAATGAAGGAGATTGAGTTCTGAGTAGACTGTGTTCTCAAATCATGCCTTAGATAGCTATCTATCTCCCATGTATTAATTAGCCTGTGGCCCAACCTCTGTACCAAATATACCACTTTCCTAGCCCAACCAACTAAGAACCAATGCAGATATTTGAATGCTAGCAACTTTAGTTGGAGGCTCTAGGTAATGGACAGATTTTCAAGATTCTGCATGGTTCCTGAATCTTGCCAATACAAAGCCATTCATTATTGAGGACTCTCAAGGTGTAGGATGTAGCTTCTGTACTATTTCATGCAAACCACATGAATTCTCTGAGGATAAGAGTAAAATGACATTAATCTCCACATATCCAACTATAAAACTAAAGAAAGAAAATTACTTCAAAATCTCTCTGTAGGTAATGCTACAAACACAAGAAGTGATATGAGAGCTATGTAGTCAGTTCTTGGTTATCCACGTGAGAGCAAAGCCAGGCCCTGATTATCTAAAGGCTATTTATGTCAGAATAAAAGAATATCTTGTGAAAACAGATCTTCCTTTTTATTCCAACCTAGTAAGGCTTGCCTATGTATGGAAAGTAAGGAAGAGATTCCAGGGAAAGGAAATTTTCGGATGCCACTTTGATTATAAATTTTCCATGGCTATTAATGGGACTCCATAGAACACAAAACAATGATCTATGAGACCAGAATTAGTTAGGAGAGGTGGAGACAAAAATGAAGCAGTATCAGAAACATCAAAACAGAGAAAAAACAAACAAATGCTGGTCAGTATTATTCCTGGTCAGTATTATACATGAAATCATGATTAAGTGATAGCAATAAGGAGCAAGGAGAATGAGCAATAAGCACTTGTAAGCTTGTTAAGTTTGGCTAAGGAGATTTGCTATAAGACATCTTATTCCATAATAAACTCAAATTGTATCACGTGTGGAAATTCCAGGTTTCCACAATCAAAGCACAGAGTTCTTCCAAAGATGCACTTTATGCCAATGAAGGACTGAGACAAGGCTCCCAAAGCTTAGTTGGGTTTGCCTTCTCTCTCTAGAAGCTCTCAGCAGAAGTATATTCCTACTGAAAGTCCCAAGGAAGACTTTCTGGTTTCCACTGGGCACAAAACATGGAAGGCTACTGAACAGTACTATTTACTAAAGCTACCCATTTTTGACTCCTTTCAATAACACTAAGGTGTCATAATTCATCAACAAAAAAGAACTGCAACTTTATTAAGTGACTTTATTCACCTAGCAGAGTACTAAATAGTAACGTTCAATTTTTTATTAGACATGTCAAGCTGGAAAGGCTTTGAAAGTTCTTAAATTCGGAGTTTGGAATTCTAAAAAATGAATCAGTCCCATATTTTGTCAAGCTCATGAGTCTTCTAATCTGGAATTCTACTTTATAAAGTGGTATTCTAAAAAAATGTAAAGGCTAGTCCAAGATTTATCACATTAAGCCTTTTCTACCCTGTTTAAAATTACCTGCATAATGACGTGTGTGTGTGTGTGTGTGTGTGTGTGTGTGTGTGTGTGTGTGTGTTATAACCTTTCATATAGGAATAAAAGAGAATGATATAATGTAAGCTAAAATCAAATGCGGAGAATGACCAGGCCATTTCCTAAAGCTAAATTAACAGCTCTGTAGATGAGTAGTTTGGGTGTGAGGACTCATCTTTTTGTGCCCACAGAAAAACAACACTATTTGTAAAGTTCTACCCAATCAAACTGAAAGAGTTAATGGAACTTCCTATGTTCTTCATGTATTAACCTGATGAGGCAATGCAACAAGGTCTAGCCATTTTCTCTGGTAATTAGCAAGTCAAGTCAGTTCATCTAATAAAAAAAATCTGCAAATGATTATCAGACAAGGGATCCCTACAATAAATGTCTTGGGTCATTTCATGGATGCCTTAATTTTCCCAAACTCCTAGGATTGCCTCATGCTTTAGATGTGTAAAAGGTACCTAGAACAGTTCCTGGCACATGGCTTCTGTAACTGGTACATTGTTATTGACCTCTTACCAGGGCCACAGGAAAGTGGTGCTGCTTCAGCAGTGAAAGAAGAGCCCTAGTTCCCGAGCTCCCCTCGACCTGTGCCACAGTGCCATGCTGCCCATCTTCCATTGTGCTAATTTGGGTTCTACTCTATTAGATTCAGAACCTGTTCCCATGAAAAGAGCTTGAAAACTCACAGAAGATGGCAGATACGGCCCAGGGACAATGGCCTTAGATATGACATTTGTCTAAGTGCAGACACCCTCAGGCCCAAAGGAAGGAAACCTTCCTTGGTCTTGGAATTGCTAGACCGATGATCAGGAAGTAGGGTTTGTTTTTCCCCTGTTGTCTTGACTTCATGGCCAACCTTCCAGCTACATATTACTAAGAATAAACACACTGATGAAAAACAGTGTGGCTAGAGAAGCTCAGACCCATGCTTTTTTTTTTTGAGGGTTTACTCAGCGTCTATTTCAGAGAATAATAAAGCAAAAAATATACTTTGTATTTTAATTAAATAGAAAAGCATAAAGGTAACTTCCTGAGCAGATAACTTCTTCAGAAGGTACAGAAGTCAGTGACACCGCCCAAAATATACATATACATTCCTTCTTAACTAAGCTGAGAGAACTCGGTGTGTCTTTTCTAACATATTTTTAAATTTACCTAAACTATAGTATGTAAAACAAAAAAACTAAGAAACTGGCAGTAAAGCTCAGTTTGCAATCTTTCATTTGTTTGGCTTAAGCTGCTGCATATTAGAAATTAGGACAAATTAAATTAGAATCTAGTTCCAAGTTCCCTCCCAGATTCCCCTTTGCTTACAGACCATGTCCTTGATGTTATTGTTAAATTGTTGGATGGAGCCAGTCATCTGTGTATATTAACCTGAGTGGGGATATAACAGGAAAGCAAACAACAGGTATTAGAGAACACGTAGAGTCTGTATTCATTTTATGAAGAGCAAGGAATTGACTATTTTGTGCTCTTAAGAGTGAATAAAAAAAGATATGTTAATAACTATCCTCATTAAAGCTCTGAAGCCAGTATCCTCCAGACAGTAGCTTCTCTCATCACTTGTTCTTGTTTTATTCTGTTTGTCTGAGACTGGGTTTCTGCTCTGTAAATGAGTGTAACTTTATACTCACAATCCTCCTGCCTCAGCCTTCTGAGTGCTAGGATTACACTTAAGCTCCATTATGCCTGGCTTCGTAACTTGGACTTAAGGGTTGGTTCGACCAAGCAGAATTTCAGAAATCTATAGTACACTAGCATCTTCTCCAAATGCAGAGACAAGTGGTTTGAAAATAGCTTTGTTTATTTAAGGCAAATCTTAGGATTCAGTTTTCATCGTAGCATCAATCAGCTGTATGAAGTTGAGCTACAATCTCTCTGTGTATTTGTAAAATCCCAATGGTTATAATCTCCACTTCTTTGAGCTGCTATAAAAATTAAATGACATATGATAAACATACTTGGTACAATATCTGATAAAAGAAATATGCTCAGTAAGTGGCAGTTATTACTGTTTATGATAATGGTTAAACTCCTTCAAAAGCACCAATATTAAACTATACTTACTAAATGCAGCAATCGCCTTCATAAAAAAAGAAGAAAGAGACACACAAAATTGGGACTGCCACAGAAAATTCTAGGTGTTTTATCACTCACTATGTCTATCTATATACTTTCCCCATAGTTTAACAAAGCATCTTAAATGAAATGATGGAAAAATCCAAAACTAAGGCAAAGGCAACATTCTTGACCCCATAATTCCCTGTAGCCTCTGATAAACTATCTGGAACTCTAGGAATCACATTTCTATTTCTATCCCCTGTCTATTTTGCTCTCTGGGTGTCCAGCATGAAATTAACAAAATATTTCCATATACTACTTGCTTTCATGGCTTCATCCAATATATAACTTTGAGATAAAAATATTGCTTGATGAGAATCCATTGAAATGGAAGAACATTTAGTTATTCTGATTAATATTGTTCAAAATAAAGCCCATCATTTTCCACTTCCAGGCATTTTCCTGGGTCTTTTATCATTATTCATATCCAGTGAGGAGGGCAGGGCAGGACAGAACAGATGTATTGTTGGTTTGGAGACAAAAAAAGCTCTATATCTCCAAACATGAGAATGATTTGCCTGAGGTTGTACAACTAATAAAAAGTAAAAGCAAGCAGGGCTGGAGCCCAAGTTTCCAAACACTCTATCCAGAAATCTTTCTTCTCCATCAGACTGTCATATACCTGTAAGGCAAGGGGTTATTTTCTTAAGGACCATGGAAGATTCAGTCTTGAGGGGAAAGTCTGAGTGCTAACGAATCACCGGTTCCTCGGACTAATATCCACCCTTGATGGAGCGCTTGTTATGTGCGAGCCTCTGCAATAAGCCTCCAAAATGTATCATATCCCTCAATCTTCAGAGTGGCTTTAGTAGAGAGGGATTGCTGTGGTTCTCTTACAGATGAGGAAGTAGAGGCATGAAAAGGTTAAGTGATTTGATCTCCCATCATTCTCCTAGAAAGTAATGGAGCTAGCAGTGTGCATTCTGCTTCTTCTGTTTAAAATGTTCTTCCTAGGGTGGTGGTGGCGCATGCGTTTAATCCCAGCACTCAGGAGGCTGAGACAGGCGGATCTCTGTGAGTTCGAGACCACCCTGGTCTACAAGAGCTAGTTCCAGGACAGGCTCCAAAGCTACAGAGAAACCCTGTCTCGAAAAACCAAAAATAAAATAAAATAAAATGTTCTTCCTACCACTCCACATTGACAGCCACCTTCAGCTCTCCTATTCACAAGGAAGAGATGTTATTTTTAAAGATGCTTTAGGGCAGGAAGATAAGTGGTACTCTCTCAATTCCTCACACTGATGGAAGGGAGAGGTACACAAAGCACATCTTGTCTACTCGGAAAGCTGAGAATTTGCAGCCTCAGAAGGGGACTCGGAGTGCAATAGAGGTGACTTGGGCAAGGGGATATTCTCAGTTACTCACACCCTGGCCTCCCTATACATGGTTCTCAGCCAAATTGAAGAGTGAAAGAACCTTATTTAATTCTTAGCTTCATCTACTTCTATGGGTCTAGGCACATCCCCACTTACCCACATCCGTTGTCAAAACTACCCTGTTTCCTTTTATCAAGAAGTCTATCAACAAGATCCACATGCTTGTAGCTGATGAGGTCAGTGTGTCCCCATCTCAATGCTTTTCTTAAGTGCCTGGCTGCTCTTCCAGAGAACCCAGGTTCTGTTCTTATGACCCACATGGTAGCTAACAGCCATCTGTAACTTCCATTACAGAGGATCTGACACCTTCTTAAGGGTTCCCCGGGTACTGTATACATATGTGGTACTCTGGCATAACTGCAGGCAACGCACCCATACACACGAAATAAAAATTATTTTCAAAATATTGAGGAGAGTCTTCTGGGCCTTTACCTTTAAGCATCTAAACAAGAAGAAGCAGGGCCGGTTAGGAAAGAGGCAGCCAGGGAAGGGTTGTCATGCCTAACTCACTAATTATTGAAGTTGACCATTTTCATTTTCTTGCTATCATAAATCTTCCCCTGAGGATACAAATCGGTGCAAATCACTCTAAAGACAGGAAAGGTGAAGCTCCAAGTGAACACTTAGACTGGGAAAGGGAAAAATCAGTCCATTATTTTAAGATCTCTTGAGATGCTGTAAATACACAGGCAACACAGAACAAAGATCCCTTTTTCCCCCCTTACATTATTTATGGGCCATCTAAAAATTACATTCCCGTTCTCTTTCCAGCTCTGAGAGAAAAACATGCATATTCATGATCTGATAAATATTTAAGTGGGATTTATTTAAATGAGAGAGACCATTTACAAACATTCCCTGGCTCTCAGATCTTATCCTGGGCACACAGAGGGAGGATAATTCCCTCTGGTAGATTCAAAACCTCCGCTGGCCACCTGTCCCCCCAAACTTGGAGCTCTTCCTTGAGAACTGGTGAATGTCACCCGCAGTATTTTAAGGGAGCGTTCTCCACCACCTCCCTCCAGTCCTGCCTTCCTGTTGTGAGATCATGTCATAGGATTCATCATTGGCAACATTCTGTAGCTGGAAGTTTATGTGGCAGGGCGGGGGCTACAAGTTCAGTCATGACTTTCTTTGCCTGTGCCTTTCTTTCCACAACCCAGTAGTCCCACAGAAACACCTAGCGCTAGTAGCCACTCTGCCTATGGGTATAACCCTCCACACTCTAGGAGGAGAGTTAAAAGATATTCTTGGTAACTTAGACTATTTGGTTGTTAAACAAGAAATTTTGATGTTTTAGGAGCATTTTATAGGTGGGCTAGCAAGATGGATCAGCAGGTAAAATTGCTTGCTGTCAAACTTGATGACCTGGATTCTATCTGTAACACCCATGGTGGAAAGAGAAAACTGACTCCTAAATGTTGTCCTCTGCCCCCTGCATGTGCCTCATGGCATGTGAACACATGCACCTATTTATATGCACACATATGTACACTCAATAAATTATTTTAAAGAAGAAAACAAAGAAAGAAGGGTTTTCTTAATATTCTGTTTTATAAGGACATACTGGGCTTTCATTATCTCCTTTCAACAATGTTAGACTTTCAAGGTAAAAATCATTTTCTCCATCTTAGAGACTTTTTTAAGTATAAGAAAGATGCTGTTTGCCTAAAAAGAATCATACAGCTTGTAAGTTGCAAAATTAGGACTGGAACACACGTCTGACTCTGGAGTCTCAGCATACCTCTGGCCTATGGGAAGGCTGGAAGAAAAAGCAGTGATAACCCAAACAGAAAGCCAATGCTGACATATCAACACTGCAACTATAGAAACAGAGGGGCAGCACCTCTTCATTGATGCTGTGCAGTAGGTATTCTTTGTATGAACAAGGTCTGGCCTAGTATCCATTCTTAGGTACCTCCTAGACCTAGCTGTAGGGCAGTTTCCACTCCCCTAATAGAAATTCATCTATTTTGTGTCTCATTTCCACAGTTTATGAAATGTCCATTTAACTCATCTACTAAATTAATCTGGTTAGGGAATTGCATACTGGTTAACATCTCAATGGACAACTCATCCCAAGTAATACACATGTTTTAACGGAAGTCTCTAATTACTTAACTCAGGGACACTGTACATGATTAGGATTGCAAGTAATGAGCCAAGCCAGTAAAAGAAAAAGAACTGGATTTCTCAGGTCCAATAGTTTGTACTACCTAAATGGCTATCTAAACTACCCAATTTAGACTTGCGAGATAAAACATAGGTATCCAATAAAAATTTATTTTCAGATCAATAAAAAAAACAGATATTCTTCTACTATGAGTATAACCTAAATAGAAGGGTCATACTTAAACTAAAATAATGATATTTGAAGTTCAAATTTACTCAGCTTTGTCTGTTTGTTATTGTATCCAACTGAGATTTAATTCAAAGTCCTATTCTAAAGAGAATCCCCGTCCAGAAGTGACTATCAGGTATCTACTTGCTTATGACCCTTGCCTGTAACTAATTCCAAAGCGCAAGGCTGAAGGACTGAGGGCTGTGAGTGGGGAAGAGACAAGACAGGGGGAACTATCACATTGTAAGACTGGTCCTTGTCACCTCTATATGACAAAAAATGTAGTGCCATTGAACCATTTTACACAACAGAACTAGCTTTATCTGTCTTTTACCATCCATATTCCAACTTAATGTGCTGTTTTCCTGTATCATTTTCTGGCCTTTGATATATGAAAAAGGAATACATATTGGCATTGCCAGACTCTATGTTCTCTGGGAGTGATCTGGGCCTCATAAGGCACATCACAAGCAAACAGCAAGACAGGCTGCAGGGTGCAGCCAAACCACTGCACAGACATCAGAGCTACTCAAGTGTAATTAAGTGCCAAGCACAGACCCCAAGAGTGACAGTGGGAAGAGTTCCATGACCAAAAGAAAATATATTAGGGAAGTGGAGTGGAGAATGCTTACAAGCCTAATTAACAATTTGCACAACATCAAAGTTTAAGATGTTGCCAGTACCAGGCAACTTTGTGGCTTCACATTGGAGAAGCCAAACTGAACCCAAGGGAGGGGATCATACTAAACTCTTGCTAGTCAAGCTAGTCCAGTGGCTGAGGCATCTACCAAGACTTTGAAACTGAGAAAATGGCAAAATTAGAACACCAACAGGGGGGCTGGCTCACATGCAAGACAATTACAGAGGCTGAGGAGTATGAACTCCAGAAATGAAGCCGTTGAATGGTAATCATAATAGTGATGATAACGACAAAAATAGCAGACCTTACTGAGAGCTTATTATGTTCCAGGCACTGCACTCTGTACTTTACATGAATTGACTCACTTAATCCTGACAACAACCCTCTGAGGCTTGTCACCCACATTTTATGGCGTGCAGAAAGATTACATAACTTGCCTAGATTCACGCAAGTATTGAATGATGAATCAGACAAAAATCAAACCTAGGCAGTCAGGTGCCAAAGCTCATGTATTTAAATGCTAGGCTCTCCCATTCCTCTAATATTGTCTTTTGTTTGTTAGTTTGTTTGTTCATTTGCTTCTTTGATTTATTTTTTTCAAAATCTTGCTAAACTAGCACACAGCTAGCCCTGTAGACCAGACGAACCTTGAATTCAAGGCCTGTGTCTGCCTCCCAAATAATCCAAAACTTTCCAAAACTTGGATAAGCATTACAAAGTCCTTCCCAACACCCTTAAGTAGGTCTTCTTAGCACAAGGGACACCCAGCTGGTCAAACAGACAAAGGTACTTTATGGGCCTAGAACAGAAGGAGCCTTCTCAGCCCCACCATGCTCTCAATTCATTAACAACCACTCTTTTCTTGGCATACAGCAGACCTAAGATTTTAGCATTTGGCTTTGGTCCTTGTGATATGAGCTAGATCATACATAGCTGCTGGTTCTTCAAGAGTTTTGAGGTATCCTCAGCATCATGAGTCTTCTGATATCTTTGTTGATATCCTTTGAGTATCATCTTAAATACCATCCCCATGTCTATGAGGCCATTCTAAATTTCCCCTTTCCACTTATCTTTCCCTCCCACAACAGTTACACTCAGAGAGAGAGAGAGAGAGAGAGAGAGAGAGAGAGAGAGAGAGAGAGAGAGAGAGATTTTAATTAAACAAAGTTATTCTAAATTGTCATTTTTCACATAAGAAGGCAAAGGCCAAAAGAAGAAGAGTGGTCTTCAGCACTCATCCTTGGGTCACGCTCATGGACTATCATTTCACATTCAACCCCGTACTCCATCTCCTATCCAAGGATACCTTCCTGGAGCATCTAAATGCGTTTCTCCCCATCTCCCACATTCTTTTCTTCTAACACTTAGCCCAAGAACTTCCTGCCTCAATGTTTTCATGGCTCATTTGGAAAACTCCGATTCCTTTTCCTACAGCCCACCCTGGAAATCACACCTTCAGTGTCTTCTACAAACTCCTATGTGGAGGTGCTGACCTTCAGAATATCATATCATTACACTGACAGGTCCAGCTGCTCCGGTGCAAGAACTGAGAAGCCTGGGAGCCCTGCTTCTTTCCTCCCCAACTCAGCAGCATAATCACAGTGCACGGATATTATCTCATCCTCACAATAACCGTGTGGCCCAGGCAGTGTTATTTTTCAGGCAAAGATCTCAAGGTTCGGAGAGCTTAAGTGATTCCTAAGATTACACAGCTCATAAGAGATACAACTGGAGTTTAAACCCAGTCTATACTTAGTATCCATGCTCCTAGTCTTTATTCAGCCCACTCTAGAGTAACTGACATACTGCTGTTGCAAAAGTGCTTTCTCGAAGCTCTGCTGTTACTGTGTTCTTCCCTACTGCTCCTCAAGCTACACTCTCTAGTACAGTAGCTACTAGACACATATGACTGCTTAAATATAGCTCTAAACCAGCTATAATTATAAATGAAAGTTAAACTGCCATTCTTTAGACTCACCAGCCACAAGGCAAGTACCCAGAAGCTATGTGGGGGTAGTGGCCACAAAATTGGTCAGCACAGAGGCTGCACTCACAGTCCCCGGTAAATCCAGCTCACCCCCACAGATACCTAGGACGCAAATATTTTTGAAAGAAAATAAATCTTTTAAAAATTGGACAGCACACGAACAGATTATTGCTATTATTGTAGAAACGTCCATTGGGCAATGTTTCTGCAGAGAGTGAAATTTCAACTCCTCTGCCTAGTGTGTCAACCGCATCGTGATCGGAAACCTGCTAGCTTGTCAGCACAAAGACAGAAATAAAAGAGGAAAAACGTGAATCTGAAGAAAGGTGTGGGAGTCTGGGGATGATAGCCCTGCGATGCTACATGAAACAAGTGAGGCCAAATCCTATTGTATACAATGGACTTCCTCTCTGAAATGGAGAGAGCCCAGCGAACATTGACACTAGGCTCAAACGTGCCTCTGTGAGAAAGCCTGAGAGCGAGGTCTTAACATCACACTGGTGACTGGATGCTCTCCAGCAGCGACAAGGATTCTGATGTGTACAGAAAATGTCTGACCTTTGAAATGGAGTCACGGAATCTATGGTCAAATTCCAGCTCTGCTAACTATCAGTCACAACTTTGCTTATTATTAGAAATGTAATGTTCATCCTGGCACTTCGCATTACTGGGCTTGTTTGCCTGTCTGTAAAACAGTCGGTAATACATATTCTCCCGAGTTTTGTGATAAGTGTGATAATGAGGCAGGTGAGATAATGGTCTGGACTTCAACACATACTCTAAGTGATTTGTGGAGCAAATACAGTTCAAACTCTTCGAACCAGATGATCTTTAAAGTCCCTTCAAGCTTTGAAATTCAAACTCTGACCCACACTAAGAGAGGTCAGCAATCAGTTTCGACAAAATCCTTAGGAAGGTCCTTACAGCATGCTGCAGGCTTCATTAATAAGCAATGTTTCGGCCATCATGAATAGCTTGGATTTCCACATAAAACTGCCTTTGAGAGACTGCAGGGTCCCTCCCCACCAAATGATGGATTCTCCTAGAATCCCTAGTTCAGGACTATAATACCATGGATATTTATTAGTCTGAAAATAAGTCATTTAAAAGAACCAGGGGATGCAGGATTGGGGTATTGGCTCAAATGTTGTTCCTATCATATATAATTGCTTTACTCCAGGGAACAGAAGATTCAAAACAGCAGGCAGATGGAGGTACAGAGATTTGCAAGATGAAGAGGTGGCAAAGGGAAAGAGGAATGAGAGGAGAATATTCTGAGTAATTCAAATAGCATCTTGTCAAGGCCCAGTTGAAGAGCACAGCAAAATGTTTTTCCTAGCAATTTAATCCTCCACAGACTTCTCTATGACCCAAGATTTTCTTCCACATCCTGGCTCAGGAAATTTTCAAGACCCTGAAGTGTCTTCTTAAATTACCAAAGAAAGATAAAACTTTGCTCAGCCTGGTGCAATACGATTACTTATACTTTGCTTTATATTTACTCCATGGAAATCCCAAAGTTCTGTCAGGCTATCAAAACACACTGAAAACTATTTGATGGATCAAGACACTCTATTTCCACTGTGCCTAAAACTGAGCCTTTGCAAGATTACAAGGGCTTCTAACTCCATCTTTCAGCTGAAGGAGGAACATCACATTGTAAATCAGGAGTTTCTGCTTCACAAACAAGTGGTAAAATTCTGGAGGACTAAAGCTCTCAGGCCAAAGCAAGCATTACCATCTTGATTCCCAATCAGAGTGCCCTCCTGGGTTCATCTTGAAAAACCTGGCCAAGGTTTTGGATACCCAAACCCAAGCAGACCACACAGACATTTCCTTTATACTCTATAGTTTGTCTCACTTTATTGCTTGCCCAACTGTTGCCCCAAGACTGTGCAGAGACTGCTTCTTCTTTTTGTGTGCTTTTTAGTTCAGCTGGTGAGGCAGTTCTGTGGCAAAAAGCCAAATTAAATATGCTCACTTCTTTTTATTAAAAAGAAGGCAGCTGAGGATTAGTCCATCAAAATTCTCAAGGAATGAACTGTTCTAATTAAGAGTCTTCTAATAAATGCTTGAGCTGGAACTGAAAGTATGCTGAAATAATTCATTTAGTTTGGACTACTTTTGACAATTTTCTGATGTATCTTGTTCTGTGTTGTGCATATAAAATATCACTGACTTTCGCATGGAACTTGAGCTACCATTTTGAGCATGTATTTTCAAGGTTCAGGATTACAAGGGGAGAGGTTATAACAAAAACTTGAACTAAGCCCAGGACACAACTTGGGGAAAATATCCAATTTCAGAGGTTTATAGTTTGTTGCTTCTTTTAATAAGTTCATGGCATGGTGAATTGGTGCACTTTTCTATTGCTGCGATAAAACACCATGACCAGGGAAACTTACAGAAGGAAGGATTTATCTGGCTTATGGTTACAGAGGAATAAGAATCCATCGTGGTGGGAACGTGCAGCAAGCATGGCTGACACGAACAGCTGAAAGCTCATAACTCTAACCACAAGCAGGAAACAGAGGATAAATTGGAAATGGCATGATACTTTGAAACCTCAAAGCCCACTTCCATTGATATAATCCCTTCGGCAAGATCACAACTCCTAAGCCTACCCAAACAGTACCACTAACTCAGAAGCAAGTATTTAAGCATCTGAGCTATGAGTACCATGCTCATTCAAACCACCACACATGGGAATGGAACAATATTGTTAACGAAGTTTCTAGTTACATAAAATGTAACTAGCATGTCCATACATTTCCTTGCCTAAACTCTTGGGAGACAAATTTCTTATTTATAAACAGAGGTGGAAAGATGCTAAGGAACGTGTCCAGGGATGATATTAATCCAGCTTCTGTAACTTCAGACTACCAGTTGTTTTGGGATCACCCCGTACTGTGATGTCTATGACAACTCTTCCCTTTCTACATCTCTTCGGCTTCCTCTCAAGCAGTCCACACTGACGGGGCTCAGCTAATCTCACCACAGTAGGAGTAATATCTGAATATGTTCTCAGCTTCAGTAGCACTAAGAATAGCTTAGGTGAAAGCCATAAGTTAGATAATAATGGTTGCCATAATAATGTCCTTAAGCACCCCAGTCGAGAGCCATTTATTTTGCATAATATGATCTTGGCATGCTAAATGCTCATTTGCATCTTTCTTCTGAGGACACTTGTCTGTGGGATATTTTTTTTTCAGGGAGGTTTTAGTGTCTCCCAAGAATAAATACACTGCTCTGTTTCTCAGAGGCTAAAGCATACTTTGTGAAAAGCAATATAATATGTGTTCTGAGATTGTTAGTGTAGCCTTTAGGTGATTAAAAAGTAGCCATCTTCATTGTTTTTTTAATTACTCTTTTGCAAAAGTGGGTCCAGAAGCTCACCTATATCTCTAGGGTACCTAATCATGGGCCACATAACGGTGTTCCCTGTGGTATTTAACAAAGCTCGCTTATCATGAGTGTGCCCTGGAAGTTTTCTACGAACCTGCTTTCCCAGATTTATCTCTGACATACTGAAAATTGCGCACCCTCCCAAATTCATATGCTTACTATGAAGATCTACTTCTATAATTTTATTCCTGGGATGGAGGACATTAAGATACCAGATAACGGAAGCTGGTTCAATCATCAATTTCATAATCACCTATTCTGCAGTCAGTCCTATATCCGTGATTGGAAGTCGAACGTGAATGGAGACATGAAAGATATAGAGGACTCAAGGATTCAATGTTGGTCTTAGGGTTCTTATTACTGTGAAGCAACATCATGACCGTGGCAACTCTTATAAATGAAAGCTTTCCATTAGGGTGGCTCACTTCCAGTTTCAGAGGTTTAGTTCATTGTCATCATGGTAGGGAGCATGGCAGCATGCAGGCAGACATGGTACTGGATAAGTAGCAGAGAGCCCTAAATCTTTTTTTTTTATTTTTATTTTATTTTTTAATTTATTTATTTATTGAGGATTTCCGCCTCCTCCCCGCTAGAGAAGCTAAATAAGAAGGTGAATCCAATGAACATAGCGGACAATGAGGACTACAGAGAGCCCTAAATCTTGAAGGCAACAGGAAGTCGACTGAGACACTGGACAGGATCCTGGGGCATAGGAAACCTCAAAGCCCATCCCAGAGTGACACACTTCTTCCAACAAGGCCATGCCACTCCAATAAAGCCACACTACCTAATAGTGCTACTCCCTATGAGATTACGGAGGCCAGTTACATTCAAACTACCACATACATATATAGATAGATATTTTAAAAAAATTCTAACATGCACTGGATGGTGGGAGCGCGTGTCTTTAAAAGAATCCCAGCACTAGGGAGACAGAGACAGGCAGATCTTTGTGAGCTCGAGGCCAGCCTGGTTTACAAGAGCTAGTTCCAGGACAGCAAGAATTGTTACACATAGAAACCCTGTCTCAAGAAAAAAAACTCTACTGTGCATTATATGCATCTCAACAATTGACTTAAATTCAGACCCTGCTTCAGTAGGTTAGAGGAGGTTCCCCAAGAATCTGTATTTTCACAAATTTCCAGGCATTGCCAGTGATGCTTGTTCAAGGACCATAATTTGAGGCATGGATATTATTTAAAGTCTTGTGGCTATCATAAAATGTAAAGAAAACATTTCAGAATATATGTGAAAGAAAATCAGACAAAAGGAGACAGAACAAGCTGTGATGTACGCCCACACCCTCCTTTCCTTAATTGCCCACAAAGGGTCATGTATCCATGCTTCTCAGTCACAGGAGAAATCTTCCTGATACCTGGAAAATTATCACATTTTTGCCACAATTGCATGGAGTGGAGCCAGTCCAAATGGAAGCATTTTCTTCCTTCCTTTCTCTAGAGCTAGAAAGCCTTCTGCTTTGGATTCGGCAAGGGCACATCAAAAGGGGCACCTCTCTTGTCACTTCATAGGATAGTGTTTCTCAGAAGCACATTCCCAGATGAACAGTGGCAGAAGCACTTGGTATATAATGAGAAACGGACAAGAAAAAGCAGAGTTTCCTGAAGTGACACCTAAGACTCTGAACTCCCGAATGCCTCAGATTATTGGGCATTTCTGAAGCACGCCCACATTAGAGAGCTGCTCATATCAAGAATAACACAGTGGACAAGAACTCTAAACATGATCTCGCTTCTCTTAACTGACCTGTAGTACCCCCTTTCTGAATTTACGGATAGTTAAACCTCACAAAACTGTGATGGGTGCAGGTCCTTCCACCATTCAGTTTTCCACACAATGCCTCACCTCGATCCCATATCACATGAATCCATGCCTGGGCTATATCTCAGGTCATTAAAGCACATTGTCCTAAGGGCCTGACCAGTTCTAGCCAGAAAGAAAAAGAGTTGTATTTAAAGGATGCCTTTAATCCATTTTTGTTCTGTGCTTTTGTTTTCATTTGGTTTTATCTCTAACACTTCTTTATGGTATACTGGGAGTATTCAAAGCTTTTGAAACCATAATGATATGCCCTACTATTCCATATCGCTTTTAATCTTTTTAGTATTCTAAGAAATCTCTCTCAATCTCTCTCTCTCTCTCTCTCTCTCTCTCTCTCTCTGTGTGTGTGTGTGTGTGTGTGTGTGTGTGTGTGTGTGCGTGTTAAGACAGGGTATTTCTCTGTAAGTATTTCTCTGTGGCCCTGTCTGGTATAGAAATCAGTAAGTAGCCCAGGATGCCTAAAGAATCATGACAAACCATCTGTCTCTGTCTTGTAATTGTTGTGATGCCATAGCTTATACTGAAATAATCAATTAAATTATGAGAGAGAGAGTAAATTCAAAAATACGGTGAGGAAATAACTGAACATGAAATTAATTAGAAAGATGGCTAGATACAAAGGCCAGACCTCTATGCCCACAGCACGAAATATTGTCTGTCCTATCTCTTCCTCTCTTCCTCTGTTTCTAGAGTTGGGAATGACTCTTCAAGTTTGGAGATAAAGTGTAGTCTTGTCACTAGGATTGACAGCCATGAGTCTGCCTGTATTTTCACATTTTGCTTTATTGTCAAGTCATGGCAAATACATATACTGTGTCTTCTGGGACAGTGACTGTATATCATGCACTTTCTCATTACGGATGTCTTGATATAATTCTGCATGAAGGTGCATTTACTAATGAAGTTCAGAAAATACTGTGACAGACACCTAAGTTGCTAAGACACATATCTAAACAAGTGAATCCTCTTTATGGGCGGGGTCCTACATGGCCCAGTGTTCAGCTTTGTCTTCTAAATTCTGTCCTCCTTCTCCAGTAGTGTGTAAATGCATGAACATATGTGCATGAGTACGTGTGAGACAATATATTTCCCATAGACATCATATGATCAATTCTGTTCTTAATTTTATACAAAAGAATTATTTTTCCTCAAAATTTATTGAACCTGTAGGGAGGGGAAGAGATGACATGGGTGGAGGAATGTGTTTAAAGAGGATGTAGGATCTCTCGGCGCCAGGAGAGCCAACTTGGGCTTGCATCCAGAACCCTCCCCACTTCGGCCCTACTGCCCTCTTTCAACTCATAACATCACTCAGTCCAGCCTGTCTGGGCACTGGGTCCGAATCCTCAGGGCATCCAAGCGGGCGGGAGTTCCTTTGTTTCTATAGCCTGCCTTCAACAAGCAAGGTAGGCACTTTGTTTACGAGCTACCCAACCAGCATGGAGACCTGATCTGGGTGCTAGGAGAGCCAGCATTGGGGAGAGCCATCATTGAGCACGGAGATCTGATCTCGGCAACAGGAGAGCCAGCACTGGGGAGAGCCAGCACTGGGAAGGTACATCAGTAGGCAAGGAGACCTGATCCGGTAAAAGAAGATCCATAAGGGAGCATTTGGAAGAAGAGATGGGCAGACACCAATGCAAGAATTCACCCAACATGCTGAAAAGCAACATGAAGCCACCAGAAACCAGCGACCTCACAACGGGAGGACATGAAC
>NC_022026.1:6775456-6807517 GCF_000317375.1 Microtus ochrogaster | reverse complement strand
GAGGGGGAGGGAAATGGGAGGCTGGGAGGAGGTGTAAACTTGTTTTTTTTCCTTTTCTCAGTAAAAAAAAAATAAAATAAAAAAAAAAATAAAGAGGATGTAGGTGACAGTCATCAGGACGCATTGCATACATGTATTTGATTATACAAGAACAAACTAAATTTGTAAAAATTATTAGCATTGTACAAAGTAACTAGATTTTATCATGACATTTCTATACATGTGTATAACATACTTCAATCATATTACCTCCTTTTTTCATACCTTTTTTTTCACCTTTCATATCTGTTAACAGCCTTCATTTTACTTTCAAGCCCTGTTCCTGCTTTCTGAGATTCTACACATAAGGAAAAACATTAGATGTTTGTCTTTATGAATACAGTTTACTTTTCTTAACAAGAGGAGTTTCAGTCCCATTAACATCTTCTGTATTTTTGTCTCTTTGGTTTCAGCTTTGCATTCCCATTCAGGATTATGCAAATGTTGACAACCTGAATTAAAGTCTATGGATGTAATATAATGTTATCTTCACAACACTTCCAGGAAAAGCCACATATTTGGAAGGTGGTCAATTGCAGGATGGAGTTGATGGGGCACTCAAAATCTTTTTCTGACTGCAATGCATCCTTTGATACGCCTGCAACAGCCATCAGTACCAACTGCCATAGTCAGAAGTCATCCTTTGAGGTTAACACATTGAAAATGCTGCAACATGTTAAGGCTTTACACATAGACATCTCTTTGATTGGTTTGCATCACTTTGAAAGGACTTGAGGAGAAAGGACATGCAGAAAGCTAAACTTTGATTTGAGTAGTAGTGGATAAGGGTCAGAACAGCTGGACAAAGTGCCCAAGTAAAGAGAGCTAAGCTGGAGGCTCTGGAAGCCAGGAGGTAGAGAGAAGAATGCCCATTTGTATATATTAGCTAAAACTCTCAAAATCTTACCAGTAGCTTAAACACATAGCAGTCATTTGCATGATGAAGCCTCTCACTGGGCAGTTGTGGGCATTGATTCTACTGCACATGAATGTAATCAGAGACCCAAGTTCTTCCTTTTTGCTGACTTACTTGAGGACTTGTCAGCTCTTTGTCACAAGGTGACTCTGACATCAATTCACTTAAGAGACAGGAAAATGACATAAGGAAAGAATATAATCATGCCTGTTTCCTTTTAATCAAAAAAATAACTTTTTCAGAAATTCCCAACACATTTTCATTTCAATGTCTTGGACCAAAGCAGTGCTACATGCCCCACCCACTCAATACTATGGCACAAAATCTTCCTTGTAAAGAAGGCATTTAACTCTTCCCATTGCCTTCAGAACCCTCAGCAAAAAGGAAGGAAATTGGCACTGAGTGAGAAACAAAAGTCCATCAAAAACTAAAACTTGGTTTTGAGCGCTCTAATTCAATCCCACACAATATTTGTTGGGCACCTAGTAGATGTAAAATACTGTCATGGGCTTGGAGCTCAGACTTTTGTTTTAGGCTGACCAAATTCAACTACACAAAATTTTTCTACAGAGGTACAGTTCCAGGGCAAATGTCCATCTGTATCTACTTTTTTTTTGTTCCTAGCCACTGACGCACACTGGATTTTGGAACTATAATTTATTCAGCTCTACCCAGTCCATATATGGAGCTTCACAAAGAAAGGCCTTTGAACTGTAGCTATCAGGGTCGTTTTTTCAAAAGCCATGCATGGAGTTATTTTATGCATGCAAATCCCTCTCTGCTTTTTAATTGGATTTATGCCTGGATGTGCTACAAATTGCTTTTGAAAATGGACTACAGAATAGATTCCAGCTATGGACAGCAATATAATGGCACAAGCACTTTAGGTGCCACTCACCTCCGCACCATTATTTTTACATAGCTTCCAAGCTCATCCTAGTTGCTGCATGTGCAACACAAATGAATTCTTCTAATCTAAGAGAGGTGTAGAGGCCTTTGCCCTTGCCTTACCACTCCCAATATAAAGAAAGCAAAGGAAAAATATGAAAAGTTCTGGAATTATTTCTATTAAAAGTTCATTCTCTGTGAGTCTAACTCTCCAAGCGATGATAAATAAAGGACTCTAGAAGAGAACGAGTCATTATAGTTGTTTTGATAATGATATGAATAATCAGAAGTGTCCTGTGATGTTAAACCCAATTTTCATAGCCACTTGTTTTTAATCAGAGTAGGAAAGAACACTGGAAAAATCAGTAAAATCACTTTGCATCAACTCTTCAAAATCAAACTTACTATAGTCTGGTATGATGGCCTACGCAATGTGATTTGAGAGGAAATTTTATTTCCAAAAATTTCTTTTTCTTTGGCCTACCATGATGAAAGTCCCACCAATATTATTCTTAGGGACCATCTGAAAATAGGTTTACTCCAGTCCCACAGAAGAAAAATAGCCTGGATGGAATTAGTTTCTCTCCTTGTTCTTCTGTCTTTCAGAAAAGATCAGACCTCAAAAGCTATGGTAGCCTTCAGTAGCACACTTTTGTCTTAAGAGTAAGGAATATGATGGTTTGTAATTTGGGAACCAAGCAAAACTCTGTGGGAAGCCTTAGGAGAAAGTCCAGTTTAAACAAGGAAGAACAAATGGCCCCTAGAATCTTAGGGAGTATATTGAAACAAAAGCGGGGTGAACTAGAACCCAGCTCAGTCAGTAAGGTGTTCAACATGAAAGCATGAGAAACTAATTTCAAATCTCCAGTCCCCACAGCGATACATGCCTGTATCCTTAAAGTTGGCTGGTCAGTAAGTCTAGCTACACTCATGACCACCAGGTTCAATGGCAGTGCCTTTCTCAAAATGAAGTTGAAAGAGCAATTAAGGAAAACACCCAGTGTCAACTTCTGGAGTTCAACATGCATAGGAACACACATACACGTGCACTGGCATAGAGTTGGGCATATGACCACACAAACATGTGTAGATAGATAGATAGATAGATAGATAGATGATAGATAGATAGATGTATATATATATAAATATACATATACATACACACACACACACACACACACAAGAGATAGAAGTGGGCAAGAAACACAAGAGAAAAAGAAGGGACATTGTCAAACTCTTCGTATGAGGCTACAATTACCCTGATACCCAAACCACATAAAGACATTATGTTTTAAAAAAAGAATTACAGACCTATCTCACTAATGCATATTGATGCAAAAATACTAAATAAGAACACATCAAAACCATCATCCACCATGATCAAGTCAGCTTCATTCCAGAGATTCAGGGATTGTTCAACATGCAAAATTCTGTCAATGCAATCCACCATATAAACAAACTGAAAAATAAAAACCACATGATCATCTCATTAGATGCCAAAAAAGCTTTCAACAAAATACAATATCTCTTCATGATAAAGGTCTTGGAGAGAGCAGGGATACAAGGAACATACCTAAACATAATAAAGGCAGTATACAGCAAGTCAACAGCCAACATCAAACTAAATGAAGAGAAACTCCCAGCTATCCCACTGAAATCAGGAACAAGACAAGGTTGTCCACTCTCTCCATATCTACTCAATATAGTTCTTGAGGTCCTAGTTAGAGCAATAAGACAACAAAAGGAGATCAAAGGGATACAAATCAGAAAAGAAGAAGTCAAACTCTTATTATTTGCTGATGATATGATTGTTTACATAAGTGACCCCAGAACTTCTACCAAGGAACTTCTACAACTCATAAACACTTTCAGTAATATAGCAGGATACAAGATTAACTCAAAAAAATCAGTAGCCCTCCTTTACACAGATGATTAATGGGCTAAGAAAAAAATCAGAGAAAACATCAGCCTTCACAATAGCAATAAATAGCATAAAATATTTCAGAGTAACTCTAACAAAACAAGTGTATGACAAGAACTTTAAATCTTTGAAAACAGAAATTGAAGAAGACACCAAAAAGTGGAAAGATTTCCCATGCAGAACTAGTAAAAATGGCAATCTTACCAAAAGCAATCTACAGATTCAATGAAATGCCCATCAAAATCCCAGCAAAATTTTTCACAGACCTTGAAAGAACGGTACTCAACTTCATATGGAAAAGCAAAAAACCTAGGATAGCTAAAACAATCCTGCACCATAAAATAACATCTGGAGGCATCACAATCCCTGACTTCAAACTCTACTACAGAGCTACAGTACTGAAAACAGCCTGGTATTGGCATAAAAACAGACAAGAGGACCAATGGAATCAAATCGAAGACCCAGATATTAATCCACACACCTCAAACACCTGATTTTTGACAAAGAACCAAAAAATATCAAATGAAAAAAAGAAAGCATATTTAACAAATGGTGCTGGCATAACCGAATATCAACATTTAGAAGAACGCAAATAGATCCCTATCTGTCACCATGAACAAAACTCAAGTCCAAATGGATCAAAGACCTCAACATAGAACCAGCCACACTGAACCTCATAGAAGAGAAATTGGGACATACATTTGAATGCATTGGCACAGGAGACCACCTCCTAAATATAACCCCAGTAGTACAGATGCTGAGAGAAACAATTAATAAACGGGACCTCCTGAAACTGAAAAGCTTCCATAAAGCAAAGGACATGATCAACAAGACAAAACAACAGCCTACAGAATGGGAAAAGATCTTCACCAACCCCACATCAGACAGATGTCTGATCTCCAAAATATACAAAGAACTCAATAAACTGGTCATCAAAAGAACAAATAATCCTATAAAAAATGGAGTACAGACCTAAACAGAGGAATCTAAAATGGCTGAAAGACACTTAAGGAAATGTTCAACATCCTTAATCACCAGAGAAATCAAATCATAACAACTCTGAAATTCTATCTTCCACCTGTAAGAATGGTCAAGATCAAAATCACTGATGACAACTTATGTTGGAGAGTATACCACTTTTGGGTATATATTCAAAGGATGCTCACTGTGCCACAAGAACATATACTCAACTATGTTCATAGCAGTATTGTTTGTTATAGCCTACATATTTGAAAATAGCCTAAATGCCCCTCGACTGAGGAATGGATAAAGAAAATGTGGTACATTTACACAATGCAGTACTACACAGCAGAAAAAATATGACATCTTGAAATTTGCAGGCAAATGGATGGAGCTAGAAAACATCATATTCAGTGAGATAATCCAGGCACAGAATGAAAATTATCATATATACTCACTCATAAGTCATTTTTAAACATAAAGCAAAGAAAACCAGCCTACAACTCACAATCCCAGAGAACCTAGACAACAATGAAGACCCTAAGAGAGATATACATGGATCTAATCTACATCGGAAGTAGTAAAAGACAAGATCTCCTGCGTAAATTGGGAGCATGGAGACTGTGGGAGAGGGTTGAAGGGGAGGGGAGAAGCAGGGAGGGGAGCACAAAAAAATGTATGGCTCAATACAATAATAAAAAAAAATTATCAGAAGACAAATATTAAACAAAAGACTTGAAACATGGTTTTGGACCATTTGACGATGTAGAAATTATTTAAGTGATAAGAAATTATGAATTTATAATGTAGAAACCCAATGAAATACAAAAAAAGAAGTGGGAAAGAAAATGGTAGACCCATGGAATAATTCAGAAAATCATGACATTTGATTTTGACAAAGTCATACTCAACTCAGAAGAGTATGCTTGTCTGGAGTATTTGACCCATCTCTTAAATGAAACGTGGTGACGCAAAGCTCTAGTACAGCGTCTTCCAGACCCTGATAGAAAATAAATGATGAAACTTCATCATGAAAGATCTCATAAAGAATTTTAAGAGACAATATAAAGTTGATGAAAGGACAGAACGTCCTTACATCATTCATTGTGCATCCTCTGGGTTTTGGTTTGCCCACACCTCATCTGAAACTTGACCTGACATCTCTATAGATACGAGTCATTGGAATCTGTAGCTAGGGAGAGTGGTAATAGGTTCTGGTGTGGATGAAAGAGATCAGGTAAGGGAGGGGGAGTAGAGAAAGGAATAAATGAATTTGTTGATGATTAAAGATAAAAGGCAGATGAATATGACAAGGTAAAAAAATATAGAAAGAAGACACTGGATATTAAAGTAATTAACACTAAAACTATCAATAAAAACATTTATTTAATTTATTATATGCCTTATAAACCCTGTTGGAAGTACTCAGCACACATAAACTCATTTAAATCTTTGCAATAATCCTATGAAGTTGATTCATTATTATTAGTACACTTTACAGACTTAAGACAATGAAGGTACAGATATTTTTATACTAGCATACTGAGTAATAGGTTTCATGGTGGCATGTGCAACATACTTCATTTTACTGAGTATCCTCTTCCACTCCCCTCTCCCATCCCCTTCTCCTTCCCTTGGTCCCCAATGAAGTGCAGAGATTTAAGTCAAAATTCTGTATTTGTAAAGCAGAGCCAATGGAAGAAGAGTAAGAATGATCTTCAGACTTCTAGGTGACGTAAGCCAATAATCCTTTTTCTTAAGTCACTTTAAGTCTGGTTTCTGTCTCCTATAACCAAAGGAGTTCTTAGTTAAGTGAAATGAACAAGCTCACTTAATCTTGACAACTCAATGCATTAGGTACTGCTATTATTATTCCTGATTTGAAAATGAAGAAGCCAGGGCACAGAGCGGTTAAAAAACTTACCCTTAGTCATGCAGCTAATAAGTAGCAGAACTATGAGCTGATCCCCTGTAGCCTGACTCCAGACTCAGTGTGTTTAGCAACTATGCTAATCTTGGGTGAAAAGATAGAAGACCATGCCACCAGTTAGCGGTGAATAGTGGAAACCAAAGGTAACTTCATTCTAAGCATTTGATTTAATCCTGGCAAACATATAATTATTCTTTCATATTCCAAAGAAATCAGAAACTATACAGGTGGAGCTTCTACTTAGAGGCTCCTTTCCAATGGGAAAGCAGAATTTCTGATCTTATAAATCTTAGACTCTCCAGAGAGGTATCCCCTTTTGAATCCAAAGCTCACTCCAGGATTCCCTGTGTCCTGTGGCACTCCCTTCCAGACTGGGGAGGTAACTCAGTGGTGGATGGCTCACTTAACTTGTATAAGCCTGGAGCTTGATCTTTAGCAACACACACACACACACACACACACACTCACAAAGAAAGAAAGTCTCTTTCAGATAGGAAAAAGAAATTATGATGAAGACGTATCTGTTGCTAGTATTGGAAATATTTCTTAGAATAAGAAACAGCAGCATGCCACCCTGGGAAGCTCCATCCTAAGATTCACAAAGCCAACATCAATTGAGCAAAGCCTACTTTTGATCCCTACATGCCTGCAGCCTCTCCCCTCAGAGGCTTGCAGCATCCTTGGAGGCTTTCAGACAATCCCTGTGAGCTCTGCTTCTTCCACAAGTGTCCTACAGTTAACTGCAGTAGCTTCACAGAGGAAGAATGTGAGCACGCCTTTAAAGCTTTTGTTGCTGTTGTCTTAATGTGCAGAAAGCCAGCCTGCTGGGGATAAATGTTGGCCAAAGAATGATCATTTGTCTTACCAGAATTCAAATGTTAAAGATTACAAATGCCTTCCATTTAAAAAAAAAAAAAAGACTATTAAGTGGCTCCCCAGATAATTCCCAGCTGATTTATATCTGTCTCTATTTCTGAATAGACAGCATTAAAAATGTTACATTAAGTTATTTCATATTAAAACAAAATCAGGATCTACCTCACTTAAGAAGCAAACAGTAATTTTTGCCAGAATGTTTGAATGGTTCTTGTTACCCATTCATTAAATTCTTACAAATTCTTAGAGATTGAATGATTAACAGTATAGAAGAGATGTGGAGATGTTTTTAAATCAATCTTTGTTTATACTGCCATTCCAAAATATGTCTGCATGACACAATAGATCTTCTCCATGCAACCAGTTAATAACCAGGATTCTGCATATTTTATAATTATGTGAACTGCCAACAGTGTATAGTTGGATTTATTGTGCCCTGAAGTCCCCAGATCGAGAGTCGTGCCTTACATGCTCTATTATAATGAATGGTGTAGTAGTGTTCTTTATGTCACAGGATGCTGTGTTGGATATTTAAATAGCATGCCCCGGAAGTGTTCTGAGTTATGGTGGTGTCGAGAGAGGGACACCATCTAAAGTACACTGTGATTTAAGTAGGTTGGCTTATAGCTGTAACTGCAGCTCATTGCCTGGGGGATTGGGACCTATCAAATAGAAAGTTAAAATTATTCCAATAAAACTCCAGTTGAGGGGGGGGAGGGGGGGCGGTGGCGGGGAGGAGGCGGAAATCCTCAATAAATAAATAAATTTAAAAAAAAAAACTCCAGTTGACTAGGAGAATACTGGGGAGCAACATTGATTGGTTCTGATTTTTTTTCATGCAGGAAGCATATCATAAGCACACACATAAGGCTTATAGTAATATTCTTTCAATAAGGAATGCAACTGACAAAATTTGTGGAAAACGATCCTATCTCCTATAGCTCTATTTTCTCTCCATCCTTTATGATGTTGGAATGTATCACTATGATAAGCCATAGGTACATAGAATAAAATATGCCCTTTCCCTGAAACAAAAGATATTTTCCAAGTGGGTTGATATTTCTTATTAATTAAATTATAATCTATAAAAACCTTTAAAATGCCAAGTAAATAACCGTTGTTTGGCACACATTTAAATTTTTCTTCCAACTCCATATGTGTGTGTGTTATACATACATAATTATGTGTATATATAAAATGAAAAACCAAAGGTCATTCTCCCTCCATTTCAAAGTGAGAATGGAAGACATTAAAGGTGTTTAGCAACATACCCAGCTCAATGCTTTAATTATTAAGATATAATTGTACTATTGCTCACTTTCCTTTTCAAATTCAAGGCCTCTTTTTCTCTAATTGTCATTATGTGCCTATATGTATGTGTGTAAATATGCATATATATGAATATATATGTGTGTATATAACTCATATATAACCTGTTGGGTCCATATTACTTTATCTGGATATATCTTTGGAGTGACCATTTGGTACTATACAACCAATTGGTGTGCACTTCCCCATTGTTTCTCTCCTGCTATCTTCACTTTGTATACTACTTTTAGTCATAGCCTACTATTCTTAGACAAAGTCTTTGCATCTGAACTTTAAACACTGGTGTGAATACATCACCAGACATAGTGCAGTAAGGCAACTCTCCCATGATCTTTCAGCCAAATGGATGTAGAGAGCAACTTAGGTTGTATGTTCCCTGACTTCTGGCCCAATGTCTTTATTTGTGCCTCCTATAACTTGTCCTGCTCCTGGTTAATTTAGTCTGAGAAAAGTAAAAACTTCTTCGATATTGTTCTCTTATACTACATTTATTAATCAAGCTTTCCCTTTCTCCCTCTCACATTCCAGTGCCACTTTCTCCATCTTCTGCCCCCAAATCTACACATCTGTCCTGGTCTCCAGCTACTACTCAACACACTGAAATCCTCAGATTACTTGAACAGGAAGAGAAAAATCATGCTGTATGCCCCCAGAAATCTGGCACAATTATTCCAATAATAAACAATAGAAAAGACAGTTTTAATTAACTACAACCAACAAATCTAAATAGGCATAATTGGCATTAATAATGCTCATACACAAATAAATAATTATACCACTTTCCATCCAAAGTCCATTTAGGACATGAAAAGTCTACTTAGTTTACAGGAACACAAAGTGAAAAACTTTACCAGAGCCAACAATGCCCTTAGAGTGTGTACCTTGGGCCTATCTTTATTTTGTTCATAAGAACTGTTAGCACACAGTCACGCATGGGATAGGGTCCTTAAGGATGGCTTACTGAATTTATGATTGTCCACCACTAGTCCCTTATATTGGTTCTTATACAAATAAAATGCTGTATTTCACTTTATGCAGTGATATATACTTACTGCTTATCAAATGCAGTCAGTCATACCTCTTCAAAAACATATCAGCTATGCTACCATCCATGGATTTCATAGGGTAGAAACATAGCTGCCACCTTCATACTTTTTAGATATAAAATTCTAGGCCTATAAAAGCAGAGTCCACGTATAGATAATTGTGTAATTCATATGTGCACTACTGTAATATCTGCTCATCCCATTACATAGTAGCAGCAGTCATACTGCATGCTCCGGTTTATAAACACCTCCTAAGGCCTTCTGACTTTTTAGAAAATACAGTGGCAGGGGCTCAATTGTCACCTAGGATCATCTATACTCTAATCCCACATTTGTAGTTCTTATTGCAATGACGCAGTCCTAGAGGAGATCTGGTGAACTGGCTTATTGATGGAAGGCTATTGGGATGAAGAATCATTTAAAAGCTATTAGTGTTTGGGGATATAAGGAAAGCCAGAAATAATAGCTAATATTTACCAAGTACTTACTTGCTTAACAATGCCCATGACTAGACTTTTTCCATATACAATCCAGTTTAATGTGTTAGAAATTCTACAGTAGCTAACTCTAGCAGCACTAAAATCAGACAGTCTGCATTTAAATCCTGTCTTTAATATTCACTGACTCTGTGATCATAGGCAAGATGCTTAAGTTCCCTGTGCCTTGGCATAATGATTTTTAGTGTAAAATTGTTTTGAATTTCTGCTAGATAAAAATTATAAACTATCCTTCCATACTGTATCATTTCTTTAATCATTTTATTACCATTAGTACAAAACACTTTGACCAGCATATAGTAATCATCCAATAAATATCCAAGGCTACCATCTTTATGTTATAAATGAAGAAAATTATGTACAGAGACTTTGAAAAGCTTTTCCAAAATCACACAGCCTGTGAGTGGGCAGAGCTAGAACACGAACTCACAGTGCAATACGGAACTCACAGTGCTTAGCTCTACATTGCATGGTAGACAATCTTTCTCTTCTCTCATGTCTTGTGTGATAGAAATAAGAGACATTGGGACTTAATGTTTTGCCCTAACCTCTAACACCACACCCCTCCCTGGGCCTCAGTTTTCTCCTACATATAATAATATTCACACCCACTGGCCTCAGACTATAGACAAATGGGACTTGGATGTAATTGAAAGCATTTAGCCAACTGGGGTAGAAAACTGCTAACTTTTGGAGAATCCGTACACGTGTCTGATTCTATCCGCTTTGAGCAGTAGCTTGTGTGTCTCAAGAGCTGTCAAGGTCAACATGGGTCCATGCCCTCTCTTAACCCTGATAGCTTTCCCTACAAACCAGAAAGTTCCACTGAAGGTCTTTAATCTCCTGACAAGGTCAGGGAAATGCTATGAAAATAGCTACTGCAAAGGTCAGCGCTTTCCCTAGGCACTTCTACCCTCTGTCTAAACCTTAAAGGACCAGTGTTCAATACTACACACTTACAATTGGATTTCTTTTCTATGCTCTGGGTTTCTAAGGACTATTTCCAATCTAGGTTTCAAAGCAAAATATTTCTCTAGTGAATCCGTTGAGCATTTTTCACCTACAAGTATATCCTATTACTTCCAAGGATTCATGAAAAAATACATAAATCAAATTAATTTTGATGCATTTTAATTTTATTATATATATATATATATATATATATATTCTGTGGAACTTTGAGAAAAAAGGTAGTCTGAGGGACCGAGAACGAGCATTTTCTAAGTTACTGGACAAGCATATTAAAGGCAAGAATTACGTAATAATATTAAAAAGATCTAGATTTATCATTGACTCACCGAGTTATAAAATAACCCACTTGTTTTCAGGGCAGTATTTTGGTCCAGATAAGAAAGCTTTTTTTCCCAAGACTAAGATCATTGAAATAAATAAAAGACCTTGTCCAGGGAATATGTTTTACCTGTATTTGAATGACAGTATGGTGTGTGCGGGAAATAGTATTAAGAATATATAACTTGTTCACAGGACAGCGACTGCTGGGAATAATTTCTCATCCATTTATGTGAATCACATGACATGCCAATTAAACATTGAAGGAAACATGTACCTGGAGAAGTTCTATGATTTCAGCGTGTCAGCCTTTCCTTGAAATCCCTTTGGAGATCTCAGCTTTGCATCTGTGCTCATTCTAAATAGGGTCACTCTGAAACTAGGTAGCGTTCTTTGGGTCCACATTCTCTACACCAGCTTCTGACTTTCATACACCAGGAACGCTCTTCAAATGATTTCTCCTTTGGGGAGCCTCTCTCACCAATCCCAATCCCAAGGCCCTAGTTTTAGCACTAAGCCCAGGGAGATTTTGCTGAAAGTCTGTAATGTGCCTACCTATTTTCAGATTCCAAAATAGCACTCGGTTTTCTTTGTTGTTCTTTGTTAATGTTTCTCATACAATTCACATATTTTGATCACACTCTTTCCCTTTCCCCAGCTCCTCCAAGATCCCCTCCATCTCTCTTCCTTCCTCCCTCTCAGAAAAACAAAAACCCTAAAAACCAAAACAATCAGGAGCTAGTAAAACAAACAAACAAACAAACAAAATACTGGGCACCCCATGCCCAGGATTAGTTGGCCAACAAGAAATAGGCTCTAAAGTTTTTTTTTTATTTTCCTTTATAGTTAAAGTTTCAATAAACCAGACTCTAATGAATCAAATGGCTTGAATTTCTATCTAGATTTTTTTTAAAAACTGAACCATTTACAAACTATGATAGACAGGAGCACGGATTTAGTAGAAGAGGCAGTTTCCTTGTATTATCCCAGAGTTAGTGTACATTTGGCTGGTTTCCTCCACTTTTCACTTCTCCAGACCTGAGTAATTAATATCTATGTTGAAATGATAATCCCAAGATACTCAAAAATTCTCAGGCAACAAAAACAATATGCAGTATTTATATGATTATATATATTATGAAAGGAAACTATATATATATATATATATATATCATGTATATTAGAGATACAACAGGATTTCAATAACATAACTACAAAGAGACTTTCTTTTTAGTGTTCAGGTACCCAACAAATCATCAAGATGTTACTGTAAGTTACTCCTCAAGCTCCCTTCTCATTTACAATTTTTTGGGTATGTCACATATCCTCTGGCTTTTAGTGCATGCATTTGTAAAATAAAAAAATTAGACTAGATTAGATGATATCTAAGGTTTTTCCTAATTCTGATGTCCAATAATTTTGTCATCTTTGTAATTCCTTGATTGACCTCTGTATATATGGCATTAAGCACAATTCTAACAGAACCTACCTCAAATGAAACATAATTCAGTCAGTGTCCTTATGTCATTGGGCTTTGAAATCCCAAGGGCTAGGGAGCAGTCTCAGGACTGTTGGCACAAACTGACCAAGACATTTTGCCTATCCCACCTATGGAAGGCTACAGAAAGTCAGTGAAGAATATCTTTGAAATAGGAGGACCACTCCCATAGAAGGCTGGGATGTATCTATCTGACAAATACAGGGAAGCAGCTTGGAGAATTCAATAAAGGACAGTTTAGTAGCTGCTTCTGAAAGGCTACACTGGTTTCAAGATACTGTGAAATTAAATTTGTATTATTAATTGGAAAGCAAGAAAAGAACTTTAGAATATATCAGATAAAAAATACACAAATAATTCTACTTACTGACAGGAACACCACAGGCAGTCTTGGCTTTTGGCCACAGTCTTAACAAAATACTTTCAGATTTCCTTTGCCAGTAGGTTCAAATATATTTCTATATCCTCTCTTCCCAAAACGGATATATATCTAAAATGCCAAAAACAATCCCCAAAAGGTCTGCAAGTATTAAATATCTCTAAAGACACAATTTACTCCCCCAAGTAGTGGTAAGCCTGCATACTTCCTCCTACAATAAAGGAAAATGTCTAGTTGCTTACCTGAACCACATCTGTTAAATGCAGGACTCAGGCTCTTATTGTGTGAAAAAATTACTTTCAAATCAAATGCATAACATCTGACATGATTTTGAACCTAACACACCCAAACACAAAGTAATATTCTGTTACCAATTCTGTCTAGTGAGATAAAACGGGAAAATATCAAAACTAGCAAAACAATAGCAACAAACAAAAAGACCAAGATATTTTTAAAAATCCATGACCATTACAGTGTCTCTATCAGTTCTATATCCCAATATAGGAATTTCCTACATAGATCTTTAGAAAAATACTTCATGTACCAAAAATAAGAGCAAGACTGGAAGGCTTGTTTCCTGTATCAAAAGGCATTAGCTCTTTATAGTACCACTATGTCTCTGAGCTGCATCATCAAAATCTATTTTTCACAATTCCTTATTTTTAATCCCAGGCCTGTTTCTAGTGGCCTGCCTTCATTTAAGCACAATATAAATTATTGAAGGTTGTATAAAACAAATGTGCAAGTTAATGTACTATAAAATATCCCTCAAATCATTGCCAATGAGAAATCTTGCTAGCTACCTTGGAAGTCCTCTATGTATTGCCAAACACCACTTGTACTTGTTTTCTTTATTTATTTTGGTGGACATGTGGATAACATGCAATCTTTTTTCAATTATTTGTGTGCATAGTGTGTGTAAATGTGTGTGTGTGAGGGGGGAGAGACAGAGAGATAGAGACAGAGAGAGGGACGGAGGGAGAGGGAGAGGAGGGAGGGAGAAAGGGAAGGGAAAGGGAGGGAAGGAGGGAAGGAAAGAAGGAGAAAATAATTACAATTTGTTTGGAACGAGATCTCTCTTTCTCCCTGTAACTTCACACATCAGGCTAACTGGCCAGTGAGCATGTGAATATTGTCCTGTCTCTGTCTCCTCCATCTCCCTATTGGTGTGCTGAGACTAAAGATGCATGCAATACTGTATTGGATTTTTACATGAATACTGGGAATCTGAATTCGGATCATCAGGCTTGTGTGGCAAGCACTTTATCCAATGAGCCATCTCTCCCCACACATCAAATGCTTTTTCAATGCCACAAAGTTTCCATTTATTTTCCATTTCTGAAATTTACTTTCTCATTTTGACTTGATTGATTCCTTAATTTTGGGGCTACTAAGGGTTGAACTGAGGACCTTGTGCAGGCTAAGCAAGCACTCTGACACTGAGTTACACCCCAGCCCTTCCAATCATTTCTAAAGCTGGTAAATATCCTGTCTGTACCAGAGGGAGTTGAAAGGAAGAAATTCCACATGGGTGAGTACTTTTAAAGTCGAAGAGATGGAGATAGAGAATGTTGAGAGTCAAAGGAAAAACATCTATGAGAGATAAGTATAAGAAGCTGGCATCATTTCCCATTTCCTCCAGGACCATGTCTTTTCAGTTAAATAAACATCCCCACATCCTGTAGATAGGTTCAAATACAAAATATAAAGATCTAGTAAAATTAAATACAAGTAAATTTAAGTGCATGCCTTATATAATACTGTCCATACCTTGGATTTCCTAGCCTTGCTGCAAATACTCAAAAGTAAATCTCAAAGACTGGCTAGACAGGACAGCTAGAGAAGGAAAGGCAGGAAGAAGCAGGGTTAGTAGACTAAACGTGTAGTGAGACTTCTATTTTCTCGAGCATTCTGTTAAGAGTCATTGATGCTAGTGTTTTTGAACTCTTCTGTATATAGGATTAGGCAAACTGTCATATACCCATAGACAGATCTCTCAACAATCTAAGGACTATTTTGGAAGATTTAAGTTCTTATTGATTCCATAGGTATGGGGATAATTTAAAAGAATATCTGTCTGACTAGTTGTCCAGTTTGATTTTCAATACTGAACAATCAGTAATCAATATTTTAGCTTTATCCAAGGTTTTATGCTTCCCTGCATCACCAGATCACAAACATATAACAGATATTATACAGAAATATATATGAACAGATATCATACATAAAAATGCAGAAAGTGAAGCACAAAGACATTCTTTTGTCTTGATCATATTCTTTCCTAATAGAAAGCAAGGGGTAAATCAGCATGAGCGAGCACCTACTGTGTAACAGACACATCTCATCTAAAACATGTTTTCTAGAGGTAGCTGGATTGATCTATTCTGATATTAAATGGCTCATTGGAGAAGGGAAAAGTGTTGCCTCTGGGAATCAAGAAATGCAACAACAAAACATTGAGCCAGGAAATCCCACAATTCCCTGTCCGAGGAGTATGCCTTGTAAACAAAAAAGATACTATCAGAGCCTTAGTCAGCTGAATAAAAGAATATCATGAAAGGCTGAAAATGATGATGTCTTTTGAAATGCTCAAAATGCTAGTATTTCCCTGAGCTTTCTTGACATCCAAAACAAAGTAGGGAATAACTGAACCAACACAGTTATCCTGATCGAGCTGTGCCCCTTGCCTGCCGCTTCCAGATAACCCTATCTCTGGCTCTGGTGTACAGACTGTTCTTACGCTATTTCCTAAAAAAGAAGTCCCCTCTGTTGTGCTCCAGGGACTTTGGCAGAGGACTGGAGAGGATGCTTTGTGATTCCTCTGGCATTCAAGTAACTTTCTTTTGCCCAACATGCAGAGCAAATGGGGGTTTGTCCAAATGTCTGACCTAAAAGGACCATGGTTTTACTCCTTTTATAATTAGGATAATTAACCTCCTCTGCTCATTCATTTTATTCCAATCCAAAAAGCTCAAATTAAAATGGCACAGGGGACTCTCAAGCTCTGGAGACAGGAAATACTTTATTAATACCTTTCATATTCATTTCAGCCACAATTATGGCAAAGCCAGAACAAAGTTGGCACAGCAACCCCCCACCCTTGACACAACCTGGAACCACTTGAAGGCCACATTTAGAGTTCGTCAATGCAAATATCTCATGGTCTATAATATTGTGCACTACCACATATCTCTTGCTAACTAAATTGTGCAAGCGGTAGGCAGGGCGGAAGCTTATAAAAGATATTATTTCTCTTTATTGTCAAATGGTTTTTTGTACTTTTTCCAAAATAGACAAAAAATGGCTTATAAATTGACAGAAATTGACATGAGATTTACAGAAATTATTCCTTCAAAATAACCACTGAAGACCAAATTTTGGGTGAATTTTATAAATTGGAATCCAGCAGTATTTCATATAGCACAGGGGCTATGTTGCTTTAGATTTTCCCCAGGTGGCCTTAATTTCCTACTCTCCACCTCCGAGCTAGTCTGAAGTTTCTCTAGCAGGTGTCTTCCTCCACCACGCCACACATGCAGAGAGAAGAAAATGAATACAGTCCTACTAGATCACTTCTCTGTGCTCTGAGCTTCAGTCCAAGGGCTTCTCTGCATACAACTCTTCCTACTTGTATAGGAAGCTGCTGTACTCTCTAGTCTGGCTACAGATCTGTAAGAGCATCCATGGATTGGTGGGAAAGACAACATAACAAACAAAATTTGGATATCTGCTTGAAATGAATACAGAAGGGTCTATTTCAGCCCAGTGATGCTGGGGTTTCCCCTCATCTGCTTTGCTTGTAACCCTGAACTATTCCCAGAAGAAGAAGATCCTGATGTGCTGCTTGGTATGCCATAAGATCAGCTGCATACATTTCTCAAAATGCTGCTAAAATACTTATTGTGGGCATGTATTAAACAAGCTGGCCATTCTGAAAACTTTGTCAATTCATGACCCAGTTTCCTCCTAACTCATCAATGTTCATTCTCCCTCCGTTATATCCACTGAATACTGAGTCTTTCATACACCTGAATTGCCCATCTATGTTAATAGCCAAACTGTGGGTTTGAGTAATTTATACAGTAGTGACAAGACCATTAATACTCAAATTGCAATATGCTGATGAATCACATGGGACATTTATTTAACGTGTATTCTAGTTCATTAAGTGTACGGAGGGACCGAAGAGTCTGCATTTCTAACAAATGGCTTTGACGATGCCAATGTTGTTCATCCATAAGGTATATATTAGGTTCTAAAGGTACAACGTCTTTTTGATTTCTGCCATTGAGATAGAGATTTCTGAAAGTAGAAGGAACATATATCCCATCTATAAATTAGTTAAACCCAGCTAGTGTGCTTTTTTTTCAAATTTATTTTTTTATTGGCAGCATATTTATTTTTTTTAATTTTATTTATTTATTAAGGATTTCTGCCTCCTCCCCGCTACCGCCTCCCATTTTCCTCCCCCTCCCCCATCAAGTCCCCCTCCCTCATCAGCTCGAAGAGCAATCAGGGTTCCCTGCCCTGTGGGAAGTCCAAGGACCGCCCACCTCCATCCAGGTTTAGTAAGTTGAGCATCCAAACTGCCTAGGCTCCCCCAAAGCCAGTATTGCAGTAGGATCAAAAACCCATTGCCATTGTTCTTGGTTTCTCAGTAGTCGTCATTGTCCGCTGTGTTCAGCGAGTCCGGTTTTATCCCAGGCTTTTTCAGACCCAGGCCAGGTGGCCTTGGTGAGTTCCCGATAGAACATCCCCATTGTCTCAGTGAGTGGGTGGGTGTACCCCTCGCGGTCCTGAGTTCCTTGCTTGTGCTCCCAAAAATACGAGGCTGGCACAGCACCATTTTTTCTTAACAATAGCTTCGTTTCCTATTAAGGCTAAAAGAAACATTTCATAGGCAGATTTATACAGAGGTGTGGTAAAGTGAACCCTGGCCTAGACTACCCTTCTTTGGGTTTGTATTCTTAGCATAAGTCATCCTGAGTACTTTCTCTGCTTTTAAAAGCCAACTATGCAGACCAAACTCATTCTCCAGGCAGAAACTGCTTTTATCGAATCCACTTTCCCAGTGGCTCTGGATGGCTGCTGCCACAGTGTCACCCATGCTGTGATCTGGATCAGTGGTTAAGATAGAAGAAACAGGGACATCATACAAGGCACAAGGCATTTATTTCGTACTGAGAAATAGTCTTCTGTACAAGTGGGCTCAGCTAAGCTGGGCAGTTGTCACATTTTTAAGGCTATAGGCAATGTGCCTTTTACACCATTGGGTTCTTCCTTAGACAGCAAAGTATCCCTTGAGGATAGTCCAGGTGCCATTAAGCTTGCCAGTATAATATTGCACAGAAAAAGTCCATTTCTCTTCTAAGGCATGAATTGTAAAACTCCTGAAGTTGCTAAAACAAATTTTCAATAGAAATCAGCTGCCTTGTTTCTCTCCTAAATAATTCCCAGATCACCATCTCATGTATTGCTGATGGTTGTGTTCTTCACTCAAAAGAGGTAGTAACTCTTAAACAACATCTGAACCACATATGTTTCAGCTTCTACAAGAGCTGGTAGAATGTGCATAGACATGGGGGGAATGATTAAATCTAAAGAATAAATACACACCATCATTAGTTTGTGGTGCAAACACCTAATATTCATTCTGTAGTTTTCAAGAATTATCGTTATTAGCTATAGACATGTTTATATATAACATATCTCTTGAAAATAATTAATTCCTTCTAATTGTAACTGTGTGTCCTGTCACCAATACTAACTTTTGACCTACCCTTACACCCACCCATCCTAGCTCCTAGTTACAACTATTTTACTCTCTACTTTCATGGGACCAATATTTTTAGAATCTATATATGAATAAGATGGTATGATACTTGGTTTTCTGTACCTTGCTCATTTCAATTAAGATAATACCCTCCAGATTCATCCAAGTTGTTACAAGTAACAAGATGCTCCCTTGTTGATATTTGGAGAGTTAAACACTACAGATTGGAAGGTTTCCCTAAGAAGATTCCAGAGCATTATGATCATCCGGCTGCAATCCAAAATATAAACATGTTTTATGGCCTAAGGGAGTTGTCAAACAGTTTTAAGACACACTGGCAAATTTAACACAGATTTAAAAGTAGGCCAGCTTGAAGATACAGAACAGCTCCATGCCTTCACATCCCAGTGACTTCATGGAAACAAGGGTTTACCATACAGATCCACTACTGCCTCTGGTGGGGTCTCCACGCTAAAGAAATAAACATTTACCATTAACTGATTCCCTGTGTTCTATATCTCTTCCCTCTCTAGGTAAATACCTAACTCTTTAACAGATCAATACTTTCATGTGCATCTGACTTTACAACTCTATCTTTCACTCAAAATCACATGTAAGAGCTAGCATAGTGGCTAGTAAAAATCAAACTTTTAGATAAGAATTCAGTCATTCTCTCTTACTGAGTACACTGCCTGAATGAGCATAGAAGCTTTGGAGTTGTGTCTGACTAGTCTCTCAATTAATCAAGCATTGTAATAACTAACTTCATGATTTCTAGATACATTTTATTCAAGTAAATTGCTAGCCAGTGAACTTTCCCAGCAAGCCAATATCAGAGGTAGGACCTTAAGTGTCAGTGACTATGGACTTGACCTCTGTAAACCTCCTATATATTCTCGTTGCCTGAAGCACTTCTAAATTCACTCACAGCCATGTGGTTGTTTATCCTTTGTGAAACATTAGCCCCTCTGGATATATCCTGTGACTAAGTGAAATCAAAGTCAGAACTGATAGTGTCAGTTAGACGCTTCCTGTCAAGTCTATGAGTCTAGACACTTGCCCTCATGATTGGCTGACCAAATACTAAGCTGACTTTAAATTTCATTAATTTAAACCCCAATAACTCTAGTCAAGGAACCAATTTCCCAGTGAAACAGAAGCAGGAAGACTAAGGGTAGGTGAACAGAAATGTTTAAAGAGTTATTCTTATTTTTTTTCTCCTTCATCTCTAATATCTATCTTCCACTTACCTCTTAGTGCAATTGAATTCTTTTCATCTATCCTTCAACTTCTGTCTGGTTGTACCTATTTATACAATCATTAGGGAACCCCGAGGACTAGAATATCATTTTACTTAAAGAACTGAGTTCTAGAATGAGAAAGTAAGAAACCACAAGCTGATTAAGTTTAATTATTTCCCTAAGATTTTCTTGGATAGTAAATCCTAATTTGCAAACAAATTAGAACATTTTTAATATCTGCAAGGAAATAGTTATGAATATTTTTAGAATAACATGGCTGTAACATAATCAGAAGACTAAGCAGTTTGAATGGAAAGGAAAGAACTATTGGAATAGCCCAAGCATATACTAATAATAGCTTGAAGGTAGTACTGGGGATGTAAAGTAGAAGCAGACACATGAAACATGAGTTCACTTTGCTTCACATATGCTTAGGGCAATGAAAGAATGCAAAGTAGCACTCAGAATTTGTAACTAAGAGATTACCAAAAATAAAGAAGTCAGAAGAAATAGATGGATTGGAAGCAGGGAAGCCTCTGAGGCAATCTGAGAAATACCAAAAAGATGTAAAAAAAAAAAAAACACCTAGTCTACAAAGAATTTGTGAATCTAATGGCTCCAAATAAGTTCTCTAGGTGATGAGAGAGATGTCATCATACAGAGAAACCTATGTTAAGGATATGGAGGCTCTTGATATCTTGATTGCTTGATATGTGTTCTCTTAGACCCAAAATACCTGAAGGCATTTTAAGTAGTTACAAAACACCACATTCTAAAACTGTCCCTGCATATGAGAAATTTATAATGAAAATAAATAATTTCCTGTGCCACATAAGCTAAGAACACATAGAAGTATTCCAAGATCACCTTATTGTGATTGTTCATTTTCTTTCATTTGAGTTTGTCCAGAAGGGGAAAAAAAGAATGCATTTAGCAGTACAAAGGAAGATTACAAACTAATGTTTCATCCTGTTCATCTTAGCCTCCAGACAAAATGATGGATTTGTGCCTGAGTTGCAAGACATCAGGCTGTCTGAGGTGAACAAAGGCCTTCCATGTCTTTTACAATTTTAAAATATGAGAACCAGAACTAATGATAACCTTGGTCTCTTCAGTGTGTATGTGAGAAACTGAAGACCAGACAGGAAAATAGTCTAGCCAATTATAGGTCCTATATTCATGCATTTTGTCTTTTATTTTTAACTTTCAGTGTTAATGTAAAATGACATTTCTGATGTTTTCTGGGTAGGGATTAATTTTGACACACAGTAAAAGCTTAAATTCAGAAGTGTTCTGACAGTTACATTCCTCTTAGCTTTGCCCGCAAGCCTTTCATGACTTCCTTGTGGAATCCATTCTTCTTTCATTTAATACCTATGTATGGAGAAGCCAGACAGTCCACAGCAAGTCTAGGCATTAAAAAATAGTTTCCTGCCGTTACACACTGAGACTCCTATTTGGTACTGGGGCCCACTGTAACATACACAGCTCTTAAAGCTTAGCCTTGGCTCATCTTTCTTAGTGTCACAAATTCTCATGCATTGCCTGTAAATCTCTATTCTCCAATGGTTTCTTTCTTTTTTGGGGGGGGGGCTGCCTTCTTAGCAAGGCTTTACCTCCATCCAATATCCTTCTATTCATCAAGACTCAGGTCATATTTACCAAGGAAAATATCTGCTTGAGACAGTTTTTCTGGGCTCTCACATCCATCCTATAGACTATGCTATAGGGTGGCCACCGTCCCTAATGGGTTATGATCCAATTCCATGCTTAAATTATGGTTTATGTGAAAAGTTTTCTTTAAGTGTTGTGATATACAAAATTTCAGCTTAATTCCTCATCTTTTTATTTTTTTAATTTGTTTGTGTATGTATGTTTTGCATGCAAGTATGTGTGTATGTGCAACACGTGTGCTTAGTACCTGTGGACACCAGAAGAAAGCATCAGATCCCCTGAAAATGGAGTTAGTTATGGATAGCTGTAATCTACCATGTGGGTTCTAATAATTCAACATGGGTCCTCTACAAGAGCTACATATACTCTTAACCATTGAGCTATCTTTCCAGCCCACTTCCTCAGATTTTAAACTACACTGGTTCCTTCCTTCCTTCTTTCCTTCCTTCCTTCCTTCCTTCTTTCCTTCCTTCCTTCCTTCCTTCCTTCCTTCCTTTCTTCCTTCCTTCCATCCTCCCTCCCTCCTTCCCTGCCTCCCTCTCTTTCTCCTTTCTTTTCTTCATTTCTTTTTTTTTCTTTCTTTGTCATGGTTGGACAAGATAAGGAACTAACAGTTTTTGAATACCTATTTTAAACTGGGCACTGTGTTGAACAATTCTACATCTCAACATATCACATTTAATATTTTCAACAACACTAAAAGCTATTCTAAGTGAACCGATGAGAAAAATGAGCCTCAGAGGGTGTTCTTGTGTCCATGATAAATGTATCTCACTAATACAGTTTGCAGGTGGGATTATATATACTCAGGTTTGACTTGCAGGTTGATATTCTCCTTTCTCTTCATCTGTGACTTAACTTATACTGACAGGTTCAGTTGCCCAGGGAAAACAGAGTCATACTTTTTTGTTGTTGTTGTTCTTAGGACTTAAATTTTAGCCCTTCTGTGTCCTCTAGGCAATAGTTTGCACTTAATATTACCCTTACCTCCAGCAGTATTAAGATCAAGAAGCCGCACCAATCCAGGAATGGCCAGCAAACAGGACATTCCATATCATTTTGTAAGCAGATCCAGACACCTTTCATCCTTGCCATAAATCTTCCCCTATTTCTCACTGTTTGCCACCATTCTATTCACACATCTGTAGTTCAAAAATGTGAAGAGTTTCATCATAGAAAAAGGCTCCTGTTTAACAGAAATCAAGCACATATTTTCCAAGCTCAAGTTCTATTTGGGTCAGTTACACTTGAATACAGGCACAGGGCACAACATAAACATTGTGACAGAAGGGAAGATTAGAGTATGGATACTTACCATAAAGTATGTTTGCTTCTGGAAACACCATCAAAGGTCATCCTGTGATGCAGTAGGGGTAAGAGAGTGGGCTGTCTCTTTAATTTGTAGTCACTGACTTCTCTCCATAAGAAACTGCACCTGGGATGAAGATGCATTTTGGTCGGTTGGTAACAGCTCTTCCCTCACCTATAAATAGGTTGTTTTTATTTATGTGTGTGGCATTTCCTTCACCATCATCCAACTTAAATTTTCAAGCACATTTCCTGGTTGGGTTCTATTGCACTCCCCATCTCCAAGTACCCAAGAAACGCTAAGCCACTCACCAGTTTCTTAGAAAGGAGACATAGTCACAGAATCGAAGTTGGAAATTATTACTTCCAATAGGGCTAAGAAACCAAGTGAGAAAATATTAGTGGGAAGGACCATTTATTGGAATCAATCTACATTGGTTGCTTTTCTCATTAGTATGAAGAAATCCTTGTCCAAAAGCAGCTTACGGGAAGAAGAGTTTATTTTGTCTTGTGGTTTATAGGCACAACCCACAGTGGGGAACACATAGCACAGTGGTGGAAGTCTGCTCACTCTCAACTGAGCAGATAATAAAGCAATAACAGGACAAGATTTCCTCCGGTTACCCTCCTCTAGCTGGACTCCGTCTCTTAAAGGTTAGAGAACCTAAGCACCAAGCATAAATATAAAAGAACTATACATAGTGCTGCAGAAACGCCTTTTGATCTAAACCCCAGTTGCTTTTATAATTGTATATCAAGCCTAGAGTGACTGGCAATTAGAAGTTTGCCTATTCTGCTTCTCCCAGACACTGAGCACATCTCCAGATGGTGTTCTAAATTCCCTTGCACCTGATAATGTGAAACAAGTGTACATTCACTCAATGAAACTGACGTATCTCTTTGGGCATATTTTCTCAGTTTAGAGTGAGAAAGAAAATGAACTACATAATTCACCAACAGACAGACAAGGTTCATAATGATGAATAGCAAAAAAAGGAGAAAATGGAAAATGCAGGAGTATATTCAGTGCCAGCTTGAGAGGCACCCTTAAACGTGACAAGTAGCAGTTGCCTCCTTTTGTAAGATATTGGGGTAACTGGAATTCCCAAAGTTGCCAAACAACATGCTATCAATTATTGTTGTCTAGAAATGCTCATTTAAAACTTGCTTCTTTAGGACTTTTAATTCCAAGTTAGTGAAATATAAATTCTTCAGGGAATGGGGTTCACAGTTAAAAGTATTGGACAGTCTATTAAAGGTAAAGAGCATGCTTTGAATAAAAAAAAATATTTTGGGGAACAGTTAAAGGACACAAAACTGGAGAGCACCTTTTGTTCATTGAGTCCACAAATGGAGTAAGGGCCAATCTAATGATGCAGCTATAAGGGAGAAGAGATTTGCAGAGGGTCAGTTCTTAAGCCAAGAATGACTTATCAAACACAGTTATAAAGAATAAAGACTTCAGGGAAATCTTAATTTGCATGGGTAAATTGGGTTGGGTGTGAATGAATAGTTGTTTTTATCATATTCCATAAAATTCACAGATTGGTATCCATATGCAAACAGAGAGAGAGTTTTGATCTTTCTATCTAAAGCACCTCACATACTGAGCAGTATTAACATCTCATGTTTAGACAATCATTATATTGATTTATATGATACTAAACTGTGCAAATGAAGCTAAAACAACTGATAACAACAACAAAACAATAAAATATGTTCCAATTATGCTATGGGACCTTTCCCATTAGTTATTTATAAGGTAAGGTAAAATTTGTGATATGAATAACCATCCTCTGAATCATTGACTCTGAGTTCAAATTTTTATACATCAGGCCTCGTAGATGTGGCAAAATGTAATGCCAAACAAGTGATTGGGCTCCTCATCTTCTCTCTTTCCTCTGCCTCTGTTTTCACTGCTCACTTCTGTCCCCGAAAACACTTTCATATTCTATATCAAGCTAGCCCATGTCCTTATTTTGCCACAGCATACAAGATAAATTTATTTCAAAGTCCATGGAGATCAAAGAAGTTTAAGAAATAGAGAGTATAAAGTCGTATAAGGTTAGCTTTGCAGCCCAGGCAAGCAGAGGCTTAAGAATAGAAGAGCAATTCTCATTTGACTAGTTTCATCTGAATGAAAAAGAATACCAGTTTCATAAAAATGCTAGGCACTTGCTTATCAAAATGTATTGGAAGCAACATTAGAAGTACAATATACTGAGTTAAACTAGACATTGCATATATTACAGATGCAATAAAAACATTAACATTATTAGAAATGATTTTTTTATTAGAAATGATTTTAAAAGAAGATGAAATAAGTCATGCTCAAGGAATTAACTTGAATCTAAAAAAAATGATACTTAAGTAAGAAGGAAGGAAGGAAGGAAGGAAGGAAGGAAGGAAGGAAGGAAGGAAGGAAGGAAAGGGAAAACAGCAATATTGCCAGATGTGCATGTCTGTACTCCTAGTACTTGGTGATTGTAAGGTCAGCTTTGTCTAATATAATAAGTTCAAAGGTAGGTAATGCTATATGAGATTCTAGGAGGCAGAGAAATTAGTTAGGAAAAGTAAGCATGTCTAGCCATTAGAAACTTTTTTATTTTTATTTATTTATTTATTAAAGATTTCCGTCTCTTCCCCCCATTTCCCTCCCCCTCCCCCAATCAAGTCCCCCTCCCTCCTCAGCCCTAAGCAATCAGGGTTCCCTGCCCTGTGGGAAGTCCAAGGAACCCCCACCTCCATCCAGGTCTAGTAAGTTGAGCATCAAAACTGCCTAGGCTCTTACAAAGCCAGTACGTGCAGTAGGATCAGAAACCCATTGCCATTGTTCTTGAGTTCTCAGTAGTCCTCATTGTCCGCTATGTTCATTAGAAACTTTTGAAATTTTTGTCACAGACCCTCTAAGAAGCCCTAGCAGGCACAAAGTCAATAAATACCAATCAACACTTCTGTGAAGTCTGTTAATAAACGCCAGATTTTTTGGGATAATTTAGCACACTGTAGAGAACATGTCAGAAGTATATACACATGTGACTCTGAGTACAAGTTCTGAGTAAGAAGAGGAGGTGACAGACCCTACTTGAAGACACAAAGCAGAAAGAAATTCATTGTTGATATGTTTTCTTGGATGTCTTCATTATCAATTTCTATATGCCAAAATCTTGTTGATTGTTCCTCTGATTTTTTGCAGACAAAATGCTGAATTTGTTCTGCATGAAGTATTTTTACATTTTGTTTAGACACTGAAAATAATTATGGCCCTTTTTCCCTGGGAAAATGATTTTGACAATGTAGATTGAGAGCTGTTTTGTATCTTCTGTCATCCCCTTTATGAGGTCAAACTAATGGTCATGGATGGAGTACTCTAAGAGCAGAGATGTTGAAATGGCCATTCACATGCCAAAAGGTTATTGGCGAGTCTACTTGTTGGCACCATTTGCAAGAAGAAGAGAAGCATGAAGTTGGCCAAGAAGAGCTGTGCCACACCCATGATAAGTCGTTAGAGCTCTGAAGCTGGCATGGCCCATTAGCTATCCCATTGGGAGTTTGGGATGATTGTGCCTTTATACTTTGCTGCTACCAGTCATTGGATGCAGGAAGCCCTGGGGATGAGATGCAATTTTAAGTCAGGCATCACTCTTCCACCAACAACTTTCTCATCAGCAGAAGAAATAAGCCCTTTGGTAATGAAGGATGATCAAATTGTACAGCACAGCATCCATACACAGCCTTTAATCGAGATAGTCTCCTTGTTTAGCCATAGCAGCCCAATAAGCGGTGCAGTAGAATTCACCTGGTCATGGCTATGACCCAGTTCCTCAGGACTAATTGCCCTGTCCTTCCTTTACTGCCATACTCCCCTGTTACTTTGTTCAAATGCAGAGGGTATGCTTGCAATCACCCAGTTCAGCTACATGGCAACTCCCACCATTTAAAATGAGGATGAGCAAGGGAAGGAACAGCAATGGTGGTCTGGAATCCAGATGAGATAATTTGCTACTCAAATCAAAGCAGCTTTGAGACTTGCAAAGCTGGGCATGTGAAAACTCATGCAGAGTAGATGACAATTCGGAAAGCTGCTAAAACAGCAGGCTTCGTTTTTACAAAGCCAGGGCTTTGTTGCAAACCTCACCTCCTACAAAGGCTAACACCTGGTTTGGCTCTGCCAAGTCAAACATTTCTTTCTTTTTCCCTCAAGCTTCTATTTGTGCTTTGGTCAGCTGTAACAGAGTCAGTGAAACTATAATAAATTGGGTATGAAAACAAATAAAAAGATGTGCATGAATTGCTTGCTGACATATACTGAACTGAGCTGACCATTCCCCCAGTGTTCTAGAGTGCAACAGCCCCATGCTCAAGCAGACACAGAGAAACTATGCATGGAAAATGACACTCCCGTGCTAAGTCAGAGCTATGACTTGCTCCGAAAAAAAAGCCCAGATACACACTCATCAAAAATCAGTGTGCCTTGTCTGCTTAGGTTTTGATTAGGTAACACATTCCCATGGTTCAAAGAACAGAAGTTAAAAAAGATCTATAAAAACCGTTGCTTATTAAGAGGAATCACATAGCAGAGTGTTGATTTGGCATCTAAATATTCTAGCAGCTTATGTTCTGAGACAACAGCATGAGCTGGACTTTTAAAACATTATCGGTTTTATCCTTGCAGAGAACAATACCTGCTTCTTGTAAAAAGTCAAACATTACATAACCAAATGACAGTGAATTTGGAATGTCTTCATAATCCTGTGTCTCTGAGAAAACACTCGTAATTCTTGCAGATTTTTTTTCACAACATATACAATTGTGAGTCTTTTTAGCCAGAAAAATAAAATAAAATTACATTATACATTATAAATGATAAGTTGCTAGGTTTTTCAATTCTACATTGCATAGTATATTATATATAGTGGAAATTTTTCTTGTTAGTATATATACACTGTTAACTATTAAACTTTAGCATAACATTCCCTGTATGTGTGTGTATACTATAATGTACCTAGTCCGTTGTATTTTACATTTTTAACACATCTGCGAAACAGTTATTCAAACTGCTTTTTCATTGTTTGAAATTTATTTATCTTGAATTCAAAACAAGTCATTTCTGGGGAAATTAATGAGCAGTCATTAAAGGAAGCTTTGTAGGAAGAGCAGAAACTCCCAGAAAGGTCTACAGGTAGCATAGCATGCTTGGTAAAGGGACAAATTCACAGTTACACTAACCAGCCAGCAAAGTTTATGCAAGTAGGTGATACCATTTTCCACACTTGAACGAACATGAAAACAAAATAAGTAGGGACCAGTACAGGTAGAGCAAGTAAAAAAGAAGATAAAAGTAGGTTAGAATGGAATAAGAGATGTGAATGTTTATAGGCACAGAGTAAATTGCTAGAGTAAAGCTTTATCAGAACTAGCAGGTTTTGGCTAAATCTAATCTTGAGACAAATTAACAAAATTTGGCTATTTAAATATATTACTAATTCAGGCTCGAACTATGTCTCAGTGGTAGGGTGCAAGTTTAGCATTCATTAGGCCCTGGACTTTGTTCTAAGAAGTTTTATGCTGCTAAAATAACCCACATCAATATAAACAATAATCCCATCGTCATCCACACTCACTGTTCAGATAATATCTAAAATATTAAAATCAATAAAATATTAACAAGTCAACATCTTGTCATGAGTATAGAAGTTTCAGTAAAGATCCACTGCTCCCTAAGAGTGTCTAGGCAAATAATAGTATCCAGTGTGGAGAGACATTTAATCATTATTAAAGGTGAGAGAGACATTTTCTTTAGTAATGTAACCACTAGTAAGAAGGCCATGCACGCAGGAAAAACCCCTTACCCATATACCCCTGTAAGCAACCTTAATGAAACTCATAGATTATTTTTAAAGATATGAAAATAGAAAGAGAGACTAGTTAAGAAGATGAAGGAGGTAGTGGGATAATAGGAGATAAATATAATAAAAATGTTTTGAATTCATGTATGAAAGTGTCATCATGAAACCTGTTATTATTCAAAGTTAATGTATGCTTAAAAATAATGAGAATCATCCATTAAAAAAGAGTAGAATTGAAAGGAAAGGGGTTATCGTTACCTAAAAGGAATTGTTGAAGGATTGAGACACCTTTACCTGAGGAAGAGAAGGTTAAAATAAGACATGTTAACAGCTTTCAAAAAATGTGGAAGATTGTCACATGGAAAAGAGATTAATCTTGCTCCATGTCATCTCAAATTGTGGACAAGGTCCATTAAGAAGAGATGACAATACTTTAGATTTTCTACTAAACATGTGAACACTTGTGTTTTGCTAATGAGCCTTTTTTTAAAAGTTTACTTTATATGAAAGACTCTGTTATGCAATTCATCACTGTTATTATTCAGCCAATATTTTCTTCATAAATAGTCCAGAAACAAAATTCAACACAGTCCTTGCTGAATTTTCATAAATTCTTAATTAGTGGCATTCAAAATAATGAGGCCTTATTATACACTGCTAAAGAAAGATTTTCACATGCTTTAATCTCTTTCTTCCTATGTTTATTTCTTAATCCCATGCCTTGGCCCACTATGTGCCCTCAATTCCCTCTGAAGCAGAGAGTACATAGAAAACCCACATGAAAATGTAAATCTGAGAAATAAATATGCGTGGTTGGTTTTATAAGAGTAAGAATTAACATTTAAAGCAATGGTAATTTACTCTGATCTGTAATTTTGAGCTCCTGTGCTGAAATTGCTCATTTGGAAATTACCAAGTGCTTGGGTCTCGTTTGTGATCGTCTTCCTGCACACATCCAGCACACAAAGGAGTTATAATGACCAGCTGAGTCACTACCGCCATCTCCCCGAAGCATGTTCTCCAAATGTCAATACCATTTTCTATGGTACAGTGAGGACGACTCTGAAGCACAGCCTACTTACACCACAGAGTAGACCCAAGACAGCAGAGAACTTGGCGTGTGTTCAAAAGGCATCACCATCTCCCTCCATCCTCTGCTTCTGTGGTGGTTGAACTGCTGTGTTGCAGATAATTTGGGATTTGCAAATCATCTCTGTCACTCACTCCCATTGCGAGTAGGGAGATTGTTTTGATAATGCCCCAGTAAAGCTGTCTCTTCTTGGTGAAATTATACTCAGATTATAAATTCATACAAGAAGCACAACTGGAGATATATAGAATTAGGGACGTGACTACTATAAAAGAGTATGTGTAAGAAAATGTTTGTGCCTTTGTGTTTTGTACTTTAGATACACTGCTCTTGGGGCTTCGTTTGTTTGCTAATTTGTCTGTTTGGTTTGCTTTGGTTTTGGATTTTTGAGACTGGATCTCATTGTATACCTCAGGCTGGCCTTGAACTTTTGGCAACTCTGCTTCAGCCTCTCCATTTCTGACATTATCAACATGAGCTGCCTATAATTCCCAATAGGTTAGCCCAAACTCAAGCATCCGATCTTTCCTTTCTTTGATCAGGGTGCAGGTATGTTAGTTGCTAATGGTTGTTGGATATAAATTAGCTAAATTAGGAACTCCTGGTAAGTTTTATTCAGGAAAATGAAAGAACTCCCCAAAACAAATTTTATTGAATATTTTATGGACTCTATGTAATAAAAGAGTAATGGTCTCTATTGGGGGCTCTCTCATAAAATTATACTGATATTACCTGGGAGATACTATCTTTTTGAACAGTTACATCCATGTATAGCTCTATCACTATTAAATTTATTTTGTTGTATATTTTTTAACATCTAATTCTGAAGAATTCTTAAGTGAAAGATGAAAGAAATGAGCTTCAAATGCAACACATAAAATTGCAGTCAAACATAAGAAGTTCTTGGCATTTATTCCGGTTTTATGATATTGCATTTCGAAACAAAAGTGACTTCGTAAACACCTATCCCCATGGTGCTCACAAATGATAGAATCTCCTTTACTTAAAAAAAAATAAAAAAATACCAAAATGGAGGTGTCAACTATCTGGAGAGTTGGGGTTGAAGCTGTGAGCTCACCTGCTCTCTCCAGTGAATCAAGTTTGAAAAGGCCCAATGGACTGTGAATGGAAACTCAGTAGAATCTATAACACCTTCAGAAATATTTTTAAAAAGAAAAAAATAGTATAGCTGTTTTTCCTTCCTTTAGGGTTTTCCATCCTACAAGCAATTATGGAAGCAGCAGTGCAAAACAACTGGCAAGTGACAGCAAGGTCTGTGGGAAACATAAAGGACATTCAGGAGTTCAGACGCATCATTGAAGAAATGGACAGAAGGCAGGAAAAACGGTACTTGATTGACTGTGAAGTCGAAAGGATTAACACAATTTTGGAACAGGTATGTCTGCGATTTAGTTCACTCCCAGCCTGCATGCTAAAGCATTATCCTGAGGCAGTTGCCATATCTGCTAATAAATTAAGCAGCCAACACACTAAGCATGCCAACCATTTTCATAACCTCTCTAATCCTTTCTTCCTCCCTAGCGGCTGCACGAAAAA
>NC_022026.1:6756577-6773799 GCF_000317375.1 Microtus ochrogaster | reverse complement strand
GAGAGAGGAGGTGGGGAGGGGGAAAACTGCTGGTGCTACAGGCTAGAAATACAAAGCTGCTCCCTTGTTAAGCTCAGCAGCTCAGCACTGCTTTTAATGGATGAAAGTTTACAGAAAATGTAGAGCCCAAGCCTGGTTAGTTCCTCAACTAGCATTCTCCTGAGCAACACAAATGATCCAAGCTCTCCCTCACTGAAAAAAAAAATGCCTTTTTTTATTTTCTCCAGTCTTAAAAATGAAGAATCAGGTCAGTGATGATGCTCTATGTACTACATGCCCTCCAAAATGTTTAGACCAAAATAGCCTTTTAGTGGGTGACCTACTTAATAGGGCCAAACAGAAGAACATCTTTCTTGCCACACTTTTTTGTTTCCCTTCTTCTTCATTGGGGACTTTGGATTCATGAGTATTCAGTATTCTCTGAAAGGTGTGGACTGTGGGGCTTTTCAGTTCTGCGTAATGGAAAAAGTGGTGGGGGAAGCTTGGAGTTCTATATACCTCTGACACCTTGGGCACTTAGCTGTCTGTACAAGCTTCCTCATTTACATGATGGACAAAACAGAATCTGCTCAACAACACAAGGTTGGTACAACCACCCTAGAAGGCATAAAATTTTGGAGAGAAAAATCAGTATCACAGGAGGAAAATCAAACTGCTAAAACTAAAAATGCCTGTTTTTCATGGCTCACTTTTCTGTCTTCCTTTCTTCTTTATGTACTTTCAAAATATCCCTCAGAATACCCTCTGTGCCATTTTATTCATTTACCTTCTTTAAAAAATGAAACAAATAAAAGTGTAAAAGCATTTGCTTTTTTTACCGTTGAGTAGCTCCTGTGAGACCGTATGTTCTACAAAGTTGTGGCTAGAATGTACCACAGCGTTCATGGTAAACAGAAACGGAGGAATGGTAGGGTAGACACTCTATGACACACACCTTAGTACCTTTCACTAAGATTTGACTACAGTTCCATCCAAAGCAGTGGTTCTGAACCTTCCCAATGCTTTAATATAGTTCCCCATGTTGTGCTAACCCCCAACCACAAAATTATTTCATTGCTACTTCATAGCTATACTTTTGATATTGTTCTGAATTAAAATGTAAACTTTTGATATGCAGGATATCTGCTTTGTAAATCCATAGGAGATGCAATCCACAGGTTGAGAACCGCTGATGCAGAGAGAAAAAGAATATGTAGTCATATAATGTGATTGTTAGAACACACATTTTTAAAATAGTAACTCTGCTATCTCTCCCAATGATAATAAAATTGCTATTATTTATTTCCTTTTGCTGAAATTTATTTATAAAATAAATTTCTCATTAAACAAATGTCTTTACTAAACAACTTCATGGCATTTCTTTAAAGACATGCTGTTTTTTTTTTTTTTTGGTTTTTCGAGACAGGGGTTCTCTGTGGCTTTGGAGCCTGTCCTGGAACTAGCTCTTGTAGACCAGGCTGGCCTCGAACTCCCAGAGATCCGCCTGCCTCTGCCTCCCGAGCGCTGGGATTAAAGGAGTGCGCCACCACCGCCCGGCTAAGACATGCTTTTAAAAAGCAATTGAATCCTTTCATTGGCGTTTAGCCATTCTTCTGACAAACATCATGATATAATACACAGATTTTAGTACAACAATAACATTCATAATTCAATGAGTATCAAATTCTAAAAGACAGCCTCATATTTTAAGTGTTTTCAATGTCATTTAGGGTTTTTTTTTCCTTAAAAAGCTCCTAAAGTCTCTACAAAATCAAGTTTCATTTGACTATCTGAAATAAGAGAGCCTCTGCTGCCTCTCTAACACCGTTGACAATAGATCAGATTTATACATGAAGTTCATATTGTACTCCAAACGTGTCAGATATTAGTTAAAATATAGTAGTGTAGTACAGTTATTCAAATATCATCAGATTTTCTGTAGTTTTATATAGCATAACATCAATACTACATCATATACATTATTATTTTCCTGTAAGTATTGAAATAATTATAAGATTAATAGAAATTTTTCCAACATTTTTTCCAAAGTCCTTTTTTTAACTCTTCTATCTTTTCATGTAATAATAGAGAAGAAGCAGTTACACGTTTATCTTTTGTTAGTACCTCTGTGTAACTGTTAAGCTACAAGGAAGGTATAATACATTTACAACTGTGAGAATTAATAGAAATTGACAGAGATAGAGGCAAATAAGACCATGCTAAGTAAGTTATTAGAGATCAGTGAATATAAAAAGAAACTACAGATCATAAATTTAAGACTTAGGGCACTATTTTGTTTCATTTTTCCAATTTCAATACTTTTTAAAATCTTTTTGGGGGTTATAATATAATACATTTCTCCTTTCCCTTTCCTCCCTCCAAGCCCTCCCATATATTCTGCCAACTATCCTTCAAATTCATGGCCTCTTTTTTCATTAATTGCTATTTCATGCATGTATACATATGTATATACATGAGTATGTGTGTTTCTGTGGGTGTTCACACATACGTGAGTGCATGTGCATTTGTGTGCATGTGTATAGAGGTTCATAGTTGATATCTTGTATCATTTTCCATCAATCTCTACTTTTTTTAAATTTATTTATTTATTAAGGATTTCTGCCTCCTCCCCGCCACCGCCTCCCATTTCCCTCCCCCTCCCCCCATCAAGTCCCTCTCCTCATCAGCTTGAAGAGCAATCAGGGTTCCCTGACCTGTGGGAAGTCCAAGGACCACCCACCTCCATCCAGGTTTAGTAAGTTGAGCATCCAAACAGCCCAGGCTCCCCCAAAGCCAGTATGTGCAGTAGGATCAAAAGCCCATTGCCATTGTTCTTGAGTTCTCAGTAGTCCTCATTGTCCGCTATGTAAGTCCGGTTTTATCCCATGCTTTTTCAGACCCAGGCTAGCTGGTCTTGGTGAATTCCCGATAGAACATCCCCATTGTCTCAGTATGTGGGTGTACCCCTCGCAGATCGGAAAAGACATTGAACCTAAAGCTCACCCTCAAGGTAATCTAGCTCCTCACTCTGTGCCAGGAATATAGTCTGAATGAGTTCTGTCACTTATTAGCTTTTAGACAAGGGGCAAATAAACTGCCTTCCAGTATTTCTATTTTCTCATCATAAAACATAAAATTATACCAGATGAATTAATTTGTACAAATCATTTGAAAAAGTCCCTGATTCATAGTGTTGGTATTCCACTGTGATGCCAAAACAAAGCACTTTTACACAAATGGTCCATTTTGAACTTCACAATTGGATGCCAGCAGGGAAGATGCCTTTATTACAAATTTAGAGTTGATAGATTGGGGATTAGAGACTTCTAGATGACTTGTCAAAACTTGACTTCCAGTTCAGTATCAATATATGACGGAGGAAGTGTAAAATGTGGGTCTTCTGACTCCTAATCTAGTGTTCTTGTGCTAAACTGCACCATTTCCCTTAATTTCTAAGTTACTCATTAAATAAGTCATCAAATTCGAATGTGGCCCACTAATCAGGTTCAATCTTAAAATGATGGCATAGAAATTAAAGACGATCCAAAGAAGAGTGGCAAGAAAATGGTTGAAGCGTTAGAAAACAGGCCCTATGAGGAAAGGCTATAGGAGTTGGGGTGATTTTTCCTGGTGAAAGAGAGCCAAGAGACAGTTTAATCACCATGCCCAAGTATAAAGAGTTAGCATAAAGAGGGCACTGAGCCACTCTTCGGCATGCCTAAGGACAGTACCAGAGCAAATGAGCTGAGCTGAACTAGAGAGACAGTCGGCACTTGGAAGGATTCAGAAAGGAGAGTGGAAGAAAATAAAACCTCCCCACTTCAGAGTGCATGGAAAGTAACACTGTGTTGAATTGGTGGAAAGTTAACATTAACCAAGTTTTCAAGATTATTTTTCTAAAATGCACAAAATTTCAAGTTCATACTGTGTGCTAGCAAATCAAGATCCTTAGAGAAGGCTTAATGAGTAGGGGAGGGGGCAGAAGCATCATTCCTGGGTATCTGTGCTTGCAGGACTCATATCAGGTACAAAAGTTCATAGATGTCCCCTTTATAAAACGGTATCACATTTGTATGTAACCTATTCATAACCACATGCATTTCTACACTGCTGATAATGAATAAGGTATGCATGCTATATGCATTTGTTATGTTATTCAGGGGATAATAGCAAGCAAAGGGTCTGTATGTAGTAAGTATGTGAGTTTTTAAAGGTATTTTTGATCCCATGTTAGGTGAAGTTATAGATATAGAACTAGAAGTTACAGAAGACTGACTGCAATTTCTAACATGTCTGTGTATCATATATCCAAAAAGTTGACCCCTAAAAGAGAATTAAATGTTCTCTGCTTGTTTGTTTGTTTTACCACATTTGTTTTTTTTCTAAACAATGTTATTAGTATATCCTCTGCCTGAATTACAGCATGGCAAAATGGAACCCAAACAAATATGTTCTACCAAGCAAAATTATAGAATGTGTGGAATTTTCCCCCAATGCTTTCTCATGCCAAGGCATCCCTTCTTGGATGATATCAAAGAGCCTGTTACAAAAACAATACAGAAGCAGGCCAAGCCCCAGCCCTTATTCTCAGTTCTCCTGACAGAACAGTAAGTTGAGTTACGACCATATAAGACAATCTGAGTTAGCCTCAAAGAATGATTTTCTTTTTGAATACATACGCTTCGGAAGCAAAGACACATGAGTTCAAATCCTAGCCTCCCACTATCATGTGATGTTGAGGAAAATACCTGTTTATTTAAGACTTAATTTTGCAACTTAACTAACTCTCTCACTACCATCCTTCAACTATTGTTGAGGATCGCATTGGGGAATGTGTAAAAATTATATAACAGTACTTCAATCCTAGTAGTCCCTCGACATCCGGTAACTGTGACGATTTGCTCGTGAGGAGTTTCTTTGCTTAGGAAAACAAGTCACTTAAGGATGATCCTTCAAGAATAGTGTCATTTTGGATTTTTCAAGCTATCGGTTCCATTTGGGGTCATATTTCATTTGGATCTCACTGATTTCATCAGTTCAAACACCTCTGCTTTTATCTTCAGTGTAACTTTAGGGAACACATGTTGATCAATCAACTTGAGCACTATTTGAAGATCAACTAGATTTTCAGCATCACTTAAAATAATTAAAGGAACTAAAAATCTTGCGCTACATATGATAATTGGGCATTCTTAATAACAAAAAGTACTAAGTGAGTATAGTATTTCAGATACCACTATGCAATAGTAATATATATATATATATATATATATATTACTATGCAATAGTAATATATATATATATATCAAGGTAAAATATATATACTTATGTATTATATTATATACTTATATTTACTAATCACTTATATACTTTTTAATGTGTGTGTGTGTGTGTGTGTGTGTGTGTGTAAAAATGCATATATCCCAATAAGGTAGATTGAAATATTACCTTCAGTTTTAAAGATGAAGACAAGAAAACCTAAAAAGTCACACAGCTAATAACTGGTGAATCTAGAATTTGAACCCAGGGAATCTGGCTGCATATGCAATTAATCACTGCACTAATTGGTCCTGCATCTGACTGAATTTTTCAGTTGGAAGTTATTCAACCAAAAGTTATAAGATAAGCATCCTGATGAGGCCTGAAGTGGCTTTGTTTACACAACAGACATTTCACAGATATTTTCTCCACTTGATGAGGAGTCATATCCCATTAACACAGAGAATTGGGAACATACCCTCAAATCGACACTTTCCTGAAGTGCTCATTTGTAACAAACAGGTTCATTTACTTACAGCACCAAAATACCCATGGTTTGGAATGCGACCCACGGAGGCATATATTGCTAAAAGGACTTGCCTAGAGTGCTCTGTATATAAAACTAGCATTGCTAAAGAATAGGCCAAGAATTGTGGCCTCCATGGTCTTACCAAAGTCTTCTGGCAATATGTGACCAGCAATGCCTCACGCCTACCCCACCCCCACCTTAGGACCTAGAAAGCCAAGCATGGAGTAGAAATGTAAATATTTATTGGAGACACATTTCAGGTAGGTGCTTAGACTTGAGCAGGAGGACAGCAAGGGCTGCCATTCTCCCTCCTCCCGCCGCTACCACTAGACCCTAATGAGAGGAACCACTTCCTTCAGGGGCAAGCCTTAGAGGCCTCCTCCTACCACGCACTCTGAACCACAAAGATCTCTTCTTTCCCTGTGGTCTTAGAGTGTTTGAAAGATGAGTAGCATGCTGAGCATTGGGGGACAAGGTAAAGAGGAAAGGGACACAAAAAATAAAGTGGACGTGCCTAATCAGAACACACAGGCCCAGGACATTTCAGAGGAAGCAAGGCAAAATAGGAGAAAATAACAATTGGTGCCATAAAACAAGATAAAATATACCGTGTTTCGAATTGGCTTTCCCAAACCAAAGAAGAACACTTTAGGGTCTAGGTTTCTCAAATTACTTCATTCTTTATCTCTATACTACTTAAATGACAAAAGTTTGGAAGGCATAAAGAATGATTTGACAAGACCAAGTCAGAAAAGAGAGTTTTATAGGGATCTTACTAGCTTCTTAAGAGAACTTGAAAAAAGCACCTTCTCAGATGGAGGGTAGGTTTAGCCACCACAAAGTCTGAACACAGGTCTTAATTTATACCCTACCCTGCCCTGCCCTTCCCTGCCCCGACTCCCAAGATTCCTGTATATCACAGGTAGGAGAATCTGTCTTGAGGAAAACCTTATTCTATAAGCTTCTTGCTTTATTTATGGAAACAAGCTATAGAACACTGACTGGACACACAGGCCAATCCAAAGCATACCCCATTTTAGGAATTTTAGCATCCAGCTATGTCTGTGACCCTTTACTTGTACTCTGTTGTATGAGGAGGCCACTTGTTTGTTCCTGATTGCTCAGCCCCGAAATAACCACACAGAAACTGTATTAATTAAATCATTGCTTGGCCAATCACTATAGCATATTCCTTGAAAGCTCTTACATATTAAATTAACTCATTTCTATTCATTTATTTTTTACCATGTGGTTTGTGGCCTACTGGCAAGGTTTCAACTGGCAGCTACATGGTATCCCCCTGACTCCACCTTCTTTCTCCCAGCATTCAGTTTAGTTTTCCCACCTTACTCTACTCTTTTGTCCTATCATAGACCAAGGCAGTTTCTTTAATCATTAACCAATAAAAGCAACACATAGACAGAAGGACTTCCCACACCAGTACTCTAGCTATGGGCCCAGAAAATATTAAGAACAAGTGTGCTTCTATTCATCTATAGCTCTCATTGTCTAAAGACGTTAATTCTGTTTAATATGCATTTTAAGAGTCAAATTTTCTGTATTTCCCAGTCTCTTCCGTCATAAATGTAGCTCTTAAGTTGTCTATAATGGCATTCTTCAGTGAGTCTGGGTTTAGGAAAGTGGCTTTTTTCAGTAGTGGACTCTCTTCCCTACTAATATGACTACTACGGAAAATAAATTAGGCATCTTGTAGAACTGGAAGAGAGAAATACTCTCATTACTTCTTTGGAAGATAATGCCCTTCCATGGTCTCACTGGAGTGAGTAAAAGAGAATCCCAGAGGACCTTCCTGATGCCCTCATATAATTTTGTTTTAATCTCTAGCCATTCCCTTTTATGCTACTGAGAATGTGGAAAAGAAAATAGTGGTAGCTGCCGAGAATCATAAACTTTCAAAGTGATGAGAGTAACTGACTCTATGTGGGGGAGGGGGTACAGAGGTGTCTCAGCAGTTAAGAGCACTGGCTCCTCTTGCATGGCACCAGGATCCACATTGAGTGGCTGGCATTTCATGTATACTGATAGCTTCTGACCTCCTCTGGCACCCACATGCACGTGGTGGTGTGCATACAGACAAATAGGTATGCACACAAACACATCAATCAAGTTTAATAAATAATTCATTGACTGGTGAATGCTCAGCCATATGTGGGACATGTCTATTACACCCTCAATGGTTCATGAAACAGCACAGAAGACAAGGTCAGTGGCAGAACAGAAAGAACGAAAGAGCTGGAGGTGGATCATTGTGTTGTGCTGTTCTAGTATAAAAGGAACTGGCAACAGCTGTGATTACCCACAGGCAACACACAGTTTTTGTTCAATAGCTTCTTGCTATGAGGGAGGAGGGGAACTCATGAGGCCCCACCCCTCTCTGAGTTTCTCTAAGCAGTTAATGGTTACTGAGGAAGGAAGAAACACTTTCTTCAGTGGTGTAGTCACTGGTTAAGTGTCCATGCTCTTATGAGAAACTTCCTTTTTATGCTTTTGTCAGTAACCTTAATGAAATTCATTGGGCCACACAAAAAAGCATGTTATAGGGCAGGTCTATTCCCTATTGTCAGTGACTATCTAAATCATGCAATATGTTGAAGGGTTTCAGTACATAATGTTAAGCAATATAATAAAACATCATGTCTTCAGGTTAAGAACTAGAGACCACTAGATACCATGGTTGAATAAATAACAAAAGGAGTCTTCACAAAAGATTAATGAGACAAGCAAATTCTAGAAAGAAGCTTAAATTTGTTGAAAATGGGGAAAGAAATGACACAGCCAAGTAGCACACACTAGGAGATGAAAGGAGGCCAAAAAGTATTTTTTCTACAGGCTGATCTATATTTGAAAGCTCGTCCATAGGACATTGGGGAGGAGGGAAACAGAAGAATGCAGTCTCTCTGGCTGCTTCTAGATTCAACAGTAAAAGAAAAGATATGATTCTTCTTTGTTTTCCTGTGCCATTTATTTCTCCATTTCCATGCCTAACATTGTGGAAACACTTGAATGAATATTTTGAAGCAAAAATAAATGCACCTCCAAACTATAAGACAGCATTGCCAAAGCAAAACATATTACTGGATTACCTGAAAACATATCCACTGTAAGCATGACTTCTCCCAATGTCAACCTAATGTCCTCTCCACCCTTAAGTGAGTGGGTCTCTATACTTGTATTGAAACCTTTCAATATGTTAAGAGACTTGGACAATCACTGGCAGTCAAAAATAAACTTGCTCCCTAACATGCAACAATGCATATCCTGGGAGCTGGTAATAGACAGTAGTATTCTACATTGAGGGACTTTAACTTTTTTAGTTTATTTTTTAAAAAAAATGGCTTGATTATCTGGCCATACTTCCACTAGACTGGCTTGGTGAATATTTAGAAGCAAATTCCTTCTGGGAAAATAAAATGAAAAAACTCATTCACAATCATTACTTTGAAACACAAAGACTCTTGTTTGTTTCATATGATAGAAATTGTTGGCCCCAAAAAGGAAATGTTCCTTTTATACCAACAGTTTTTTCTTCTCATATTTAAAAATCTGGTAGCTCATTATTCTCTTATTTCCTAGGAGGCTTGGAGGGGCATATTTCAAATCAACAAAAATTCAAATTACTTTTCATTAACTAACTTCAGAGTTCCTTCTGAAAATTGTCAAGGACTAAGACTCTCTGTGATGAAGGAAAATATCCAGGAGTTTTAGAAAGCAGAATATACAAGCTTGAGGTAGGAGACCTGGATTTTATCACCAAGCCATTAGACTTCAAAATGTACTTTATTGCCTAATCCCTAAAGCAAATGTGTTAAATGTTCCCAGAGACTTCCAGGTCCAAGAAGCTATGATTCCCAGTGCTTTGAAAAACAAGATAGAGAATTCAATTCACAAGATATCAATGGAGGGAGTAGGGATAGTATATCTCGGTGGGATAGTATGTGTGATACTCTGGGTTTAATCTACAGCACCGTGATGAACGGCAGAGGGGAAAGAAGCTGTGAGAGAGAATGAGGGAAGGTAGAAAGGGGAAAAAGGAAGGAAGAAAGATTAAAAACAGAGAGAAAGGGGAGGAAAAGAAAAGGAGAGAGAAAATAGTTCCATTTTATCTTACCTCATGCTAAACTCAGTAAGTGGAAAAGAGTAAATCTACCTTTCTGAGGAAGTTTACAATCTAAGAAACTGACAAGGAAACACAATAATTCTGGAAGGCAGAATATAACAGCTTTCACAAATGTGTGAGTCAACTTTCTTGCTTTCTCGGATTGCCAGCTAGTGACGGTCATTAAATGGCTTTTGCTGACTGAGGTTCTTGAAAGCCTGAGCATTGGGGAGTTTTCTAAGACTTGGGAAGACAGGCAATAAGGGAAATGAGATAGTATACCCTTAAGACAGCAATACCACTAGGAAGTTCATCATGTACCTCTATCCTTAGAGCCCAGAACAACATGCATCCCTGTTAATAAGAGTTTATGTTTGATCCAAGCTAGTACCACATATATAGAGATACGAATATCACCTCAGTGCTTCCAGAAAATGCCTAGGGAAAATTCCTATTAATTAAAGCCTTCTGGTTGTTGGGTTCTGACTAACTGATTTGTTTGTTCATTACAAACCTATCCTAATTCCCTGGCTATATCCACAGCAACTACTCTCCTCCTGCTAGAGCTTTGTATATAGAAACATTAAGAGGAAATCAGGGGAAAAAAAGGTATCTTAAAGACAAACTCATCCCTCCCCCTTAACATCAGAATTTTAGGACTAAGCCATGTACTTTATTCCCAGATCTTAAACATAGGAACCAATGTAAGTATAACAATAAAACTGGTGTAAATATCACCTTTGTTTTTAGTTGACCCTGCTACAGATCAAATGGGGATTTAAAATAGCTATATTGAAAACCAGAAATAGAAGAGAGCCTTAACCAAGTATAATCATGTCATCCCTCTACAGAAAGTGCGTGTATTTTCTGTTGGCACAGAAAGAAAGCCCCCGCTATGTCTGAGTTTGTGTGGCTTCCACTGTGAACACCTTGGTTAAGTCTTTGCAGACTCTGAGAGTGTGACAGTCCTGTGGGTTTCAATTGCTGGCTTGGAAACACTAAGTATTTTTTAAATCACCATTGGGCTTTATTAAGAAATTTTCTCAGATTAACAGCAACAAAAATGTAGCAATTAGAAAGTTTGTCATGCAGCTGCATGATTACAGGAGCCCTTTCCCAGATTCTAACAGATGTTACAACAAACTGTTTGAAGAAAGCTGCGAGAACCACAGTTCAGAAGAGCAACACAAAAGCTAGCTATTGTTCAAACCCACGTTCCCACAGGACCCTTATATTTAAAATAATTTAGTCCTCTAGGATCCCCTACAGAGAGGCACCAAGCAAATGCAAAATAAGAACAGTAACAAAAAATAAAATCAAATGTGTAGATTTGACTTCCTCACCAGGCAACCATGAGAGGCACATGCAAATAATAAAGCGGTGCAAATATTTGGACTTTCATACTACTGAATGTGGGATCAGACCTAAACAAGCATTATGGCACTGTCATGAAACACCCTCTTGTCTCTTCCAGTTAAATGAATTTTCTTGTTGGAACACCTTTGCCTCATTTCAGAGATGGCAGAGTCAAATTGTCTTTGCCCAAAGGTCCCAACAAAGTGACAACTGGAAGGAACCATGTAATGGTCTAGACAGGGCAAGGGATTAAATAGATTGGTAATAACCAGGGTCATTTCACTAGGAGTAGAGCTAAAATAGAAGATAGTAGGCAAGTACTACTATTCTATTATCAACCTTTTCTTTCTTTCTTCCCTTATCTTCTTTCTTTCTTTCTTTCTTTCTTTCTTTCTTTCTTTCTTTCTTTCTTTCTGTCTGTCTGTCTGTCTATCTCTCTGTCTTTCTTCTTTCTTTCTTTATTCTTTTTTTTCTGAGACAGAATCTCACTATGTACCCCTGCCAGGCCTGGCACTAGCCATATAGACCAGGCTTGCCTCAAACTCACAGAGATCTGCCTACCTCTGCTTCCTGAGTACAACACTATGCCCAGCCAACTTAATTTCAATAAACATATATGGCTACCAAATAACCTCGCACCTGAGCAAATACCACCCCTATTCCACTCTGAAAAATAATAGTACCTGATGAAATATCTTCTGAGGGAATACAGCTCGAGACCAAAGATTAAAACTCTTCATTAAATTTTTTTCAAAATCATGCCTGCCCTTGCACAGCCCCCTCATCTTTTGTCACGTTAGTGATGTCAGCCGTGAGATATAAAAAGACAAAAATCCTTCCTTGCCCTACCATCATGACTTTAGGATGAATCAGGCAGTTTCTCTAAGACGTTCTAAGATGCCTATTGATGGCAAGTCTACAAATATGAGGGATTATAATTAGAATCACGTACCTCTCACTTCATGAGGAGGAGTAAATGAATGAAGGGAGGAACTTGTAGCCATGCAGCCTGAGAATTCAAAAAGGACTTACACACATATAACCTTATTATAGGAGAAGGTCCCTGTGTTTCATCCCAGTGCCTGGCTAGCTTACACCCAAAATAATCACACAGAAATTGTATTAATTAAATTACTGCCTGGCCCATTAGCTCTAATTTCCCATAGGCCAACTCTTACATCTTAATTCAACCCATTTCTATCAATCTGTGTAACACCACGTGGTCGTGGCTTACTGGGAAAGATTCTAACCAGCATCAGTTTCAGGCAGGAGCTTCATGGTGTCTGCCACTCTGCCCTTCTTCTCAGCATTCAGTTCTGTCTAGTCCACCTACCTATGTCTGTCCCTATCAAAAGGCCAAGGCAGTTTCTTTATTCAACCAATGAAAGCAACACATAGACAGAAGGACCTCCTACACCATAACCTGAAGGAGTCTGACCTGGCTGAGTCAGAGAGAAGCTCAGTGACACACCTGTGAGAACCACAAGGAATGTTTCCAGAACATAGGCTCTCTTCCTGTTTGTCTGTGCGCCTTGATCCTACATTCCCAAGGTCATTGTTAAGGTTTAGATTTGAGAGGGGCACCAAAACAGGGACAATTATTTCATTTTTATTTGCTTGTGGTGCAGTAGGCAAAATACATCTTTCTTAACTCAGTGAGATGAACCGGCCCTACAAAGTGGTGTTCAAACTAAGGGACATGGACTGAAATTGTTTTCATGTCTTTAGTTGAATCTCTTGTAGAAATCTTAGCTGTAGTTATATCTAAATTATTGTGAAGAACTGGGAAAGGCCAAGCATGGTGGTACATGCCTTTCATCCTAGCACTTGGGAGGCAGAATTACTTATAACTCTGAGTCTCTGGCCAGCCTGTGAAACCAAGTCCCAAGCTAGCTGGGTATACATAGAGAAACCCTGTCTTTAGAAAAGCAGAGCAAGAAATGGGACTCCTAACAAAATTCACTATTGGTAGAAGATATGCCTGTCAATATTATGACCACAAACATCAGGAAAAGGAAAAGTAAATAAGTGATTTTGTCCATTGTAAACTGCATATAAGGTTAATAGATACCTGCCCCTTTGAAGGTAAATAAGAGAAAAGAATCCAAATACAGTCTTGACCTCAGTACTACAATGTCTTGGATTAAGAGATAAAAATCAGACACATTAAAGAAATGTCTAGACAGTCAAAGAGGATACTTACAGAAAGCTTCTTAACAGTCACTCCTAAGTGCCTTGCTTTCAACTAATGTCACTTCAACAGTTCTGAGAGTCCTTTGCACATATCTTGACGTATTTCAGACTACAGCTGGTTAACTTGAGAACATTCTCCCAATAAACTGTCCCTCCTCCTACTTCCTGGCCAAAAGAAAATCAATTGTTCCTTGATGGGCTACTTTGTTTCAGTTTGCTCAAATGTGCAAAGGAAACACATCCTCTTTTTTACACACTCATTAACTTAATTTCCATCTCACCCACACAAGCACAACACAATCCTTCAAACCCTGACCTAAACCACTTTGCCATTTGGTATCCATGGCAACCACCACCAAGCTGCTCAGAGAGAGCTGCAAGTAGTGTCAGGAAAGTGCCCCTCCCAGCAGAGCTGTTAACTCTTCTGCATTAGCCACATCAATAAAGGGTGGCAGCAGACCCATGCCTGAATCCTCAGGCATTTCTGTTTTCAGAGATGAAGACTGCTGTTCACACCATTTTTCCAAGGGGTGAGAGTTGGGTTCAGCTGCTTTCATTCTCCACCTGTTGAAAACAAAGCACGAAACCCGGGTGGTGGTGGCGCATGCCTTTAATCCCAGCACTTGGGAGGCAGAGGCAGGCGCAGTGCAGTGATTATGGACACACTCTGCTGTACCTCAGTTTTATGTGGGTGCTATGACTAGAGTTCACTAATTTGGGTAGCTAGGCTAACTGGCTAGCAAGCCCTAGAAATCCTCCGGTCCCTACCTCAAGCCCTAGAAATCCTCCAGTCCCTACCTCACAGCGTTGGAGTCACAAGCATCCCCAGCAGCACTGGGCTTTCACATAGGTTCCTTGGTTCTGATATTAGGTTTTCATGTTTCTGCCAAAAGCACTAAACCCCCTCTCCAGCCCTATAGCCAGTGATTTTGAAATCCTACCTAGATAACATACCTGAAATCCTACTCAATTTCTTCTAAAGCTGTTGCCATTATAACAACTGTCACTCATCCTCTTGACTTTCTTAACCAGTGTCAAGAATATACACATGAATGTAGCCTCTGATAGGACAACTGTGCTCCAGTGGAAGGTCACCCATCCAAGAATATTTGGGCAGCACAAATTTTGATCCTGCTGGGGGGGTAGGAATTACAATATTGCATGGAAATAGAATGGGGAGGAGTGAATCTGTGAGAATTCAGGCAGGGAAGGTGAATATGCTCAAAATTCATTGTGCAAAATTCTCAAGGAACTAATCTTAAAAGTAAGACTCATGTAGCAAATTATAAATGGTGACATTAACAATGGTCCTGTTACAAGAGCATTTATAAACAAATAGAAAATGTTCCAATTTCTCCAACTATAGAGCAAGTCATCGTGCTTGCAAAGTTTCTTCATGAGTTTCATAATATTTGCTCTGCTTATGGTTTTAGTGAAAAGTTGTTAGAAGGTAATAAATTTCCATTTACTATACTCTAGAAGAAGATAGGGTTGGTTTCTGGGACTGGTTCTCTCTGCAATATCATTATAAGACAGTTCAACATTACTTAACATAGACACTTTGCATAAAGAGAATCAGCTCAGACTCAGTAGTTTATGGTAAGGACGCATCACTTAAATATCGCTTTCGTAGATTCTTCACAATAGGAATACTTTGTGAAATGGGAAGAACAAATACATAGCTTTCTCTTCTTATTTGCATCAAAAGAAGGAATGAGGAGACCACCATCCCAATCCTTCCCAGTGGATCTGCTGAAATACAAAGAGATGGCTTCAGCAAAACAACATTCCATTTTCCTATTGCTTGTCTCTCAATTCTTGAGTGAAAACTAACCATAAGTTTAAAGAAATGGTGAAAAAAGGTATCTTTCATAATAACAAAAAATAAAGTAAAATAAAAAAGTCTTTCCATCCAAAAAAGGTATCTTTCATTCCTCAAGACTAGAGATTCATCCCAGTAAACTGATAGTTGCAATCCATTATGATAAGTGTATTGACAAAGGAGCACACAGGTTGTAACAGAAAGGCAAAGAAAACATAGTTAATTCAGCCTGACTTAGCCAAGCAATAATCCTGTTCCCTCATGATTGAGCTAACTGGCTAATCAAGAGCCAAGTGAAACTCACAACTTTGTGGAAGGGCTGCACACTTCTATTTGCCTGTGTATGGCAATGCTCACTTACTTATCAGGATGAATGTCAATAATCAGCAACAAAATAAAAATTGAGGTTTATTAATATGTCATAAAGTAAACTGGTAGAAAGTGTCTACGGATAGCATGGACTATGGGGGCTATAGAGCAATTAAGAGCATGTACTATTCTTGCAGAAGATCTCAGTTCAGTTCCCAGTACCCACATCCTTGCAACTCCAGCTCCAGAGGGCATTTGGCCTCCAAGGGCATCTGCAATCATGTGCACATACACACAGGGAGACACACATGCATATACATAAATAAATAAATCATAAAAATATGAACTATACTGGTCAGTGAAGCACAATTAATGAAAACTCAGAGTCAAAACTTGGGGTTCAACCTGAAGATCTGAAAAGCAAAACAGTCAGCCACTGACTCTTACCTCGACCTCAGTCTGAAAGGGTGATCCTGCCTCACAGAATCTCAGCATGAGACTGTCTGTTGAGAGCTGTTTCCTCCCATTTTATAATCTTCTCTGGGGCCGGGATTAAAGGCGTGCACCACCATCATTAAAGGCATGCGCCGCTAAATTTCTGTGGCTACTGGAATTAAAGGTGTGTGTCATTATGGCTACTGAGATAAAATGTGTGTATTACCATAATATGATATATATGGCTGACTAGTGGGACTGTTTTTCTCTCAGATTTTAGGCAGTCTTTATTTATTAAAATACAATTGAAATGCCCCTACAGGTCAGAACACAACTTGACCTTTGCATCCTCTAGATGCAATTGTTTTTTTCTGCCAGCCAATAGCATAACATGGTACCAGAAATGACAAGATACTGCTTAGGCATTCATCTACCTTTTCATTTTAATTGAGGTGTTAAGAGAGGGACTAGTGTGCATAACTGTATCACAACTACAGAATGAAGGAACAAGAACTTATGAGTATGATTTCTGCGGTCATATTCTTTTAGATACCAGGTTATGCCATACAATACAAGGACAGAATAGCCAAGTGTGCATGAGTTTTGTCTTCTCCATCCCATAGTACCCACTTCCTACCCAAACAAAGGGAACTGGTGCTAAGGTTAAGGATAGACTATTCACATAAAATCATATCACGCTAGAAAAATAACATGTCAAGCGAGTCCCAGGACCCATCCTTCTCCCCTGTTTCCGTATCCTTTTCATTCATGTCATCCACAATCATACATTGAATACTTACCTATGGAGCACTACATTAAAAAACACATGAAGTAGGAAACTGGGGTTCTCCCCTCAAGGAGTGATAGGCAACTGGGGTTCTCCCCTCAAGGAGTGATAGGCAAAGTAGGATGGTGGGACACAAAGGATGAAGTAACTAGATAGTAGACTGGATAAGATAAGAGTTCAAGACCATATCGTGAAGGCGTAAGTCACAAACAATGCCACACCAGTTTGGAATTATGATTAATAGGATGGTATTTATTTAAAGGGGAAAAAACTTACAGATCACTGTCCCAGACAACCGCTCTCTGCGCAACCAGGAAGGGAGTCTAGTCGCCAGCAGAGCAGGAAGTGAAGAGAGAGAGGAGAGGGAAGTGGCCGCTTTTTTAAAGGGAGAGAGACCACACCCCAATGAGCTGGTATCTCAGCGGCTATAGGCTGG
>NC_022026.1:6742564-6756477 GCF_000317375.1 Microtus ochrogaster | reverse complement strand
GAGCAGGAAGTGAAGCGAGAGAGGAGAGGGAAGTGGCCGCTTTTTTAAAGGGAGAGAGACCACGCCCCAATGAGCTGGTATCTCAGTGGCTATAGGCTGGAGGAGCGGAAGGACCTTCCGCAACAATATCGGAATCTACCAAGCACAAAAATAAGTGAGCATTAGACAACTGAAAGAGAAGATGGTGCTCGTGAAGACAGGGTTTTGTGATTTTCTCATGCTGTATCCCCAGCTTGATAGATAAGAGGTATTGACAAACATTGGGGGTCTATGGTTGGTTGGTTGGGGTTTTTTGTTTGTTTGTTTTTGTTTTTGTTTTTTTTTTGAGACAGGCGCTCTCTCTGCAGCCCCGGCCCTCCTAGAATTAGCTAGGTAGACCAGGCTAGTCTCAAACTCACAGAGATCCACCCGCCTCTGCCTCCCAAATACTATGAGTAAGTTCATGTACCACTATGCTCCTTAGTAAACATTTGCTGCATTAACAAATTTATATTCTGACTTTTTGTATTGAGGAAGAGGGGGAGCATCAGTTGTCATTCGGATATAATCCCCAGACCTATATGCATTGCACACATAATGCGACTTTTACTTTTGGTGCACAACAGGAGCCTTCTAGACGTGTAGATATGACCATTGTACTTATGACTTAAACATTTATAAATTCCCACCAAAGCCATGTATGAGTATTTCCTTGTAACACAATTAATAAAAGCCCAGAGACAGATATTGGGGTTCAATCTGAAGGTCAGAAAAGCAAAGCATCCAGTCACTGGCTCTTACCTTGACCTTAGTCTGAAATGGCAGTCCTGCCTTCAGTAATCTCAGAATGAGACTGTGTGTGAGAGCTGTCTTCTCCCATTTTATATACTTCTCTAGTTCTGGGATTAAAGGCTTGTAACACTGCAGCCTGGTTTCTATGGCAACTAGTGTCACAACTGGGATTAAAGGTGTTTGTCTCTACTGTCTATCAGTGTGGCTGCTTTACTCTCTGATCTTCAGGCAAGCTTTATTTATTAAAATACAAATGAAATATCAGTACATTTCCTAGTGGTAAAGATTAATATGGATGCAGGGCTCAGACTTCAGAAATACATTTTAAATAATTTCCAAAAAGTCATTGTGTACATCCCTAAGTGATCAAACTACTGCTCTTCCAACACATTCCACTACAGTATAATTTTTTTTCACTTACTTCATTTTGAGCATTCTACAGATTCTGTTTAATGACTTTTGGCTTCCAAGGCTTTGGAAGATAGAGGCAATTAGATGAAATTTGGCTTGTTTAGTGTAGTATGGCCACAGACATAATATGTGCAAAAAGAACATATCAGAACACTAAAGGGAGACCTAAGTGGTCATTTTAAAAAAGAAGTAAGAATAAAGCCATCACACTATAACTCTGACTTACTTTCATCTCAGGTACCACAGTGTTGTTCTAGCATGCAGCACCAAGGAAAATATATGTTAAATATTATATATATATGTATATATATATATACATATATATAAAAGAATTAATGTTTGATATGTTTAATATATTATGTTAATAATTAATATGTGATAATATGTTAAATGAATTAGGTCTGATTTCACAATGTTAGGAAAAAAGCCTAAACATGTGTGTTCTGCTCTAACTTCTTCCAAAAACTCCAGAATCATTTGGAGCTCCAGGGCTTTTAAGCATTAGAGAAACCCAGCACACACACTGAATGGTGCTGAACATACTATGCACTCTGTCCTGGCCACCATCTTTCAGACGTGGTTAAGAAAATACTTTCTTCTTAGTGGCAGAGTTTGGCATGGTTTTAGAACATTTTCACAAGGTATCATTTTGACCCTCTGATGTAGGTGACACTCGTAGTGAGTTTATATTTTCCATTACAGTGAGAAACAGGCACACAGGGGTTAAATAACTTGCATAAGATCACATGTTTAAGATTGTTGCCTTCCATTCCTTATTTCCTGAAAACTTCAATCCGTTTTATGTACCACATCTAAAAGAACGCATTTGGAAAGGCAGCAATGGAATTCTTCTTGGACAACATTAACTGGGCCCTGCCAGAGTCAGCTCCCTTGCTTTCCAAAGGTGTGGGCAATAACCTTTACTTTGTGCTGAACCATTTCTCTCCCCACCCCCTCCTCTGTTTCCTCAACGAACAATTAAGATCCATCTGGGACTAATTATAATGATTCTTGAGTTTGAACTTGCAACCATTACCCAATTGAGGTCACTTATTTTAAATTAACTTGCCTGGTCAGAACACAGGCTTGGTTATCTTCAAAACACAGTATAGAGAGGCCCTGGCTCACTCAGACTTTTAATTAACTAGCTAAATAACCCACACTGTGACAAGCTGCCTAAGATTTGATGGAGTTGTTCATTTGCATTCAGACAAGGATCAAAATACATTGTCAGAGCTTCAGGGACTGAGTCCTCGAAACCTTCACACAGTCTCTTGTTCAAGGCTGTGTGCTTCTTCCCTTTGGTTCCCTCTAATTATTTTTCCTGTGCTTTTGTTCTGATTATCCAACATTCATCACAAATGCAGCTTGTGATTCAACAATGACAATTCATGTCATATGCTGAGAGGGAATCAAAAATTGGATCATGATCATATGAGCCAAGCACAAAGCTTCATGAAATAATTAGGGGAATCAAAGGGAGATTCCCAGGATACCCAGCTACAAAGAAGACTTTCTGAAGAGTTGAGCCTCAACTGATCACCACTTAGGTAATCGTACATAATAGCGTAGGCAGTCTTTGTTACACAGAATGCATGATGGGAGCTGATCATCCTACAGTAATAACGATAGTAATGACAATTCTTGTCAACAATGATTCATAGTAGCAGTATAGTAGTATGGCTGTTAACATTGACTAGGCTTTCGAATCACTTAAACCTGATTTTGACCTCCATCTCCAACACTGTATGCCTATGAGTCCTAAGGCAAGTTGTCACACTTTTCTGAGTCTCAGTGTCTTAGCCTGAATAATAAATTCACAATAGAACCTACCTTAAAGGACTGTGGTGAAGATTCAGAGAAATGAAATCTCTGACTCAGTCAAGTGCTTGCTGCAGAAGCCTGAGGATGTCAGTTCAGGTCTCCCAGCCCATGTTTAGATAACCAAGTCTGGTGGGGTGGAGAGAGTGAGACCCCTAGCACTTGCTGGCTAACCATTTTAGCTGAATAAGTGAGTTCTTGGTTCACCAAACTCACCCTTTTACCATGTCTGTCAAGAATAAGATGGAGAAGGAATTGAGGAAAATATCTAATGTTGACTCTAGCTTTCACACACACACACACACACACACACACACACCGACACAGAGAGAGAGAGAGAGAGAGAGAGGGAGAGAGAGAATCTTAAAGGTGCTGTGGTACACTCCTTTAAGTCCAGTACTTGAGTGTCTAAAATAGGAGAATTACTCTATGTTTAGGGTCATCCTTAACTATATAGAGATTTTAATCCAACTTGTAATGCATAGTGACATCTTACCTCAAATGAATAAATAGGTGATAGATAGGTAGGCAGGCAGATGATGATGATGATGATGATGATGATGATGATGATGATGAAGATAGATAGATAGATAATAGATAATAGATAATAGATAAAAGATAAAAGATAAACATTTAAAAGAGTGCTTTGTTATAGTCACTTTTTGGTTGCTGGGATAAAACTCCATGACCAAGACAATGTATACAAGGAAGAGCTTATTGGGGTTTAGAGTTTTAGGGAGATAAGAGTCCATCAAGGCAGGGAGGCATGGCAGTAAGCAGTAGACATGGTGGCTATGACAGGCTGCTGAGAGCTTATATGCTTTACCATGGGGATGATACAGAGAAAGCATTGGGAATGTTATGAGGCTTTAAAACCTCCAAGCCTGCCCCCAGTAATATACTTCCTCCATCAAGGCCACACCTCCTAATATTCCCCCAAACACTGCCACTCTCTGGATCCCAAGTGTTCAAATGCAGGAACCTATGGGGGCCATCCTCATTCAAACTATGACTCTTCTACACAAGTCTTGAAAAATACTAGCCTATAACAAAACTAGTCTTCTGTTATATTCCACCTAAAGGCCTTTGCTAAGGCTTTTCCCATCTAGACTCATTACTTTGTAGATGATTTATCACCACATTTTGCAGCTACATCTTCAACACCCTACTTCCAAGTGCAAACCTCTGTTCCTTCTCTCTCATTCCCAGTATTATCCTAATAACTGGCACCAGCATCCCTCTGTACCTAAGCACTAATGTATCTCCATTCTTCTCACTCCATAGCTGCAGGGTGTTTTTGCTTTGTTTTGTGGTTTGTTTTCTTGGTGTAGAGGGACATGAAATCAAGCAAACCTTTATTCAGGAGGCTGCCTGTGAACTGGGTCTTGAGGAATGGATATGATTTCTGCAGGGAAAGATAAAGTCAATTAGGAGCTTGAAAAAAGCATAACCAATCAATATAGGACAAGCACTAGATTGTCTTAAGAGCTAAAGATATATTTCACACATTTCTTACTTTGGTTCTATGAAGTAGCTATTAGTGATAGATGCTTTTACCATGTAGGCTACTCAAACCTAGAAAGCATTAGTTAATTGCTCCAAGTTACATTGAAAAACGGGATCTCTAACCCAGCAATCTTCTTTGGTGTCTACAATACTTTATTCCTTTATGTGATTATCCCCTATATTTCCTATTTTACAGATGGAAACCTAAGGCTTGGATATAATTTAACTTGTCTAGGATCATAAAGCTAATAGCTGATAAATCTAAGGCATATTGCCTTTAGCAGATCCCCTTTAATTTGCTATCTGACCATTTACATGGCCCTTCTAACTTAGCTTATTCCACCATCATTCAATCACAACTTTTTATATAACACCTGGATACCTCACACCAAATACTTTTCTTATAGTTACCCCAAATATAATTCTCTCCTTTAAGAACCTATTGCTGCCATTTTACTAGACCAGTAAAATTCCTAACTGCATTCTAAATGTTATTCTTACACTCATAGATAAGTAGAGGGCTCACTCCTTATCAAAGAAGTTCTTTTTTACAGCAGATAGAAACTGGCCAAAATGCATGGAAAAAATTGATTATGGGCTGCCCAGTGCCAACTGATACATCTGCAATACCACCCCACATCTAAGGCTCAGAGAACATCTTTGAAGAGGGGAAGGAAAGACTGTAAAAGCCATCCTTGAAATGGCAGGGATGTTATACCCATGAAATCCCAACAGTATGGCTGCCTAAACAAGACCTAAACAATTCTAACTTCATTAGATTTGCTAATATGAAAGGGGAGAAATCTCATGGGGCCCCATCCCTATATAAAAAGCTACAGTGTATTAGTGACTGATAAGAGAGGGAGAATTAGCCTTCCCTCAGCAGGTTCAATACATAGAATTCAACAAAAATAATTAAGTAGAGGCTATGTATTTGAGAGGGAATAGGGGAGGATGGCGCAGAAGGTATGGTTAAGGGAGAAAAGGTAAGGGGGAAATGAAATAATTATAATTTAACTTTGAAAACTGCAAAAACAGATTTATATGGTAGCACACGCCTATAAGCCTAACACTTGGGAGGCTGAGGTAAGATCATGAGTTTGAGGCTACTCTAGACTATAGAGACCTTGTTTTAAAGTAAACAAATATTTTTAATTAAAAAAACACCTCTCCTTTAGGACTGAAGCACTATAAAACAGCAAGACTTTCCTGAAATCGGGAAAAATAGCTTTCTACAATAGATCTCTCTTCATTTTCAAAATAGCATTCTATTTAAGTTACCTGTTTGTCAGGTTCCCACTTATAAAAGCCAAAGGAAAAAATTTTTTAGATTTCTCGTTGGAGACAAAGTGCTTTCTATCTATAGCAGGTTGAGTTAATCATTCTCTCCTCAGTTGTACTTTGTTCATATTTCTGTTCTCGCACTTCTCCCACTGGATTATAATCATCTGTTAACTTGGCTGTCTTTCCCATTCAAGCATGACAGCCTCCAAACTAGGGCCCAGATTCTTGTGACCTCTGTCTTCCCGTGGTCTATCCCCACAATTGGCACAGACTGGGCCCTCAACAAATATTTATTAAAGGGAAAGAAAATGAAAAGGTGGTTGATAAAGGCAGCTTTCCATATAGTAGGTACTTTAAGGCACACTTCTTCTGAGGCTGACGGTATGCCAGAAAACGAGCTATTGTCAAAAGACAAAAGGATCTGTTTGTAATATCAACTCATTTCTGGATTAATAATTCCAGCATTGCTGATTTTAAGCTACCCATGGTTTCGTTAGTGGCTCAGAAATCCGGAATATTCAGCGAGTGCCATTCAGTGGCTCCCTGTGCTTGACTGAACATCAAGCAGTTCTTCCTAGGGAGCTTGAACTGTCTGCATGCCAGTGTGATCATGAAGGTAGATGAGCTGGAGAGCAGGGCAAGATGGTGCCAGATTCAAAACAAAAAAAGCGAAAGGCCAAAGGAAACATTTCTGAGTGTGGAGAACTGTATGTTTGTCCGCCCCCACTCCCACCCCCAGCCCCGATGAACTAAGCCTCAGTCATTTGTCATCCATTTTCAAATTGAGATCCACTTAAATGACACGGCTCCCAGAAGAGGAAGAAAGCTGCCAACTAAGCAATTACCCTGAAAATTGCATTGGGTTTCTGCGAGATATTTCCTTTTATTTGAAAATATAAACATGGTCATTCACTTCAGCTATCAAACGTTTTTACAGATTACTGTGTCAAATACTGAAAACAGCTCACAAATGGAAATGCATTCAAAGAAGGCATCCCTATTCTAGTCTCTGTAGCCATACCAGGTGCTTTCTCTCTCCATTTCCTTCCTGGATGCTTCATCAGTCTGAGCTACACCTGTGTCTCTAATACTGTATTGACACCCTGATTTTGCCCACAATAATGAAGCTAACAATTAAACAACAAGATTTGAATCCAGGACCACATAACATTAAGGTTCATGGTTTTTTCTAATACATCACCTTTAATAATTATCAATTTCCTATAAAATGATGCATTGACAAACACTGTACCTTTTCTTGATGTGCTCAGTCCAGAAGACCTGTTAATGTACCCTGTTTATATAGGAGCTTTATTATACTTATTTCATTAGATAATCAGAAAATATTCCATTTTTAAAAAATTCAAATGACAAGGACACTCCCATTCCAATGCCTGCTACTCATCACCCATAAAGTCTTCCCAGAAGGTCCTTGTCATAAGCTCACAAATTATAATGGTTTGAGCATAAATGTGCATACAGAACACACAGAGAAAGCAAAGCCTTGAATAGCATTTAGAATAAAGCTGTGCACATGAAAACAAACATCTCTGTGAAAGTAACTATGAGGGTCGCCTCAAGTTTAAGGCCAGTCTGGACTATACAAGTAGTTCGTGGCTAGTCAGGATTACATAGTGAGACATTATATTACAAAAGAAGAAAAATAACTCTAATTAACTAAATGTATTTTAAAATGTGTGTGCATGTGTGTTCACTTGTGTGTGTGTGTGTGTGTGTGTGTGCTCACACACACACATACCATGCTACAAATATGTAAGTGAGGGGACAGATAACTTGCAGGAGTCAGTATTCTCCTCCCAACCTGCGGGCCCAGGGTTCAAACTGAACTCATCAGGCTTGTTTTCCATATCTGCTGAGCCACCTTGGCGACCCTCGCTTGCCACTTCTTATTAAAGCTTCCAAATATTGCATTAAGTAAGCTATGATAAATGGAATACGAAAGTCTGGGAAGCACAGAGTTACCCCTAAAGGATGATCTTTGGTAAAATACTTACCCTCTAATCCTGCCATTCTAGAATTTTGTTTCTTGCTTTTTCAATTCCTTCCTTTCCACACAAGCTTCCCTACAGACAGTGCAATTACTGACAAGATTCCTCTATTGTATGAACATTTGTCTTGCTGATGAAAACCTTCAGTCTCTGTGTGCACAACATTCACACCCTCCACTACCACTGGACTGACTTCAATATAGGTTTTCTCTACTACTCTAATCCAGCACACTCACTTAAGATGGCTGCTATATAAAGCCCTGCTATTCTGACATAAGAGAGTAAGTGTGCGCACATTAAACTTACTAGGAAATAACTCTAATGGAATTTGCTTCTGATATGTTTACTAGGACTCAAACACTGAGGAAGATGAACACCTTTGATCACATTTAAAAAAATCTCTTCTCAAAGGTGTGGTATGTTCACGGGCCGGTTTCTGCAGCATATCATTCGTTCAGCTGCTCCACACTGCTGAAATTATATCCAGTGCCATAGGAAAACAATGCTTTTTTTTTCAACTAAGAGAAAAGGAAAGGCAGATGTGAGCCTGAAAAATATTTTTTCATTGAACATAGAGGATGTGACCTAATAGTTTTTTTGTTTTTTGTTTTTGCTTACAGACAGAATATCCATAAAGTAAAGGAAAACTGCCTGGTGAATTAAACCAGGAATCCTCCCCTACAAACCCAACCTTCTCTCCCAGATCCTCTTGCCCAAGCTTTCACATGATACTTAAATCAAAGAGAAAGAAATTAAGGTGAACATCAAGGCATGTTCTCTACTCAAAGCAAGATCAATCTTTCTCCATAGATCTTTTTCTGGCGCTGATGTAGAAAACCAAACATGGAACTACTTAGGTCTGCAAATAACCTCATCTGCATACCAGATGGATCCAAGGGGGAAAAAACATACACACTTCTTCACACACATATTTTTTTTTCTGAAATGTGAGCATAGAAAAACAGATGCTTTTGCCTCCCAGAGGATATGTGGGCCTCTCTCAAGTAGTCTTGTGGAGCAATTTCATCTCAAATTTCTAAAATTATGAAAATGTCTAGATTAAACATGAAATTGGAAAAGGAAGGGTCTCTTTGAGGGGAAAAAAACACAACTGAATATCTTAGAAATCATTTTGAACTCCTCAGAGATACTCAGTTTCACAGAAAACTGGATGAAGGGCAGGTTAAAAAGGGAAAAAAATCACCCCAAATCAGTAAACCATGATTCACTGATTTCCTTGGCAGGAAGTTTGACACTATCTGTATGGCCCAGTGTTAGTATATATGCGGTCTTTCTTCTGCAAACAAACCTCAGCTCAGTGAATGAGGACTGTAGATGGGGGGGGGTCCCCTTTGAGATGGTAGAAATGTAGGTAAAAATAGATTTCCCTAAAACAATGAATTTTATCTCCACTTCACATATTTTCCCTTATTACATTTATCGTGCCTGCCATCACAGCAGGCCATCTATCATCCACAGCAAATCTTACAAAAGCAAAGTGACTATAGAGCATGGATGTGGGAACTTGGTATTTCTTCCTTAAATGTCACATCTGAGTGTAAAAACAGCTTTTTATCCTTGAAGTTCTGAAACTAATTCAGAAAGATCTATTATAATTACTGTAAAAAAGCAAAGTTGAATATTCTCTTGGCTACCAGAGTCATTAAAGAAGTAAGGGTACAATTTATGCCTCGTTCATCTGTAACAGACGGAGAAAGAATAAAGATTGAGGATTAGCAGAACAGGAACACGCCTATTAAATATCCAGTTCTTTTGTGCACCATATTATCCCCAATATCCCCATCCCTCCCTATTTTCATAAGCCTCTCCCAGAAAACAAGTCTAAAAGTAAAGGGCAAGAAAAAAAATACAGCGCGTTTCTCACTGAGGCCTCATTTAACTCCCATCAGTAGGAGTATAAGCAACTCCACAGAAGATCTCAAGACAACTGAAGCTCACTCTCTTAACAACTAGGGGAGCATTTCTGTTGGAAACGTTCTATGAAACATATTGCATGTCCCTGGAATTTTCATCAGAAATTTCTGATCAAAGTAAACTATGGTCTGATGACTCAGGCACTCACAACAAATAGCCATGATTATACTGTGCAGGAGCACAATGTTGCCTGCTTTTCTCTCGTTGTTTCTTCCTTCTCCTTTAAGGCAGTCTGTCACTTCCTCTGGTACTAAGGCACCTCTCCTAACATCACTCCCTGCCTCCATACACTCCCCTTCTAGCTTGTAGTGTTTAATTTACTGGGATTGGTAAGAACTGTATGTTAAATCAGAGTTAAAAAGGCACTGAAAGCAAGGATGAAGAATTAATTATGGGCTTCAGTGCAGCAGCTTTGTGACACCTAACTGTTCCTATCTTTAGATAACTTTCCCGTCTCCTCCAACTTAAGGCTAACTCAAGAAAGGGTGATGGGCGAGAACTACCTTCCAATAAGTCCATTTGTTCTGAGCACACCATCTGGGCATTGACCAAAGCAGTTATTCTAACAGCTCCAAGTTTTCCTGAGGCTGAAAATGCAATGTCTTGATGAACAATAACCTCTTTCTCTACATGGAAGTACTGTGGCATATTTCATTATTCACATCTCAAATACATTTGTAGATATTCTCCAGTTTGATCATAGCAACTCTGCTAGAAGAGCAAGTGCCTAACTGTGGATAAGTTGATAGAGGCTCGGAAAGCTGAGTCCAAAGTCAAGAAGTGAGTGCATGACCAAACCTAACCTCTGGATGGTCGTCCAGGGCTTTTGTAATGACGCTACCAATGGCTACTGTTCTTTCTTGCCTTTCTCGTGTGGAAAGGCACAATAAACATGGCCTCCACTCAAAACTGAAACAGACTTTCTTATTTTTCTCTGTGTTTGTCGCATGTCCTTAGGAATATTGCTCATTTTTCTTGAAGAATTCAAAACTTTCTAGTTTTATTATGTTGAGGGTTGTCAGTGAATTAAAAATTCAACAAATGTATGGTCCCAACTTGCCACCAAAAGCTAACAAATGTTACCAGCAAGGATGTTTCTCACAAGCAGACACTGAAGAATACATCCCAAAAGGCACCTAACGGCTTATTTTGTGTCATGGCAGCATGAGAAATGACCCCTCAAGACATTCATTAACCTTTCTTTTCCTTCATAAAAAAATCAGTCTGAAATGTGGTTCATATTTTAAATTAATTGAAAACATCTCTCTTGTGCTCTCTCATTCTCTCTCTCTCTCTCTCTCTCTCTCTCTCTCTTTCATAAGCAAAGAGCAATGGCTTGAGTCTTATAATAACAGGAAAGTAAACATGATACTCTACTCAAAGATAGCATTCCATTTCCATGGGTCTACCTAAACCTGCACCCTCCATTGGTCCTTCCCTTTCTGCTTCAGGCCTTAGATATCTTGTCTTCTTCCTCTTCAAAAAATAGAACAATCATCAGCATTTAGATTTCATGAAATGATTAGAAATAGAAAATATAGTAAGTGAAAATGCAGATAATAGTCGGAACCTATCTCTAACCCTAGCTTAGCCTAATCTACTTCAAATAAGCTTAGAGCACGTATATTAGCCTTTAGTCAGGTGAAATAATCCAACACAAAACCCCTTTTATAAGAAAATGCTGAATGGCTAAGGTAATCTATTAAATTCTGTAGGGAAGCTGGAAAACAGCCGGCATGCCTAAAGTATTGTTCCGGATCTGAGGATGGCGCTAAGGAAGAGAGCACTTTCCTACCTGGAACAAAGTTTCCATCACTATCAGTTCTGATACATAAAGTACAATCTCTCCTGCATGTATGTAATTTGGACACCACCATGAAGTTGAAAAATCATGAGGCAAATTGAAACATGACCTACAGTCATGCTGAGGGTATTGGCTCTGCAGCAGTACTCTAACTCTGATATTTACCAAAGTAGGTAGATGTTTAAGGCCCTTGTTTAAAACAGTGTTCTACTTGCAAAAATCCTATTAACATCTTTCCATATTTTTAAAATAACAAGTACATTACTTATATTAACAATTACTACTACATAAATATGAAACAACTAGTTCTACTGCATTGCTTGGGAGAACAGAGAAGAAAATAGTCTGCACACGTTCTACTTGAAATGATTTTTCAGATGTTTTTAATGTGGGATTGTTTCTATGTGTGGATGTGGAAACCAAAGATCTGGAGGGTCTAACTGCACTGTCAGCATATCCAGAGGAAGAAAGAGCCAGCTTTTAATTTCAGATTTACCATTTTTCTGCCTATATGGCCTTGGAGAAATTCAACTACCTTCAGACTGTGATCCTTCATGTGTAAAATTAGACTTCAGATTTTCTGGAAATTACTCAAACATACAACATCTAGTACAAGGCAAGCATATTTTAGACATAGAATAAGGGCAGTTGTGATAACTAATATTATTCAGACTTTCATATATAGTTGCAGTTTGCTATGTGGACAATACGGCACCTTGTCCAGTTGTTTTCAAACCTCTGACAGCCGGACCCAGCTGTATCCAAAAAGGAATTCATAAAGCTTAACCCTAAAGCCTCTATCTTGCATTACATCCTTAAGATCTGTTCCAAACATTATATTCATAGTTCCCCTTGTTTTACTTATCATACACTTAGCTTCAGGTTAGTCCAAAACTTGAGCGCACATCAGGTTGTTCCTTTAATCTATATACTACTCCCTTCCTTGATCCCTGTATCTAGGACAGTTGCAGTGCCTCAGTGTTCTACAAAATTTTGCTGTACTTTGTTACATGAAAACAAACCTTTGCATGTAGAAAAAGAAAAAAAAACAGCTCATTTGGTTGGAAAATATTTAGCCCACTGACATAACCAGACAATGAAACACACTCTGTAAACTGAAGGCCAAGTATGTAACACAGCATTGCTGATGAAAATAATGGCAACTATGATGACTGAGGAAATGTTTCTCATACTCACTACAGCTGCCATTTGAGACCAGATGATTATGGTTGTGGGAAATGTCCTAAACATTGGAAGACATCTAGCAGCATATCCGGCTTTACCCACTATATGCTAATAGCAAACTTCGCACTAATGGCAGTCAAATATGTTGTCTGACATTGCCAAATGTCCCCTGAAGGAAAACCCCTCTGAATGCCCTGGGGCATTGCCTTCAGTGTCAAAATATATACAGATGGTCACACATTGTTCATGTTAAGGCAAAAAAAGGAAGGCAAGCCTTTAGGGAAGTTTTCAATAAGCCAAACAACCTCAGTTAACCTGAAAATCCCATTAACCCCATTCTTTGAGTGCTCTATTCCCTAAGCTCTCCAGATAACAAAAAAAAATGTACAGTACATTCTATTTTCTAATTTGTATGCTAAGTTCAGCTCATTTTCCATCTCAACAGCTAAGTACAGAAATCCAGTTCATGGGTGAAGGATCATCAGCTTTGCTTTTGCCGTCTATTTTAAGTGACAATGGTGCTACTGACCTGGAAGTTTCAAGTGTTTTTATCCCCTTGTTTTGACATTTTAACTTTGATATTGGCAACTCTTCCTATTTTATCTGGCTATGAGTGAAATACAACAAAAAAGGTTCTAGTCTAATTAGCAACGGTTCTACTGTATGTAAGAAAAAAATCAGCACATTGTGGTCATTTAAAAGCATTTATTCCAGCCATCCCACTGATTGTAGAACTGAAAAAATGCCCTCGAATAAGCAATATTTCTCATTTCTTCTCTCTGCAGGTTGTGATCCTGGGGAAACATTCAAGAGGTTATCACTACATGCTTGCTAACCTGGTAAGAACAAAAAAGAGCTCTGGTGTCCCTGGGCAATATAGTCCATTTAGTTTGTGTCATCTATAACCAGCTGTAAAGGAAATACAGGAAGCACCTAATATGTTCCCTAGATTCTTAGAGAAATAAATTCGGTAAATACCCAAACTGGCCTATGATAGCTTTGTATTCGATTATGCTGTCTTTTTCAGCAGCAAAGCTATCTTCTTTTCTTTTTTTTTTAGTTCTTTTTTTATTGAGAAAAAAAATTTCCGCCTCCTCCCAGCCTCCCACTCCTCCCACCCTCCCCCCTCTCCTCTCTCCCTCCCTCTGAAGAGCAGTCAGGGTTCCTGCCCTGTGGAAAGTCCAAAG
>NC_022026.1:6713795-6742294 GCF_000317375.1 Microtus ochrogaster | reverse complement strand
GACTTTGGGAGCTCAGTTCAGTGTTCCAGTGTGGGTCTCTGTCTCTATCTCCATCCATCGCCAGATGAAGGTTCTATGGTGATATGCAAAATATGGGCCTGATGGCACCGGCCTATAATCCCAACTACTTGGGAGGCTGGGGCATGGTCAGAATTCAAATTTTTTCTGTGCTACTGAGAAACTTCAAGGTCATCCTGGTAAACATAGTGAGGTCCTGTCTCAAAATAAAAACTTTCCGAAAATGGCCCAGGAAACAGCTCAGTAGTAGAGTGTGTGCGTAGGAAGAAGCAGGCATCGGTTCAAATCTCCAAAAGCACAAATTATAACAATAATGATAATAGTAATCAAATACACTTCCTCACTATTCATAGATTCAATTTGGGTGTCAACACTTAAATAGGTTTGAAAAGTAAACCAACAGACAGAGGACTTAAGAAGCTCACTCCTGATAAATCCAAGTATACATGCACACCAACACTTGCTTTGTGATGTCAGAGATTAACCAATCTTTTCAAATCAGATACAACCTGATGCAACTTTCTACTTATACAAAACACATCCTGGATCTGCATATTCAAATACCTCATGGCTTTAAAAATCGTGAAGCTAGTGTTCCATCAAGGTTACCCCATGCTTCTTCTTATTCTGAAAGGACAGCTTGTTTTAGTGAGTAACAAAATGGCTTATACATTATAAATGACTATTTGATGAAGATTCTATATAATACTGTCTCTATGGAATGAAAAGGGGATGCTAAATTATCAGTACACTACTAAGAATCTATTAAATTATCACGAGTCCAAACCATAGCTTTGTTTCATCAGCACAACAAAATTGAGATCATTATAAAGCTCTTAAACCAAAAGAATAGTAGCAATGGCAAATGATTGCTGTAATTGTGCTCTTGGCGTTCTTAAATTAAGGAGAATATCTTGTTTTATTTACAAATATTTTTAAATGAGAAAAGAAAGGCTGCTCAAGCCTATTTCTTAGAAAACAGCCAAATGTTACTAATTTCTGATTCAGTGTAGATCCTCAATCTCAATAAGATGCTCAAAGTGGAGCACTTCCATCCAATTCAAGGATAAATGAATTGATCTTTTAGGAGAAAAGAATTTCAATCCTTAGTTCATATCTAGGGGGCAATTTGAGTTAGGACAATTGAGAAGGGATGTTTTGAATTAGTGAGGTTAGACTAGGGTTTGGCATAGAATAATGGATGCTACAGAGACAGTTTTGATAAGTTTCTCAGTTTCTTCCTAACCAATAGTCTGTTTTCCTTCTTCCATTTTCCTACCTTCACCCCTCTCATTTTGTTGTTCCTTCAGTCTTATGTGTTTCACAAGGCAGTTAGATATACAACATTGTGTTCACTATGTGGGGTTTTATGTCTTTACTGACAGTGTGTAGGGTGACTTTAGGCAGTGCACCAGTATTTCCTTAATGAAAACTCTTATCCTCAATAAACATTGGAAAATAATTCAGACATTAAAACCAAAGTTGTTCAGATATTGCCTCCCATGGAGCTAAAACAGATTTAACAATAGTGAAATAATGGTTATGTTCAAGTCAACAGTAGAATGTGGTTTCTTCACATGTCTGCAAACCATAGCTATGGTGTGCATAGTTGACTGAAGTTTGAGAACAAATATTGAGTTGGAATTTAGAATGTCTTGGTCTGCATGAGTAGCCACAGAAATTTCAGTTTTTTTACTGTGGATGTAGACGTGGGAAGAGGGGAGAGGGGATTTCTCCCATGTGAGACCCTTGGAATTGATGCTAAAATATGGTTAGAAAGGTAAGCTATTTCTTGAGAGTGATACCTGTGAAAGACAAGAAAGAGATACAGTAGTTGGAAGGGAAGGCCTGAGACCACACTATACAGCTGATATCACTGAAAAAGGAAAAGAGGTAAAGCCATCAAGAAAAGCCACAGACTATGGTGTACCTCTTGGTGTACTGTATTGATCAGAACAATTTCGAAGTCCTTTGCGAAGACTGCAAATAACACGTCATTTCAGCCTCACTTTGATGATCAACCATTGGCTGGTAGAACTCAAGCAAGAATTTCTTTTGAAAGTGATGGCACCTGAGGCTAGAGGCTATCAGCTCATTGGACTTCTTGAGGCAAGTTGTGCCTGAGAAGATTTGAGCCCATTATGTAAACGATTGTCTCAGTTGGTATAAGATGACCTAAAGAGACCCTTCCTATTCTAAAATTCCAGCTAGGCCTCCTTATGCCGAATAACAATCTTTAATCTTTGCTTTCAACATTGAGATCTAAACCAGACACTCACCCTAAAAAAATATAGCCTACAGAGTGATGGAACAGCAAGAGAGAATTGTTATCTAGCATGGTGGTATACACAGTAATTAGAAGGTACAAACTAGAGGATTTCAAGTTCAAGGCCATTCTAGACTACATAGCAAAACCATGTTGAGGGTACATTGAGTAAGGATGTAGTTTCATTTTACAGTGTTTAGCTAATATCCACAAGAGTACAAAGGCTTGGGTTTGAGAGAGAGAGAGAGAGACAGACAGACAGGCAGACACAGATACACAAAGAAAAAACAAACCAAGAGCAAGAAAAGGTGAGTGCAAGGGACACAGAGAAACAGTAGGAAAAAAGATTACTACAATGTCCTAGAAATGAATGGTGAGCTGAATCTGGAGCACACTATTCAGGATAATGAGACCTTAGGGAGAAGCCTCCTACAAGAACAAGCAAAATCTGTTCCTTCAAAAAGAAAGTAATGTGTAGTATCATGTCAGTGTGAGTCATGAAAACATGAACTCATTCATTGTGCTTTGAGCTGCCACTTTTTCCTCTAGTGACCTTCTTTCCATTTGAACTCAGCCATGTACTTTCTGTAAGTCCCTGCACTCTATATTATTTGAGCAATAGATAGAGAAACTGCTATTCATCTCTGATAATAATAATGAAACAGATAGTCACTATCATGGTTTCCAGAAATTTTAAAGCACATAAAAATAATTCAAACACCTCTAGCAATGACATACACTTAGAGAGTAAAGTAATACTATTTAGAAGTCATTTGGATGGTCAAAAAAAGGAAGTGGAACTAAGACGTTTCCTTCCAAGATGAGCCATCTGGCCTTTCAAGAGGAGCCAGCTGGGTGAAAACTAAGGATGTGTATATACTTGGAGAACAAACTCTAGTCAGTCTTGGTGTTACAACAGCACAGAAGAACTCCTTTCTTCTACAAATGCAAATTCAAGAACACTCAGCCTGCCTGAGCTTCTTATAATCACCTGCACCATAGCTCCAAACCTGCCCTGTTTGATCCTAAGCTCCACAGATCCATTTAAGGTTTCCATGTCCTTTTACATAAACCTACTTAGAGGAAGGCCTAAAAGGAGAAGGTGGGAATTTCAAATGCTTCAACAGAGGCCATCCACAGGTCAGTATGTACACAATAAGTGGAAAACAAGCTGGAGAAAAGCTTCTCTTGCTAAAACCTCTGGGAGAAACAAAGAATTATACCAGGAATACAAGCCAGAGATGTGATCTGGTCAGGCTAGAAGTAAACATTCCAGTTAAGCAAGTAAGCCTCTTATAAATTTCATATCCGTTGGCAGTATCTTTTCTTTTTTTTTTTCTTTTTTTTTTTTTGGTTTTTCGAGACAGGGTTTCTCTGTGGCTTTGGAGCCTGTCCTGGCACTAGCTCTGTAGACTTGGCAGTATCTTTTCTTGCTAGGGGTTGTTCTGTAATTATTTGCTTTATCCTCTAGAACAGTGCTATTACTCTGCTCTAGTCCCTGGGGGTAACTATTATATATGGAACTCATCAGTTAAGCATCAACTCTTTCCCATATGGCAGGGTCCTAAGTCAGGACCTTTTACACTGTATTGTCATGCATATCATGTATCATGATTTAATATTTTTAGATATGTCAACAATGGTCGCTCAGATATTACATGTAAAATATCATAGGTTAAAATTAGGAATTGACATTCTGAGTGAGGTAATCCAGACCCAGAAAGACAAACATGGTATGTACTCACTCATAAGTGGCTATTAGCTGTGAAGTAAAGGAAAACCAGGCTACAATGCACACGCCCAGAGAGGCTAGCTAGCAAAGAGGACCAAAATAGGGACACATGGATATCTGAAGGAACAGGAAATAGAAATGATCTCCTGGGTAAACTGGGGGTGGGGTGGGATGGAGAAAGAGAGTAATAAAAGCGACGTCTTGATGTGGGGGCATTTGGGGGTTAGGGAGAAACCTGGTCCCAGGGATACACCCAGGAATCCAAAAGGATGACCCTAGCTAAGACTCCTAACAATATTGTACAGTATTCCTGAACGGGCCTTCTCCTATAATCAGATGGGTGACTATCCTAATTGTCATCATAAAGCCTTCATCCAGTAACTGATTGAAACAGATGTAGAGATCCACAGCCAAGCACTGGGCCAAGCTCTGGGAGTCCATTTGAGAAGGAGGGGGTGGGCGGAGGAGGGATCAAGGTCATCACAAGGGAACCCAGAGAAACAACTAACCTAGGCTCATAGGGGCTCACAGTCTCTGGACTGAAAGCTAGGAAGCCTGCATGGAACCAACCTAGGCCTTCTGCATGTGAGTGACAGTTGTGTAGTTTGGTCTGTTTGTGAGCTTCTAGCAGTGGGAGCAGGACCTGTCTCTGGCACTGGAACTGGTTCTGGAAGGCCTGTTCTGGGTTGCCTAGCTCAACCTTGATACAGGGAGAGGAGACTGGTCCGTGCCTCAACTTGACGTGCCATGCCTTGTTGATGCTCAAAGAAGGCCTGTCCTTTTCCAAAGGGAGATACAGGAAGAGTGGATAGGTGGAATGGAGAGGGGAAGCAGAGAGTGGGAGGAGAGGAGGAAGGGGAAACAACAGTCAGAATGTAAAATAAATGAAAATATTTAATTAATTAATAAAAGTGTTATATTAAAAAATGATTGGTGATTGATGTAAAGGACGAAGGTACTATGGTGTGATACAAACCATAGCAATGGCCTTTGAACTAAGAGTCAAGTTTGAATTCTAAAAATTTATTAACTAGCCATATCTCTGCACCTATTTATCAGTTTGCGAGATGGAAGAGTGAGACAAGATTACTATTTCCAGAATGGATTATTTGTATGAGCTGGTGTCAAGTAGTACATGGCAAAACCTCTATAGGGCTTATTTGTTTTGAATTTATATTAAATATATATTTAAAATAACTAACTATCCTATCAAGTCTATGATTTCACAGACACATTTTTTTAGAACAAAGCAGAAATAGCTGTTTAAATCCCCAAAGCATAGTCAATGTAAAAAATATTACATAAATTTTGGCTTAGACACAGAAAAATGTAAGGTGACATGTTTAAAACTAAAATGCTAAAACACTCCAGGTCACTTCTGGCTTTGGATTTCTTCCTTCTTAGATGTCACCCAGATTGGCTGTGAATGAGAGAATGAACACAGCACCTGGGTGGATGCTATGCACATAGGTAGGGGAGCAGAACCAGAGGCCAACTCTCCTTAAGGCAGGCTGAAGAATTGAAATCAGTCCAGATGGGCAAAAGCCAAGAGGACTGTGAATGCCCTGAGCTAACTTCTAAACAAAGATGAGGATCCAAAGAACTAATCAACATAATCCAGCCAGTGATAAAAGACAAATTAGAGCCATGTTGAAATAGTCCAACAGCAGATGTTCAGGACACCCCAGAAATCAGGCCAAATAATCCAAGCACTTGAGGTGCCCAGGGGAAACCATGAACCATAGAAGGGCACATTCATTGCTGAAGCATTTAAGGACTGCTTTAGAAGACCTGACAGTTCCTCAGCGTTGCGGATAGCTAGTGATCCTGCAAGGGGAAGCGATGTAATGTCAGCTGTCAGTGGAGAATATCAAGGACAGGCAATCAAGCAGCGTATTGTGCAGGGGACAAAAGGTATAGAAGTTAATGTATCTTTAACTCCTCCCTGCTGTGCTTGCCATTTTCTTGGAACTTCTTTGATCTTAAAACCTCTCATGAGTAGAGACTTCTTGCCTACCACCTTCTCAAATCATTTTTAAAATCAAGAAATGGACTCAGAAAAGATACTCCACTTCAACTTGCCCAAAAGAATACAATCTGTTTGTGAAGTGACTTGGGCTTCCTGCTCAATCCACCTGTGTATCTCAGCAAGACAAAAGGTCAGCTTCACAAAGGGCACATAATAGTTTGTGCAAGGATGGGCTACTGGAAAGGCTCAGTAGAGGTGCTTGCCCCCAGATCTGATAACTTAAGTTCCATCCCCAGGACTTACATGATAAAGAAAACAGACTCCTAAGGGTTGTCCTTTGACCTCCACATATATGCAGGGATATAAAAATATGAAACATACACTATAGATTTATGAGAATGAAGTGATCAAAGACAAAAGCGATTTATAGACAAGGACAGAAAGCTGAGCATGCTATGATGGCCATATAGACTAAGGGCTTAGGAGGTGGATGGGATAGGATCCTTAAAATGAAATGCTGATTCAAAAAGTAACATACAAAACTAAAACAAGGAAAGCATTGTGAATCTGAGTTTTAAAACTATAAAAATGAAATGTATCTAAACGGCATATTGTGTCCTTCCACCTCCACTCCCTAATCCATCTTGCTCAACCACTCTTGGTCTCTCGCTCTTCTCTTCTATAGCTCCCTCCTCCCTTTTCCCTCTTGTCATCTTTTTTCTCTACATCTCCCTCACTCACATAAGAGCATGTTAGGAGAAATAGGGAGAAAGATATTAGATGATACCATTTTTTTTTAATTTTACTAACACAAAAATCATCACTCATAAAGTAGAATGCAAAAGTACACTTAGGAGCAACCTAGGCTTGAAGAAATGAGTGCTAAGTGCTTACCAAATCTTGGGGGTGAACCTAAACCAGAAAAGAACCTGCTTTGTTTCAAGAGAAAGCAAATGAGATTGAGTCATGCTTCTGGACTTGCCAATACCAACTCATCCCTTCTGCTCCCTTCCCCTTTCAGGTCTTCCTGTTCTGTTCTCTGCTTCCCCTTCCTTTGTTCTCCCAATTATAATGTTCTATATAAAAATTCAAATGCTCAAAGCTGTGTGTTGTGATCTTCTCAGCAGATGGCATGTAAACACAGAGGTCACTGGGTTGGAGCCTGGTTTTGCAAGCATGAGAAGTGGGCTTCAGGATGGGGGGGGGCTGCCACTGATCCCAAATGCCAGGAAACACAGCCACCTCCCCTGGGTATACAACCTCTCTGGTAGCTCAGGATTCAGTTTCTTCTTAGAACAGAGATATAATACAGCAAAATGCCAAGAGACAGAAGAATGGGGATTTATTTTTCTGAAGTCTAAACTCCTATCATGTTGTTAAGGGCCACAAGCATTAGCCAACTTAATGTAAATTACTTTAGCTACTCATTCCTCTTCCTGGAAAATGCTTCCCTATGTCTCTCTGCATCGCCATCTCTTCCCTCCTTCCTGCCTGAAATTTATAACAACAGATCAGCCACCTAGTCAATTTTATACAAGATGAGTTGGTAGAATTATATCTTCTCTCCCAAACTTCGCAATGCTGTCTCTAAAATATGGCTACATGGTAGATTTATACACAGGTGTTCCTTGATTTTATGAGGTTATATCATAGGTTAAAAATACCATAACATGACAATGTGTTTAGTAGCCTAAGCTACTGAATTTCATAGCTGAGCAACACAGAACAGTGCAAAGCATTATCATTGACTCTGGCAGCTACATGAGTGAGTAGGAGCAACTCACTGTCTATCTTTGCCCAGCATCACTACCCAGGGTCACACCACTAGCCACAAAATGTATCCAAACTTAAAATATAGTTTGTACAATGCATGACAGTTTCTCACAATTCAAAAGCAAATAAAAATGTTAATTTGGACCATCATCAGGTGGAAACTGGCTTTATTTAGTCTGTAGTCTCTCGGTCATTTACAAGAAAACTCTCTTGCAGTTTTCAGATGGAAAATGTTAGTAAGAGATACTAGAAACTAGTTATTAACTCCTTTGCCAATAGGGTTTTTCTTTTATTCTGGCCACAGTATCGTCCATAATATATTTTCCTGGTGCTTTATCGTTAGCTCTTTTTTTCCCTTCCTCTCCTTCTTTCCAAATCCCATGCCCCCACCTCCACTATATGGAACATTCAGTTGTTTCGATATCAGCCTATGATTTCTTCAGGGCTCACCTTTGGGTGAGCAGAACCAAGTCTATTTACTTAGCAAAGTCTACCTTTTCCTGAAGAACTGGAGATTGTAAACAGCAATTCATTGTATATGTTAAGTATTGAGTAGAGTCAGTACTCCGCCAGTTCTTATTCCTTCTCCCCTTTTGCTTGCTTCATTGCTTTTATCCATTTTCTTCTTATGTCAAAAATGAAATGCTTCAGGACATCTGTTTTGAAAAGAGAGCTTCTTAACTACTTATAAAGATGAACCCATTTATCCGTAAATCTTCATAGACCAATAGAGTATAACAAAAATAAATTACTTAAAAGTGAAATAATCAAATGCAGACACATCAAATATAACTCTAATATTTTAGTATCATGTTCAGTAAACATAAGCCAAGTCAAGCAACTACAAAGATTGATGGTAATTACTGTTTCCTCTCTCCTATAATCTGGCTGGCAACATTCAACAGTAAATGAACCAGCTCCAGTCTACATACATTTGGGATAGTAGTACCCTAAAAGTATACACAGACTCTTTTTATCTTTCTTTCATTTTTAGTGTATAGGAGTTGGGGGGGAAGAACACACACACGGAGGCCAGAGGACAACTTGTGGGAGTTGTGTGGGTTCCAGGTACTGAATTCGCATCATCAGGCTGGATGAGAAGAGCCTAACACTGAGGCAACTCTCCAGAGCCTAAGATTGTTCGTGTGTGTGCCCCAAATTGCATTCACCCCACTACAAAGAAGACAGAACATCATGTCCTCAAGAAACTTAGAATTAAATTGATGAGAGCAGTCGTGGCTAGCTGTGTTAACTGGTGTGGAGCGAGACAATGAAGAGAAGGCACAATGTAAGAAAAGGACTGCATGTACTGTAGTCAGAAAATTTTGCAGAACTGTGACACCAAAGAGATGCTCTAAAAGATGAGAAAGATCTGTTTACCTGACAAATCAGGAAAAAAAATATATCTAAACCGAACATCGCATGCCAAGATTCCAATCACCCTGTTTTCCCTGAATTGTCAAAATGCAATTTTATTCCGACTAGAGCAAGGCTTCTCTAGGCAGGTTAAAGAGCAGTGGAAAGTCATTGATACGTTTCGTGCCAGGGAGGGGCATGACCTGGTTTATGCCTCGAAAGTCATTGGAGACAAGTGGATGAATTTTACAATAAATAAATCACACCTCAGTAAAGCTGTTAACAATAAAATAAATGATATCAGAAGCTATTTACTCACCAGTAGCAGTTATAAAGTTACAGGCTCTTTTGTCTCCTTATAAATAGCTCCAAGTAGAACTGGTCCCATTGGGGTGGTATTGTAGCTCACCATTCTAACCACTTAGAAGATTTCAGAGTATATTTGGTGATTGAGTTAGAGCAAAAACAGCTAGTAAACAATTCAAGTAACCTGTAATCAAGTGCTAATTGGAATGGTGCAATCTTTCATTCTTTGAATTAACCCCACACCTGCTGGAGGATGAATCTGCTTTCCAGAAAAAGACATGTGTCTTTCATTAGGAACCTGGTAACTTAAGCCACTACAATTACTTTGCACTTCTGTGTTGAAGCATCACCCAATGAACAATTCAAATAGCACTAAAGACAGAGCCAGCCTTCATTCAAATGACAAGGCAGAGTGTTCGTTTCCTTGGCAGCCTTCCAAGCCCACATTCTACGGCTTTTGTTCTCCCTCCAGCAGTATACTTTCCATTTCTCACCCATGATCTACCATCAACTTAGTAGAAGTCACCTACCTTACCTTGTGCTTGTTTTCCTCAATGTACAAGAGGCACTGTAAGGACAATTCTATATGCAATACGTCCTTGTATAATATGTTGAAAACAAATACTCTAAAAGTAAGCCCCAAATGAGTTATTTCCATGTCTAAGCTATCTACAATACCTGAAGGAAAAAATGATTTACTTACATGTAAATCAATGGACATTGGATAATACCAAAGTCATCTGAAACTTTTGAAGTTTGAATCATCAAATTAGGGACAGACTGTGTTGAATGCCAACTGTTCAAACACCAAATTTGTAAATAATGGGCCTAGACAATTAACCAAGGACTGTTTACAGGACCTAGAATAAACTTCTAAGCACAAAGTCATGACTCACACAGCTGAACTCAGATATGAGCAAAAATGCTCTGGATTAGAAAGATGCAGAGTGCTAGACAGGTAACATCGTTGATAAAATCTAGCATAACTTTCCAACCTAAATGAGTATCTTCATTGCAGAGACAAATAGACAGATGCACAAATATTTAATACCTAGACAATTTTAACTCACCCTAAATAATATGAGCAGGAGGATTCCCCCCCCCCTCTATTTTCCCTCATAGTTTTAGGTTCTAATCACTTCCCTGTGCAAAGTTCACTGAGACAACCAAAAGAAAAGATACCACTGTGGCAATTAAGCAAGTAGCACTGATTTTGATGTTTAGTGTAAGCCCACAGAAGTAATTGAGTATCTAATCATGAGTTGTAATTGTTAAAATCCCCATGAAATAATAAAATGGGCTAAACAGAAATTCCACTTAGTACAACAGGATCCTTGGGATCTTGAAGTAACTTAGCAATGACGTTGTAGAGTATGTGTACAAATGTACTTATTGTACAGAAGGGAATGTGATAATAAGGAAGACAAAAGTCCATAAACAGTCATCAAAATGTACACGAGCCCAAGAAATCATTAGAGAAAGAGCAAAGGAAAGAAAAAAGAAAAAGGAACACAGTGTTTGCTAGAAGATACAGCAAAAACGGATCTAGAGCTTTCTTAATCATTTTGTCACTAATTAAAAATGCTAATGAAGATGTAGAAAAAGGATAATTCTTGTACACGGTTAGTGGGAATAAAAAATTAGCATGGTCATTTTGGTGTGTGATAGAGAATTCCCTCAAAGAAAAATAAAACTACCATGTACCCCATAATTGCCCCTTCTGGGTGTCCTGATGCTCCTTTATGTAGCGCTAAATGAAAACTCTCAATCAAGCCATGGCAGCGGCAAGGACGTTATAACACCTGATTCAGGTTGATTGTGAGTTCAAAGCCATCATGGGCAACAGAGAAAGAATTTGAGGGGGAGCAGGAAGGTACAGAGACAGAGAGAAACAGGGACAGGGAGGAAAAGCGCTTTCCCATGCTTATCTCACTGAGCACTATAGCTTGGTTCCGCAGTCCACTGAAGGTTCTGCTTGTTGACTCTTAATGGAGTACCTAACTGGGAATCATGGCTCGCTGCAGTTCCACAGCATCCTAACAGTATCATACTGCATACTGCTAGCTCATTTATTCATATAATTGCACACAAACTGAATTCTTGTCTGTCAACTTGGTTGAAGTAGTGCTTTGCTGAGGCTTTGGGAGGAAGCAGGCCACCGTCTGCAAAATGCACTAGAGAGTGTCTGTTTCTGCCTGGAGCTGTAGTTCAGGATTTGTGAAAGGAATCAAAACTTATTCTCAAATGATAGGGACGGATGGAGAGCTCCAAATTGGGCAGATCTCCCCCCAACCAGCTACTGTCCCTTGCTTTCTTCTTTGCCGCATTTCTCTTTACCCTTTTATTAATTTACCTTTTTCAGCTGTCTGGTAGCCATTTTTATCATGTAATATGTTTTACAGAAGTTTGTAGAGATATTTGACATTCGTGTTGGTTTGAGTAATAATAGCTACCATGGGCTCATGTTTGAATGCTTAGTCATCGGGGAATGGAAGTATTTGAAAAAGATTAAGAGGTGTAGCCTTAGAAGAAGTGTGTTTCCAAAGTCCATGTCAAGTCCTACCTTTATCTTGGTCTACATATTAGGATGAAACTCTTAGTTACTTCGCCAGCACCACAGGTGTCTGCTGTCACGTTCTCTGCCATGATGATAACAGACTAAACCTCTGAAACTACAAGCAAACCCCCAGTTAAATGCTTTCTCTTATGCGAGTTTCCTTGCTCATGGTGTCTCTTCCGAGCAATAGTAACCCAAGCTAAGCTATTTATATACAAACTTGAAATTGGTGTGTTGGCAACACCAAAAGAAAAATCCAGTTAAACATTTTAATAAAGGAAATGCCTTAAACGCAGTGAAATTTTAAGTGAGTAGGATCAAGCAGCCAGTAAACTCTTCCTCGGAAACATGAGCCTTAACTTCTGTTACTAACTTTAACCCTGTATGTTCCTTTACATACTTTAGGTGCTCAGTGGATATTTCCACGGTGCCATTGCTTTCTGAGGTTCAAGTGAGACTTGAACTCAGTATTCTCATGTGTTCTCAAGTGTCCAGCTCACAAAATAAACTCTACAACTGAAGAAAAAGTGAAATGTCTTGAAAAGTTATGATAGGAGGCAAAGCAGGATCAAGGACCTGCAGCATCTTCCACCATACGAAAGCAGGCAGACCCCTTTGGACATACCCCCATTCTTTACTACAATCTTGGGAGGTGGTGTGGTTATTATTGCCATATCATTGTCCTTGAGGAAGTTGTTAGGAGACACCTATCTCAGTTTACTCGTATAAGCTGCAGAATGCAGTAACATATACCAGAAATGACGGCATGCTTTGAAGCGTGTTAGAAGGCAAGCAGTTGGCACCACCTTCTCACCTTCTTTCATTCTACCCATGACCTTCATATACTGGTGTCTCCTGTTTTGCCGCTGATTATTGCTGTCACTTATGTTACATTATTTTTATAGAGATTTCAGTGGGACTTGGAAAAGACTCCCACTTCTTTAGATGATCAGGAGAAATCAAACTCAGGACAGATGTGTGAGCAAGCAAATTAGTGGCTCCAGCTGATTTGATCAAAAGACAAGTGCAGCAAGACCCAGTCAGCTGCAGCACATACAGAAAGTGATGCTGCTTTGGTTATTCTACTCCTTAGAATAAACCTTGCCTTAAAAAAATCCTTCTTATAGTATGAATATAAATTTTTGTGACCTCTTTGCCGAAGTTGCCCATCTAATCTCAGTTTTCTGCACCTACAGGTTGTATTTGTGCAGGCCACCCATAAAATCTAGCAGACGGATGGAAAGGTACCCAGATTTGGGCCATGTTAGAAAAAAAACAGGAAACCCAGCAATAATCGCCCAGTTCCTAGCCTTACTTACTAAGCTGTTACCTCCTGACACTCTTGTCTCTACCAATAGCCTTCACACACCTAGGTTCGCATTTCACCTTCCAGGTGTGGTGTGGATGTTTCTGCTGTATTATTTTATTTATGGCCTTTCCAGTCAACTCAGCACTGGGCCTATACGTGGCCATCTCAAGAACTGAAACTTAGCCAGAGTTTGTGGAAATGCCCTGACGTGGGATAAAATAAGTGTGAGGAGAAAGGCGACCTGGGGTGAACCTCGCATCCACCGGGCCCTCCCCAGCAGCCAACACTGTTGGCTAATCTTCCTTTGTTCTTTTACTATCCCCCCATTTTCGGTTTTCCTTCTGCCTCCCATGGTATCAGTGCAAGTTTCTGTTCTATTTCTTTTTAAAGAAAACACACTGGTCTCAGTAAATTTTAGCAAAATATTCTTGTCAGTACAAGAAGAGAACCTCATTTTACAGTATCTATGGATATTCAAAAGACCTGAACATGTTGTAAAAAGAGGCAAAGCAGGAAGGAAACTTCTTCATACCTGCCTTTAACTAAAACATTAATCTCCAATATTCCCCCCTTGTGACAATCACCCACTTCTTCCTCTTCCTATACCTTAGGAAGGGTAAGCTCCCTTATATTAATGTCTATGTACAAGTTATTCAAATAATCTATTTCTGTATCTATAGACTGTATTTACACATATCAAAATGTAATCTAGAGATAGGATCAGAAGCACAGTACAGTTTGAACCACGTAGAAGGGAAATTCATCTTTCCCTTGTCTTCCCGTTCACTCTCTTCCCATGTAGATAATTTTGGGTCACCTCTTTCCTCATGTCTTCTTTGCTAAATTTCTCCAGACAATGAAGTCTCTTTGTTACTTGGGATTTTTACCTGCAAATGTCAGCAATTCAATCTAGGATTATGTAAAATAAAGATAACATCTTTGAGTATGTGTTAAAATGGCAACTAGTAAGCCATAAATAAACAGACCGCCTTTGTCTCTTAAATATCAGTTATAAGTTCATTGTTTTTCATTGATATTTTCCATTTTTATCTACCTATTTTTTCATATGGAATTTGCTATCATCTCTATGAAATTAGTATCTTACCAAAAATTTAGAAGAGAGTCCCTTTCAATATACTTACCTTTTACTATGAGGTCTGGCTGACAAGTTCAAGCAGTGAAATCCCTTTAAATGATGAAATAACAGCAAACTGTGAACTATGACCATCCAACGCCTGACTCCACATCAGACTATTTCTCCTAACTTCCCTCATCCTGCCACTGTGTCCTACCTCTAACACTCATCCATTGTCCTACTCACATATTCTTGTTGCTATCTGGGCTCCTGCCTTTCATCACTGTCCTTATATTGCTTTGAAAGATTAGCACCAAGCTTACACCCCCCAATGGCAGTGAATGCCTTGCATGATGAAAATGACGTAATAAAATGAGACAGAAATAGATATTTCCCTGACTATGTTGAATGTTATTCACTGAGTTTCAGGAGCTGGACATCTCGTGCCCTTAACTGAGATCCTCAATCCTAAAAGAAGTGGAGTCTGTCTTTTCCTCCACTGTCTCATGATTGTTAAATGATTCATAGTCATTCCTCTTCTGTCAAAGTCATTGGTAAATATGTGGTGAAATCAGGCTTGATTCAGTCCTCAGAGATGACAGTATCACACAATATGAGCTAGCCGTGTGTAAAGAAAAGCAGGGACTGCTCTGCTAAACTGAATCGGAATGAAGTCAGTCCAGGAGCTAGCTGAATCCTGCAATTTGGTCAGCACCTCTGTCCGAGCCTCCCTTGTTCGACCACTGACACGCCTCCCTTTATTTTCTCTTCCCTGTCCAAGTAGTCAGTGTTGATTTTCAGACTTGCAGAAATTTTAAAAATGTATGGTCTCGTTATTCTTAACTTACTACCAACTCTTAAAGATAAACTTGGTAAGAACTTTAGACAAGTTACAATGCTGAGAAAGTAGATGAACCATGCATCAGGACTCAGCCATCCCCTCCCCTTATCCAGAATGTGTAGCCAAAACTTCATGATTTAAGTGACTTTCATCTATTTTCTTGTTTGTCATCCCAAGTTTTGAAAATTTCTTCTATAATGTTACGTTTATACACTCTTTAGATAGATTTGGCCTCAAAATCATCCTCAAAGTCTCTGGCAAACAAGCAAGAAGTAAATTTTGAACAGTTATAAACAATCACAATGCCCAGTATCTTAATCAGATGTGTGAACAAAGTGAGTTAGTTGCCAGTCAACTTCCTTTCTCCAACTTCATTATCTTACCATACCCTCCCTGCAAGCATCATTTGATTCTGCTTTTTGTACATTCTATGTGTTTGAGGGTATCCTGTTCTGTTTAGTGTCTTTACTCTGGTTTCAGGAATACACGACTTCAATAAAACACTCTAAAGAGCTGTGTCCAACCCAATGACTAATATCTAACCACAAGCTATGACAATGCATAGTGCCTTAAAATTTGGGAGATATAAGTCTAGTGGTGTTGCCTTTAAATCTGTACTAATTTCTGCTCCTCTGTATTCTGCCCAGGCTTGTCATTCCATGTTTTTAGTCTACCTACTATATGTCTGATAGTCAGATTTGTTATCATACTTATTTAACTAACTGTGGGTAGTTTGGGGCCTCAATTTATAACTTTGTCAACTATTGTTGTACACAACAACAGACTCTAGTAAGTTATTTAAAAATAGAAAATGAAACAGGTTTTCTAAAAGAAGAACAAATATAGAAGGCAGAACAGGAGTCATCAAAACCTTTCTTGGCTGTCTTCAGCCACTGACCCTTCCTCCACCACCCTTCTATTGAAACTTTTTGTCATCAATGTGTTCATTGATTAGTTGATGTGTCTTTTGAGAGAGTTTAGGAGCCTTATCCTAATTTGACCACTGTGGAGAGTGTAGTTCACCTACCTAAAGAAGAAATCTAACAAAAGCACCTACCCTTTACCCGTAATAGCATGCAAATAGGCAATTAGCTTTCTTGTGCAGCATCTGATACTGCCCAATGTGCTTTCACTTGTAAAATTAAAACTATTAATTAAAGTAATATTTTCTGTTTTCTATTTTTCTTTATTTGGGGAGTAGAAAGTTGAGTAATTGACTTTCATAGCAATGATAGCCTCTGCTAGGTTTTATTCACAAGCTTGTTTCTCTAGTGACTTTAGTGCAGGGGTTAGCAAATTGGAGGAAATAATGTCTTAGTATCTCTCATGAAGGGTTCCTTTAGGATAAAACTCATCATAACAACTTAATATTATCTTTAAAATGCCTTGTGGTTATTAGAAAAAAGAAGCGATTTTTAATATGCAAACCAATCTAATTGGTTCCTTCTCCAATCTCCTTAAATTCATATTTCACAAGAAATGGAAGATGATGGGGATACTAATTACTGAAACAGTGTCTCACTAAAATATTTTCTAGGACGGTTTTCAGAGTCATGTTAAAGAACTCTGAAATTAAGAAAGTAAAGTCAGAGTTGGTGATTGGAGAGAGACACATGGGGGCATTTCTGAGTACTGGTTATATTTGGGGCTCAGCACTTAAAGATATGCATGAATCTCTTTGTGATTATCACACTTCAAAGAATATGTTTGAAAATGCAAAGAGAAAATAAAAGAATTTATAATAATATGGGCAATTGCTGGGCAGTGGTGGCTCATGCCTTTAATCCCAGCACTCAGGAGGCAGAGGCAGGCAGATCTCTGTGAGTTCGAGGCCAGCCTGGTCTACAAGAGCTAGTTCCAGGACAGGCTCCAAAACCACAGGGAAACCCTGTCTCGAAAAACCAAATAATAATAATAATAAGGGTAATACAGATATTCACATTTATCAAAACACATTGAAAATACTTTTATGATTTCTGTGTTTCATTAAATATAAATTTTATCTCAAAAGGAAAAAAGGAGGTTGGAAAGAAGACATGCACATGTGCACATCTACTTGCATGTACACATGGCCACACCCACATGAACACATACTTATACCACAAATACAAAATGCAAGGGATAAAAATAATTATAAAAACATGAAATTCTAGCTATTGGCATAGGTATTAAATCTTTGAAGGTAAAGGATACCAATAGCTGCACTTAATGTTTATTTTGTTTGAAATATATTCCAAAAATGAAATTGACTTGTGGGTAAGAGAATATAAGTAGTAAAATTTGAATATTGACTAGAAGGGTCACTGCATATTACTTTCAAAATTTCTGTATAATTGAAATTTCTTACACAAAAAAAATCTTAGAAGTGAGGTTGGGCTAGAAGATTGCTTAGTTAGAAAAAGTTCTACATAAGGATCTAAATTCAAGTCCCTAAAACTCAAGTACAAAAGGTGAGCATGGTGGTTTATGCATGTTATCCAAGTTGGGAGCAGGGGAACTAAAAAAGACAGGAGAATCCCTGAAACTAATTGGCAGCCAACCCAGCTAATCAATGATCTCCAGGTTTGGGGAGGAAAACAGTGAACAGTAATTGAGGAATAGTCACTGCTGACCACTGGTCTCCTCACGTATGTGCACCCCTATGTTACATGTACATCCACACGCTTAAACACGTAAACACATGCACACACACAAATCGGAAGGTAATCTGAACTTAGAATCTTTATTTTTCAAAAGATTTTCATACTTGAGTACTGTATTTACATCATTTCTACCTTCTCCCTCTCCTTCCTTTTCTCATTCAACTGCCTCTTAAAATCAATATATTCTCCAAATTTTGGTCTCTTGGTTTTTATAAGCAGTGAAACTGCCATAAGCACATCCCAAAATTTTCCCAACTGAAAAATTAATACACTTTCTTTACTAATTTGTTTTTCTTGTTTTCTTTTTTAATGCAAGAGCAATAAGGTACATTACCTCTAAATCTAAATTCTTGTAACAGCCATGTTGGAGGAAAACTCAGAATTAGCCAACTCCTGTATTTGAAATACGAAGGAAATTCCCAGCTGCTGGTACCTTTTGCCTTCTTACAGCCACAGAAGTCTGCTGCCTATAAGCACGTTTTTTCTTTCTTTTACTGAAAAGGTTTTTTTTCATACACTATATTCTTCTTGTGGTTTCCTCTCTCCCCAGCTCCTCCGAGGTTTCCTCCATCTTCCCTCCATTGATATATATAGAAAGGTAGTATCCATTCATTAATGATTCTAACACATGAGCAACAAAGCACAGGAGATTCATCTCCAATAGAAGTAGCAGCGGTTCCTGGATAAGGTATCCCAGAAGACAGCAATACCCAATGGAGTTGGCAGTGCCCATGTGGAAAGGCTTAGGTGTGAACCCTGGGGAAAGTACTTTGAAGAACTTAGGTGACAAAGACACCAGATGGTAACCAGAGCAAGCTAAGGAGCAAATGGTGGATGCTATACAGATGTCAAGACTCATTTATGGATTCATGTGAGACGCACCCTGGGGTTTATATCATCATATAGAAGCAAGCTGTCAGCTTCACTCACTGGTATTTCTGTGAATCAGAAATGTCTAAATATTCATCACAAGAATCTGAAACACTCTGCCATATTCAGCATGTTAAGGTGAAGAAAGAGTTTTTATAGCACTTCTTAATGGTCTTCAACACTCTCTAGTCACATAGCATAAATATAACTATGAAAATACAGGTAAATGAAAAAAATATTCGCTTGAAAGCAGAGCCTGTGTTGGTTTGTGTGGTACTTAAAGTCACAGACAGGAAAATGGAAGTGTGCACCATTTCTTCATTGTGCCTATAGCTTCAAAGATATGGTGTCTTATGAATTAGTTTCGCATCAAAGACCTTCCTTACTGCTAATAAGTAATCTCAGGAAAGGAATCCTTCCTTCTATCCTTAATCTCCAACAGATTATGTAAGCAGAAACGTTTGTCTCTCACAGTCATGATCACTCTCACTGTCTTTTCAGGGGTTTACTGACATTTTACTGGAAAGAGTCATGCACGGGGGAGCCAACATTACAGGTTTCCAGATTGTCAACAATGAAAACCCAATGGTTCAGCAGTTCATACAGCGCTGGGTGAGACTGGATGAAAGGGAATTTCCCGAAGCCAAGAATGCCCCACTAAAGGTAATGCTCCATGACACATAGACCATGAAGGCCAGCTTTCCAGGGCTTTTCAATATGGACTTTATATACTTAGAACCACCCTGTGATCAACTGGTCTTCCTTCAGAAGTATTCAAAGAAGCTTAAAAAAACAGCAGCACCTGATTCTATTGTATAGAATTATTGTATAGCACCACCCCAACTTTAATATATATATGCATATATATATTAAGATCGTGTAAAAATCTGCTGTTGGAAAATAAATTAACTTTAATTTTTGAATGGAATTTCATTTCTAACCTGCATCAGGCAAAGGGTGGAGGCAGTGCAAATAGGTAAAGAAGATTGATAGCCTGAAACAGAAAATTGGATTTTACATTATTTATGTGATTGCTCCATGATAATAAGTTCCATGAATCTCAGAACACCCAAGTGAATTAGTCTCTAATATAGAATATGCATTACCTATATGTGTGGAAATATTGAACAGAAATAGTTGCCTGTCTACAAAAGTGTCTTTAAAAATACTAAGATTACCTAAGCTGCTCGTTTTCCTGAAAATCTAGATAAGAATATTAATAGTAGAAAGTTAGAGTGCATATTTTCCTATGTGTTCCCTATGGTTAAAGATCCTATTATTTACTCACATGTTTAAAACATAAATTACGGGAAATTATTCCTGTACACAAAGGGTCTTTCTAATGGACAGACAGACAGATAGGCAGCAGACAGATACTTTAGTGTTCTGAGGGAATGAGTGTATACCAATTCAAGTATGAAAATAACTTTTAGTTTTGCTTTGCTGCTATAGTGAATATGTGTACTATGTCCACAATGTAATATGAGGAATCAAGTACTGTCAAAGTCTTCACTTTATAGGGGGAAACTGAGGAAGTTCTCCTTTCTCATACTTTCAAGTTCTTCTCCCCACCAATAATAGGGCAGAGAAGAACAGTGGAGGACATAGATGAAAGAAGCGATGCACTCCGTACTACTAGAAATGGGTCACATCAGAACCTAATACAAGTAAAAATTTTAAGCAATTGAAATTCTCTAGAAAATTCATGAGCTAAACATAATTATACAATTCAATAAAGTCACTTACTAGTTGGAAGCTAACTGTATGGTTGTACTACAGACTATATGTGCCAGAATTTTCCAGGGCAGTTCCATTTTAAACCATTCTGCCCTTTGGTCAGACCAGATGTCCTAATTTGGCTCAGGGAATATGGTCACATTCCCAATGAGGAATGTTTTATAATCAAATCTTTTTTAATGTACTAAACTGGTATGATTCCCCCTGCTTTATTTAGGTGAGCTTATTAAAGCTTATATTTCCATGAAACTGCCTAACCATGCTGTTTTGTGATGTTTTGATTTAGCAGCTATAGAAGACAAAGACACATTTATTCATTGTTTTAAGGGTTCTCAACATTCCTCAAAACACGGTGTTAGATGTAAGAAAATGAACAAGGATAAGAAATAGAAAGAGAGATACTGCAAAGTAGATTATTTCTGCTCTGAAGATACATAACTTATAGAAAAGATAATGAGAACCATCTCAGGTACCCATTAATGAGTGTGTATAATGCAAGATGCTAGTGTTTACTACAAAGAAATGCTTAGTCTTATAAAGAAAATCCTAGAAATGGTTTAAGAAAGTATTGAGCCTTGTACTGAGTCTACTGAAGAGCCCCCTTTAATATTTGATGCAGAATATATAGAGTTGGGGAAAATCATTGAGAAATTAAAATCCAGATGCTATTTAATCTATATTTTATAAACATTTCATTTTATGGTTTATTTTAGATAAAGAGGGCAATCTTATGCATGGGTAAATAGAGACAGTAAAGCACAAAATTAAACAGTTCTTTTAGCATAGCTTTAGAATAACTGCATTAAGATTGGTGACAATTTATGCCGTTGGCTGGAAAAAATTATCATGGTTAGCTTTAGGTAGTGCTAGGATGGGCAAACACAAAGATTTTTCTTCATGAAAGAAAATATGTTTCTATTGTAGTCATATTTGATGACTTGCTCGTGAAAGAAAATAACATGAGAAAAGTAAATGGATAGTTGTAGAGACAACAATGTATTTGCTCCCAATTGTATTTGGACAGACTTTTATATAGTAAGAAGTCCCTGTAGGACATTTCGTTACATTTTAAAAAGTCAATAAGATTCCATATTCTACAAATATTCATCACCTTTGCAGAACAGAGGCCAGCTTATTTTAATCATGTTTTTGTTGATTCACTTAATAGAAAGACAGCCACCACTTCAAACTACAGATAATCAAATCCCTTGTGTTAAGTGACTAGCCTCATCCCTAGTAGAATATATCACTGTGCACAAGGAACAGAAAGTAAGTATTCTTGCCAGAAAGAGGTAGCATCGTGAAGCATTGCCTACAAATTGTTGACGTTATCAGATTTAAAACTCAATAACAATTGTAATTTTCTACAATTGAAAAGCATCTTTGGTTTTTGCTACCCCCTGGGAAACAAAAACTGATTTATTGCTGGCCAGAGGTCCTAGCTTGCTGCAAACATGGTCCAGACAGAAATGATTAATGTTTCCTTCCAAATTAATTTCAAGCTGTCTAACTTAGCTATTTCCATTTTCCCCCTAAGTAAACAACAGATCTGAATTTTCTATTACAAACTGCAATAACTCAGTCTTGCTTTAGGATATGCTGTTTCCACTCTAATCTATACATGCCATCCCTTAACATCACATGCATTTCTTCCTTATAAAGAACCCAGCCTTTTATAATCACTCACTCAATATGAAGCAGTATTGAGAACGAGAAAGAGATTTCCGTGAGCCATTTGATCTTAATAATCCTAACATGTGCACACATGAGGTAAGAAACATCATTGTTGAATACCTCAAAGCCAGGCTTACCCAGAGAGAATTTCCAACTCAAATAATTAGGAGATCTTTGTAGAGCAAATGATCGAGGTGGATAAAAATCATAAGGAACAAGGCAAGATTGGAGGGTGTCATTTATCATGTTATCTTGTTTTTCGTGTGTCTGTTTTAGTATACATCTGCATTGACACACGATGCAATACTGGTCATAGCCGAAGCCTTCCGATACCTGAGGAGGCAGCGAGTGGATGTATCCCGCAGAGGCAGTGCTGGAGACTGCTTAGCGAACCCTGCTGTGCCCTGGAGTCAAGGAATTGATATTGAGAGAGCTCTGAAAATGGTAAAGACAATTGTTTGTTGGAGTGGATGAGTCTTATAAAGACACACACACACACACACACACACACAAATGAGACCTCAGTCCTGAAAGAGAGTGTACTAAAAGGAACAGTATCTCATGCTGTACAAAAAAAGATAATTGTGGATGGTCACTACAATCTAGAATCCCACCGAAAATTCTACAAGGAAGTTTGAAAAAAATAGAGCAAATTTAGGGTCAATAAATTTTTGGTTTTATGCTGCACTGAAAATGGTAAGTGAAACGTGGTACCCTCTAAAATTATAGATTAAATGCATAAGTAGGTTCAAAATAGCATATCTTCTACAAATGTCACATTTGTAAGGAGACTCTCTCTTAGGGAGTATAAGATATTCCTAACTTCAAGATAAGCATTACAAAGGACAGCGGCATCCTTAGGCTCATCAGACAAATTATGAGCTGGATGGACTGTGGAACTGAGCCAGTGTGATAGTATTTCTGTTGTCAAAAAGAACACTTGTACTATTCTGCATGGTAGATTGCAGGAACATGAATCATTTCTAGGCCTACTTAAGAGGCTTTTGCCCAGTGCCGCAAAGAAAAAGCCTAAAGAAAAGTACAAGGAATCAATGGATAGACCATCAAATAGGTCACTTGTTTTTAGCATTTACTGGGTAGGAGATCATTTAAGGCTTCAAGCAGTGTCCTTTGAACAGATTCCATTATTTACACTAGGAGCAACATCACCCATTCATTGCAGCTTTCCAAGCAAGAGCTCTTTCCTGAATATTTTACTTTATGCCTGCCACATGTGCCTGCATGCATTAAAATGAGCCTTCAAGAGTACAAGAATCTCTTCTTTCCAACTAATTATCTTGATGTTTGGGACATCCAAATGAACAAAGAGATAGGCCATCGTAAGATAATTCGGTGCACAACCCAGCAGTGAAGAATTGGGAACAGCCTCATAACGTACATCGTTTTGTGTAGTTGGCTCGCTTACTGCCACCTTAAATTTGCCAAGTTGGACACATTCAATCAAAAGAGGTTAGTAGCCCCTGTGTCTTTCTCCAAGAAAGAGATATGAGTCATTCTCCTATCATGCAGACTCTTATGTCGTTATGGCAATTCCCTAACAAATGCCCTAAGTGTCATTTTATGGAAGTACCACCGCATGATTTTGAAGAGCAGTTAATTAAATTCAACCTTACTAGCAGTTACAAGATTTGTATTGTCAGGTGGAACATAATGATGAGTGAAATATAAAACTTCCTCAGAGTGAATCAAAAGGAGTTTTCATCGAAAAAACCTCATGGGGCAAGAGCCAGCAATTCTACTTGATTGGCCATTCATAATATAAACCACCACCTTCCCCCAAAAGAAAGTGGCCACCAGAATAGAAAATAAAAAACTCGGCTACAAAATAATTAGACCAACTATCCTGTCACACAGAAAAGTTTCTGAATTGTGTAACTCACTGGTCAGTTCAAGCGATAAGACAAAAAAGTCACCTGCCTTTCCAGGCCTTAACAGTCACTCACCTGATCATAGGGATTCCTCAACTCTTTTTACAAAGCAATGTGTTTCCACTGCTCCAAAAAATCTGGAAAGCAATGGCCTTTTCCAAAAGAATATGGGACCTTAGTAATACTGTACTATTCAGACTTGAAATAGATTGATCTAAAAAATACTAAATGCATTACTACATTTTTTTAAAAATCCGCTTTTACTTGAGTTATTAAAAGTGAGATTATTTGATGTTCAAACATCTTTACTATGACTAACACATAGTTTCTCTATAAATCATTTTTCCCTCTAAAGAAATCTAGAAACAAAATCCCTATTTTTAGATAGACGCATGTTTGGGGCATGTTGACATGAATATATAACCATGCCATCCATTCTGCATTTAGCAAGCCCCTATGTATCAGGTTCTATATTAGCATGCACATATATAAGAGAAGCTAAGGAGATCTCGTATTTGAATTGCATTGCATTCAGTGTTGAAAACATAGAAAATAGATGTCTCTTATCTTCAGATGCTCCCAATCTAGCATGGGAATCAGAAAGATATGGATGTTAAAATTATGGGTAAATCACATGCAAGGGATTCTAGATGAGATAGTAGAAATCTGTCACTGACATTTGATACCAGACCACATCCCTAAAAATAGACTTCACTTAGAGTGGTAGTCCAATTCTATTCCTGATCACCAAAGACTTGAATCATGGTTCTAGCATCTCTAGGATACCTAGTGACTGTCCAATCCATAAGTCAAGTTCAGATAAACTGGGTCTTTTGCAATGTGTAATTCTTAATGAGACTTGAAGACCTGAGTATGTAAAGCAATGAAGAATTTCTTAAGAAGTCCTATGCAATTGTCTCTGCTCTGTCTGTCATCACAATATGCACCAGTTCCATTCTACTAGATAAGGCATTTGTGCATCAGCTAAGGTCCATTTCTTTACCTAGAAGTGTCTTCTCACGTGGTCTTCAAGCTTAGTGCTCAGGTTTCTTTGGTTCAATGGACAAGCTGCCACATCAGAGTAGTTCCATAGTCTCCTACTGGTACTAAGAAATCCCCTTCTTTTAAGCCATGTTATCAATTTTCTCGTTGGCAGTAGAACCCCGTTACTGTTCCTGACATGTTTGCCAGCCCCTATTTTCTAGAAATGAAGGAAAGGGTATTTTACCAGTTTATCTCAAGAAAACAAAAGAGTTTCTTTTTCTTTGAAGTCTCTAACTTTTACTTAGAAAGTAAATAATCCAGATAGATTGACAGACAGACAGACTGTCTTTGATATCTCTGAACTATAGAGCAGATCAGGAAATTTGTCAGTAGATATGGCCTCTTATATTCAGAAGACTAGGCCCAGAAGCTGAAACCACTATAGCACATGTGGACTTTGAATTTGGCATCTCAATCCAGGACTGCAGCTTTGGGACGTCTTTCTTGTTATCTAGCATTCTACATTCCCGATCCCTTAAAGCCGACAGATTTTATCAGTCTTTGAATTAGCTCTCCATGGCATCCATGCTCTCTGCTACCTTGGCATATAGTTTAAATAAGGGGAAAGGGCTGCCTTTCTCACTGCTGAAGTCAATAAATAGGCAACCCTCTTGAAAAATAGCTAAATTCATTTTGGTTAGCAATTAATACAGCTTGGATTTGGGAAGAAGACTCCATGGGTTAAGGTGTTTGGTGCACAAACCTGATGACCTGAGTTCAATCCCAAGATCCCATTGGAAAAGGAAAGAATCAACTCCTAAAAATGTCCTCTGACCTACACACACACTGCAAAACATGGGTGCCTGCGTTCCTAGATTCAAATCATACACAGAGAACAATTAATAAATAAAATTAAACGTCAATATATCTAGACCACATTGTGATATTTACTATATGCCCGACATTACTTAGATCTCATTTAATCATCTAAATAGTTCTGAAAGATAGGTACTTCTGGGATTTCCCATTTTACAGAACAAGACCACTGAATTATTTTCAAATATTGGAAATATGTATACACAATAATGGCCCCCAAAAAATTAAAATGCAGAATGCATTAATGTATTCAGCCTAAAGTATACGCTTAAGAAGGGAATACTAGAAAAGTCTTTGAAACAGTGGTTATAGATGTCTCGTTGCATTAGACAGGTAACCACTTCTTATGCCTTCTCAAAGCATCATAACTTAGAGGCAGAGAAAAACATATTGCTCAGAAAATAAAGCCCCGTGAAAACTTGATCTGCCACATGGAATTCAATGACCTAAAATGAAAATCCTCAAAGATTTCATCCTAGAGCCCTAGTGGCAACAATGAAAAAGATAGTGTCACTCTTTGCCTCTTTCCTTTATTACCAGGTGCAAGTCCAAGGAATGACTGGAAACATCCAATTTGATACTTATGGACGTAGGACAAATTATACCATTGATGTGTATGAAATGAAAGTCTCAGGCTCTCGAAAAGTAAGTAGCCAAGAGAGACAATATGAGAAATGTCTCTCCAAAGGTGAGAGCGTTCTCGCACAAGAAGATATTGGGGAAAAGTCCCACTTGGTGTTTTTGTCTTTCCATTTGCCTTTCCATCTGCCAAGGAGCAAAGATGAGATATATAGAGCTTTGGAAGCAGAATGACCCAACGTTTTTTAAAGGAGGATGACCTTCTGCGACTAGTCGCATAAAACTTAACACTTTTCTGAACAAAGGGAAGGAATCACCAACTTCATAGGAGAATCTTCCCAAGTACATATGCTTCTTAGCAAATAAAAATGAAAAATAGGTCTCTTTCCGTTTTGCCAATCCACCACCAAAATTCTTGGGACAAAATTCCTTTCTCCATAGCTGAATTTTATATGGCCAGTTGGCTTCTACTTTATTAACAGTTGAGTTAGACATAAAGAGGATTTCACAGCACTATGATAAACTCTTAGACTATAAACTAACTTGTGTTACATCTACAGGCGACTAACTGGCTTTCTACTCCTATATAGCAGTATTCTGCAGTTCTAAACATTTTTCTACTATGGAAAATTAATGGCAAAAAAAAATTGATTACACAGTGGGTTAAAGGATTTTGCAGGATATTAGTAAGGATGAGGTGAGGAAAGGAATCCTCAAGATAAAGAAACAATAAGCACTCCTCTGTGTATATCCTTTTTGTCCTGAGGGCGGTAACAGATAGAAACAGAGTATCAATTCTTGCAAATCTCAAACTCCTTGAAGTTCACTTAATATTTCTAGAGAGAAAAATAGTCATATGGGTCAAATGTTCTTTCTAGGCTGGTTATTGGAATGAGTATGAAAGGTTTGTGCCCTTCTCGGATCAGCAAATCAGCAATGATAGTGCATCCTCAGAGAACCGGACAATTGTCGTGACTACCATTCTGGTAAGTGTGGACATACAAGAAGTAAACTTTCTTTCTTTCTTTCTTTTTAAGATTTATTTATTTATTATGTATACAACATTCCTTCCATGTATGTTTGTATGCCAGAAGAGGGCACCAGATCTCATTATAGATGGTTGTGAGCCACCATGTGGTTGCTGGGAATTGAACTCAGGACCTCTGGAAGAGCAATCAGTGCTCTTAACCTCTGAGCCATCTCTCCAGCCCCAAGAAGTAAACTTTCTTAACACCATCCTAAAAGTATTATTCAGTTCTAAGTACTCTGAACAGGTCTAAACATATTATTCAGCCAGTGTTATGTTCATGCATGCAACAGTTACAACACAACAGCTGTTTCGGAGCCCTCAAACCCCTCTCCAAGATGAACAAAATGTTGCAATACACAATGGAATTTTACTCATCCATAAAGAAATATTAAATTGTAGGATTTCCGGGAAAGTTTGCAGAACTGGAAAATATTATGTGTATTGGTATGATCAAGGCTCAGAAAACCAGATACTACATGCTCTCTCTCACATGCAGAAGTTATTTTCCAACTGTTAAGTGGGAGTAAGCATGAGTAAAGGCCAAGAAATAGATGGCGGGTCCATGAGAGCAGAAAGATGTTAATGGACAGGTGTAAGGGAAACTGAGCACATGTAATATCAACACGGAACGGAAAATACTACAGCCAAAAGGGCACAGAGGGAATGAAAGTAGGTGTAGAGGCAAAAAGAAAAAAAAAAGAGGTGGAGAATTGGTCACAACTAAGTACGTATTTAAGTTCCATCAGAAAACTGAGAGGAAGGAAGGGAGAGAAAAATGGTAGGATGACTCAGTGCATAAAGTTGCTTGCCACGAATCCTGATGACCTGAGGCTGATGTCAAGAACCTATAAGGTGAAGGAGAGAACCAACTCCGGCAAATTGTCCCTCTGACCTCTACACAAATACCATGATATGTGCTCACTTGCTGTATACACAAATAAAGAACGACAGAGAGAAAAGAAGAGAATAGATGGATGGATGAATGAATGAGGAACAACAGAGAGAAAAGATAGAAT
>NC_022026.1:6711520-6713625 GCF_000317375.1 Microtus ochrogaster | reverse complement strand
GATGAATGAATGAATGAGGAACAACAGAGAGAAAAGATAGAATAGATGGATGGATGGATGGATGGATGGATGGATGAATGAATGAATGAGGAACACTTTTTCAGTGTTCTCTTCTAATTTTCCCCCAAAAGAATGATGCTTCATCCAGACATAAAATCTAAGTCTTCATTGTAGAGGGTTGTCATTGTGTGAAAGAAAATCAGTTAGAATTCTAATATGGGACCTAACTCTCCTATGTGTATCTGTGCAAGTTACATTTTTATCTAATCCTCAGGATCTTATCTTCGCTATTTGTAGGATGGAAATAAATAATAATCATCTCCTACCTATGTCTTAGGACCACTTCAAGGCACAATTAGCCACACATTCTACAAAATTCAACACACTATAGACATTTGAGGGAGTAGTGCCAGTTTTAAAATAGTTTTCCTAAAGCTACTTTTAAGTGAAGTACATAACTCAGTTTAAAAGAAGTATGATATTTAAAGAGTATGTATCAATTACTCTCCTTCACCTTATCCTAAGAATTGTATACAGCCCTGCAGATGGAAAAAAGTCTGCACCAAACTCTCCAGTTTCACAAGAACCAGTATTTCTCTATGGCCAGCCAGAGTGGGCTGTACCTTCTTCCTAATGCATCCTTAGAAATGGAAGGCAGTTAGCTTGTCTTTATGTACTGAAGGAGATAGCACTTCCAATTCAACTAAATCAAAAGACTTTGCTGCTGAAAACTAGTCCTACTTTCAAACTTTAGAAAAAAGACTTAAATGCTTCCCTACTTCATTAAATTATCTGTTAAGGACTCCAAGGAATACATGGTTCCATGAATAGCTGAATAAGTCAAAAACTTAAAAAAAATCATATCCATACACTAAGCCTCAATAGCAACAGAGGGGAAAATGTATTCCTCTTACAATTACTATCTCTAAGGGAAAAAATGGATAGGAGTAATCTTTTGTTCTTTTTTCTGGTCCCAAAGGAATCGCCATACGTAATGTATAAAAAGAATCATGAGCAACTAGAAGGAAATGAGCGCTATGAAGGCTATTGTGTTGATTTAGCCTATGAAATAGCCAAACATGTAAGGATCAAATACAAATTATCCATTGTCGGTGATGGAAAATATGGCGCACGGGATCCAGAGACTAAAATATGGAATGGCATGGTTGGGGAACTTGTCTACGGAGTAAGTATTTTTGGTTCCACTGTTGCTTATTTCTATGCTTTTCAGTTAACAAGAAAATGAGCGATTTAATGTTCAAGCTTAAGATTTATCAGATTTCAGAATTTATGAATCTGTAAAATGCAAGTAGTTTTTCATGAAAGGTAGACTATTGATACTATCCTTTGAGTGACAGGGCTACTCTATGAAAAGGAAAATAGAATTGAGGGAAATTACTCAGCCACCAAAAAGAATTAAGTGAAATTCAGCACAGCCTGCCCTCTGCTAAGAGTCTATGCCTTCGATATTTCACTGATTCAGGTGTCAGAAACACACACCTTTGTAGTTGCCTTAGTAATGTCGCCATCTTCCCTCGTCTTTTCTGGTTCATGTCTAATGAAGCAGAATGCACTATGAATTCTACTAAGTCTCTCAAATCTAACTGCACTCTTCATGCCAACCAACAACATTACCACCTTAATTAAGATTTTTACCATTTGTTTACCATTTAGCTGTACCCCTACATCTTGTTTCACACTAGCAAATCAGATCTACATTGCTGCAATTTCCCACTTTAAAAACCAGGATAAAACCTTAAGAAGGCTACAGTGGTATCTTCACAGCTCCTTGGTGACTTAGTTCTAAATGATTTTGCTCTCAGAAAGCATCAGATCTTAGGAAAACCAATAAGGCATATGAGGATAAGTACAACTGACCAGCAGAATTACCTATTGGGTAAACCAGTCTCTAATAAACTTTTTTTTTCTTTTTCTCATCAATATACTTTATAGTGAACTAACAGATAATATTTTAAACAGTGCCTAATTGCCTAGTTTCGGTGACTAAGTAATTGCCTTTTCCCAAAGGACATTTCACAGGTAGGAAGAAATGACTGTCACCTACATATTATAGTTTAACAGATCCTGATATGGATTTCTTTTTT
>NC_022026.1:6622249-6710670 GCF_000317375.1 Microtus ochrogaster | reverse complement strand
CTTGTCTACTTCCCCTACCCAGGAGGATAGCTATATGTTTTTCTTTGGGTTCACCTTCTTATTTAGCTTCTTTAGGATATCAAAATATAGACTCACTGACCTTTATTTGTAGCTAATAAACTAACCAAAGTGCAGATCAGGACAGGAAATATTTGGTTCTAATAAACAAGAATCACTTGCAATGATTAGTACCCATCCAGGCAACAGATACTGAGAAAACATATGAATTGGGGTGGGGGATTGCTGAGAAGTCATAGCTGGTAAGAAGTAAACACCCATGTATCTATTGGACTAAAGATCAGGAAAATGATTCCAGAGGTAGCCAGCACAAAATAGGGTGTTGCTCTTCAATCAGAAGAGACTACCGGGGTCTCTCAATGTGGTTTTTAGAATAGGCCTTTGGAAACCAGCATAAAGGAAGAAGCTTATTTCTAAAAATAAGAACACAGAATGGGAACTAAGGCTTAAAATGAGGCTGGGCCCCAGGTATCAAAACTGGGACACTCTCCTCTTGCCAGACAAACAGTACAGTAACTTGAACCCCCACCTCCATCTGTGTGGCTGGAGCCAGTCACCACCTGTCTTAGGTCAAGGTTGGCCCTGGGAACTGGGGCAGAACTGAGTTGCAGATGAAACACAAGTCAGTCCAGAGATGAGAAAGAGGTTTTCTACTTCCAGGGAGGGGCAGACAACCCAATTGATTTCTGAGGACCTTGAGTCTCTCTCAGTCTCTCTCAACCATTATAACATAGTACTAGTCTCTCCCTTTCTGAGTGACAGTGTTTTTTTTTTGTTGTTTGTCCCTTATTTCTACAATGCTCTAAAGGTATTGGCAAGCCTACAATTCTCTCTGCACTTAATATATCATCTTACATGTAGGGAAGTCTCACTTTTTGTTCTAATGAATCAAGATCTGTATACAATAATGGTTGACAAAGGTTCATTAATCTGAGCTCATGGTGGGAAAAATAAGGTAATATTTGTGTTATTCTTAGCCAACACTTATAGAGTATTCACTGCCTGCTACCTACTGTGCTAAGTACTTTACAAACATTATGTACCTTAATCCTCACAACATGCATTTGAAGAAGTTCCATTAGTAACCTCATTCTACATGTGAGAATACTTAAGCTAAGAATTAAAGTCACATTCCAGAAACCAAATACCCTGCAGGGCCTGTCTTTGTTGTTCGGGCTGCGATAAGAAAGCATATTAGACTTGTAAACAACAGATAGTGATTTTTCACCATTCTGGAGGCTGGAACATGGAAAATCAAAGATTCCATTGTCTAGTAGTGATGAACTTTCTGACTCATAAATTGTAGCTGCTCATAAATTGTAGCTACTTGTTGCATCTTCACATTAGGGAAAGGGCAATGGGTCTCTGTAGCCTCTTATTCTATATATCCTATTCAAGATAATCCTATTCATGAAGGCTATGCTTCATGGACTAACTACTTCCTAAGTACCACATTTTTTAGTAACACTACCTTATGGGTTAGAATTTCAACATATGAAGAGGGACACCAACACTCTGAACATAGCAAGAGCACAGTGCTTTTAATCAGTTCACTATACTATTCCATAGCTAAAGTGTTGTCTCAGATCCATTGCATCTGGAATGAGAGTTGAACCTTATTATAAAAGGCATTTGATGTCTTAGCCATTATGGAGAGAAGTTATTGAGGCTTTTTAGTAACATGACAAAAAATGGGGGATGTCAATTTCTACTGCTCCAGTCATCTGATGTGATGTAGTCCATACGGCCACAAGCCCATCAAAATGGAATGGTCAGAGCTCTGTAGTGTCTCCAAAGAAACATGGCATGGTCTGAAAATAGACCAGCACACTCCTAGCATTCAGCAAGACATGATGTTGGAGGATAAGAGATTTCCCAACATTGTTCAGATGAAGTGCAGTTCTCTCGTGGTGTTTTGCTTTTGCCCCTGGGATGTCCTCTCCGCTGCATAGTTTAATCTCTACACATCCCTTTTTCTTTCTACTTCATCTATTTGTAAGTGAGGGAATTCGAGAAGTACAGAGTTCTTGGTTTAGTAACTCAGACCTCATCTCCTCGATTTTGAAAAGGTGAGATTTCTGGAACAGCCTTTCTCTCATTTCCCGGCTGCTCTGGGGAAGAGCTTTCCTTTCTGCCAGAGAGGGCTCTTAAAGGAACATCCTCTCCCCTCTCCTGACCCAGAAGAAGTCTCTGATGTTTTCTGAGCTGAATAATACAAAGTGATTCTGGAAAACTGACAGCAAACCAATCCACTGAAGTGGACTGTCAAACTCCACTTTCCTCTAAGACCTAGGAATATAGAAACTAGGCTTTCCTGTCATGCATGGAGGAAAAGCTTGCTGTCAGATAAATCATGAGCTAAATGTGCCCTCATCTTCATGTTGAAGTTTTAATCTTTTGGCATTAGAAGGTTTTCAATGTCTCTGTTCATGATAGAAATAGATAAAAATAAATGAAAACACAGGCTTGCATTTCTGGCAGACCTGACCTCTTGTGGTTTGCAAGTTGCTTCAGAAGAAGAAAGGAGGGTGTGTATGTGCCAGGAGGGGGCTCTGATGATTTCCCAGAGTGCTTAATGGACAAAAAGAAGAACAGGGAATGACTACTTGCATTTAGCAGGAAAACTACCCAGATAGACACTGCCTTGTCTTCCCAGTGTTGCCTCTTAGGCCTTTGGATGTAGTATGGATCAGAGCAGGTAAATGGTGAAGGAAGGCAGAGCTGGAGAAGGCTTTGTCAGAGATATTTCTGTATCTTCCACCAAGTCCCAAGAAAAAGTCAAAAGGAATTAAATTTGTTAAACAATAAAGAAGTCAATTAGTCTCTTTTCAGATGATTCCTGAATATTTTCTTTTTCCTCTAAAGAAATTCAAATCAAAGTTGATGTTGGGGCACCTTGTATCTCTAAGAAGGTTATTTTTGAAACAAACGTCAGCAGCATACAATGTGTCCCGTTACATAAGCCCTTCAGTACATCGTGGTCTTGAAACTGTCCACCTGGTTTTAGCAATTTTGATTTTTGAGCTGGATTTCTGTAACACTGCCACATAATAATCATTCCAGCTCAAATGGCTCACACACCATCAGTTTTTACTGCTCCCAAGTAGCAAATGTTTTAAGAGGGCATTCTCCAAGAAGATTTTGTGGCTATCAGGATTCTTAAATATTTCTTAGCCAAACATCTAATTCATTTTTACAGATGACTAGGAGATCCACCAGGGACTGAATATTATTATTGGCCATTGAGTAAATCAAGAAATTGAAGCTTCATGGAGAACAAGAGTGACAGGAATTTCTCAGGGAGAATAGGTAGTAGCAAACTTTGACAATATCACAAAAGTCACAGTTTGACAACTCGGATGCCAGTCTGCCTGGCCGAGTGCTCTGTCTGCTGGTTTACATTGGATCAGTTCACTAAACTTGTCAGCTTCTGGGTATCTTGATATTAATTCAGTCAGATATGCCATTTCTTCCTGGCTTCGGGGTATAGGGCTTGAATTCTAGATGGATTATATGCTATGCCATCCAAGATGCTCATCGCATTTCTATGTGCCCTCTAGGACAACGCAATACAAACATCTAGTTACCTCTTGAAATATTTAAAAATACAATGTAAATAGTGGGAATCTCTGTCCTCAGAGAAGACATATGACCTAACAAGTTTTTTTTTTAAAAAAAAAAAAGGCAAGAAATGGGCTAGAGCAAAATTGGAGCCCCAGTTATGAAGAGGACACCTCCCAGTGGGCCACTGCCACGTTCCTTATGTTCTTAGCACCTAGAACTAAGAATAAAGAGTACGTGGGATTGCTTTTAAGAAAGGCCAGGAAAGATATTATTCAGATTTGTTCATCTGACTTAGAAGATAGCAGAAAGCTCAGAAGTGGAGATGGGATTGGCATATGTTGATTGCAGATCACAGTCCTTGGCTGTTCCAGAGCGCTTCACACTCCCAGGAGAAACGGAAACTCAACAGATAACTATTTACACCATTTCTTTGCCTATAAGAAGTTACCTTGGATTGTCAGTATCCTATAATAGATTTATTTTCCGTTAACAAAGGCAGAAAGTCAATCTGTCCTTCCAGTTAAAGGCAAAGAAGCAAGGATCCAATAACAGATGCCATGCATTCACTTCTAGTCTTCTGATTACACCGGGCTCTAGCAGAAAGGACTGATGACTTGATAAAAAAGTGATCCTCTACTGAAAGAACATAGACTCCAGGGAGGAGCATTAATGCTACATGAAAGTCTGCTATTCTGAGCGGAGGAGTAGGAAAATATTTCCAACCAAATTTAGCATCACACAGCCTTTTTCCAGCTCCTGGGATGTCCGTTTATCTTCACTGGGTCTTTAAATCCCACAGCTCCCCAAGGACAAGGAGTCCAAATCAATAGACCCATACTGGGACATCTGTTTTGGATAAAGAAATGAGGAAATCCTGTTGTGACCCTGCTTGTTGTTTCACTGATTTAAATAGGCCTCATCCCTTTCCTCCAGATCTTAACAATGGCAGACAACAAGTATCTCATAGAGTACAGCCAATAAAGCAGTTTAATCCGTGTCCACAACACACAGCTATTATATTCCTTTGTCCAGTTTAATTCTGCTCCACTTCTTTTTCTAACACATTTAAATTTTCTGGGGAAAATGTCTGCCCAAGGCCACTAGCACTTTATGCCTATTCGGGGAGCAGGGAGGAGATCACATCTCCTCCTCTTACATAGTATATGGTATGGTCTGCGTGATACATCTCCTCCTTTCTTCCTTTGCCCCCTGCTATCAGAAAGTGCTCTGAAACCGTGGCTGACAAGCTCCTGCTCAAACATGATCTCCAACCGGGATACGAATTTTATATCAGCTAATCAGATGAAAATACTTTAAGATGTAACAAGCCTTACAGCTCAAACAATTTGTACAATTACAATTAAACTAAATGTCATCTCTGTTTAAAGCTCGTCATCTCCTTAAGTGCATGGTCCCTGTGCATAGGAGTCTGTCGGGGTTTAGATCTTAGGAAACTGACAACTTTGGCCACCCACCTATGAGAACAATTACAAACGCCCTCAGGCTAAATCTGCTCCAATAATGCGGTTGCTTGGGCTTGCCACTGGTTAAATGGGAAAAAAAAAAAACAAACCTAATTTAGTGTGTGTACTGAGCCCACACAACCATTCTTAAACTGCTTGATTAAAATCCTTTAAGTAGTCAAAATGCAAGTTAAAACACAGTAAGAGTCTCCCTGTAAGCTCTTACCATTTGCTGGGTTTCCTCTGTCACCTGCAGCACACTCATATGGAGCACTTACCCACCTAGGGTTCTAAAATGACATTCCTGCTGCAGTTACCAGCACAGGCTTGATGACAAAAGGCGGCTTGAGTGGTTTGGGACACGAGAAGAGAGACACTTGATTATTAAACCAGAAGCTCACCTGCTACATAGTCCTAGCCATAATTCTTCATGCTTGACTCCAGTCACAGCTGACTTACATTAAGAACAAATATCAAGGGAGGGATTTCAAGGTGGTGGATTTGATCCACACATGTTATATGCATGTATGCATAACAAATACAAATATTTTAAAAAAGGATTTCATTTGGGTGGTTGCCTATTTTAGTATCTTTCATTTTTCTTTAAAGTAGCTTCTTTCATCCGTATGCCATGGCAGTCTCAGGAGAGCTAACTGAGGATTTTTGGACACCTATTAGTAGTCTGTTTCTCTACATTCCCGTTAATAATCAAACTGATTATTTCCCAGGCATTGTGACGGGTGGGTCAGAAGCTCTGAAATAGCCCACTGTCACAGATGTATTCTATAATACAGAGGGAGGAGTAGTGGTGGGAGAGGGCAAAGGAGTCTCCGAGGCTGGTCCTGAGCTCATGTGCCGGTTCTGTGACTTGTCTCTCACCAAGAGAAAAAGTAAGAACTTCTCAGTCTCCCATAAATCTTATTGTCCTAGAGGCTAAATCAGCAGCTCTCTTACCTGTTATTGGTAGATCCTTCTTCTAGCTACTTGCAGCTATCCCTTTGTCTTTTTCAATCTATAGGTCTTTATTATGAGTTATTAAATATACATTGGAATTCTTGTTTTAGAGCCAGGACACATCATCAGTGAGAATTGAAGGAGCCCATATTTAACACCATCTTCCATTAGAGTAGTTATATACATATATATATGTCTGTGTGTGTATGTATGTTATGTATGTATATATAATGTTATGTATGTGTATGTTATGTATATATACATATATATGTTATGTGTATATATATATATATGTGTGTCTGTATATATGTGTGTATATATATGTATATATATGTGTATATATATATATATATATATATATAGCTTTCTTTGAAAAAGTTCCTGAGATCCCAGAACTTGCTAGACCAAGACAAGAGGAGGATTATCACAAATTTGAGTCCAGTCTGAGCCATGAAATAAGTTCAAGGTTAGCCTGGGATACATAGCAACATGCTATCTCATAAGTGGAAAAAAATGGAAAGAAAAGGCTTCCCAGAAAGAATTCAGAAAATTAGAAATGCTAGTTTTAGGGAAAGAGGCAAGTACCTGAGGGGAATTGATTTGTCCTATTGGGTCTTTTTTTCTCTTTTGTTGTGTTGTGTTGTGTGTGTGTGTGCGTGCGTGCGTGCGTGCGTGCGTGCGTGCGTGCGTGTGTGTGTGTGTGTGTGTGTGATTCAAAAGTATTTTAAACTCAAAATGGCCTCCTTTGGCAATCTGTTCTTTTTTCAAAAGTCCCTAGAAACTGGACAATGAAACGACAGTTCATTCCTGCTCTGTCTAGTCATCTTTCGTTAGTGTTTGGTGTGCTCACCATGTGGTAGATGTTGCAGTTACTGAGTTAGTTTTCTTTTGTGGGTTTTTTTTTGGTAGGGGTATTTTTATTTTATTTTGTTTTTATATTTCAACTGTTATCTCATTCTTTCTTCCTTTCTTTTGAGATTACAATATAATTACACCTTTTCCCCATTCCCTCCCCTCCCAGCAAATGCTCCCAAATATAGGATGGGGTATAGTTTTCCATTTAAAGGGGAGAAAGTGCCTCAGTCTTCCATTCTGTACCTAACTGAAAAGAGCTCAGTTCCCTTAAATCCAATACAAATAGAGTGACTATTTTTACACCAAATACCCTCTTACTACTACCTTTAAAGACAGAAAAAATAATAGCAATTTCTCCTAGAAGGATCAAGAATTACATGATTAAAAAGGGAAAGAAAAAAACTAGTTAATTTAAATAATTAAATTCCAATAAGATCAAAGGGGATCTTACACTATATGTGTATGTGTATCCTCCAAGCTGGAGGCAGAAATATGTTGGCAGTGAGAGGAAGTGCCTTTATGTATGAATTATCTTGGCATGACAAAACTCTAGCTGATTCAAGCTGTCTTTGCCAAAAACCTAGTCTAGCTTTCTGGCCAATTCCATTCTTATCAGCAGTCTTTGTTCCTATGACTAGGTGTAGCCTTTAGCCAAAGGATAAAAATAGGTAAAAATTTGTCATTGGCTCCCATCTCATCTTCAGTGTGGAGCTGAACTAAGGAGTTAACTACAATATGATGAGCACTGAAGCCTTAGATCATAATGTTGAAAGAAGAACAATAAAGGACAGAACCTTGAATTATCTGTCTTATTTCACAAACCTTCAGTGATCACCTCCTAAACCGGACACTTCTGGAAAAACAAAATACACCTTGGAGGAGAAGGAAAACTAGGAGGGAAAAATATGCGAAGAATATACATAGAGGTAGGAAGAGAGCCTGTAGTCTTTAGTGTCAGAGAGCCAAAGGAAAGAGTATATAATGCAAAAGCCCAGTAATGTCACATGACCCACTGATGTCTGACAGGAGATGTCTGAGTCTGGCAACCAAGTTTACAGCTCAAGAAATAATTTCAATAAGTCAGAGGGACTACAAATTAAATCCTAAAGCAAAAGCACTGCTTTAATTCCGAGATAAATGAAGTCATAGTTTCAAGACCATTGATGGGAGTGGGTAAAGGTGCAATATGGGTAGGGTAGTAAAAGGATTAAAAAGTGAGAGGGATGGTTTTTGGTAAACAACTGCCTATGATTTCAACTGAATAAGTATTGTATGACTTTCCTTGGGAAGACTTGAACAAATGGCTACTCATCCCCAGTACAGTACCAATGGCAGGCAAAAACAACAATTCCACCAACATCCATCTCAGCAAAATAAAGTTTTTATTGGGGTTAGTTATAGGAGTTGGGGGCTTTTGTAGAAGCATGGGTAACTCAGAAGAGCTGCATCATCAAAGAACTCACTGATTGTAGATCAAAGCACAATAGTACGTAGTACACATATGCAAGTGTCAATTGAAAAGGAGGAGGCTCGTTAAGAGAGTGGATCCAAATTTCAGTACCAGAGGTCTGATCTCAGCCTCTCTTTCCCGTGCTGTATTCAGTATAAGCCTTGATTACTGCCTTGTCTGTTAAAATGTACATCATTGAAGAGAGAATGGTAATTGTATCAACCTCAAGGTTGATAGGAAAATGAAGTAAAATAATATGTACAAAGTGCTTGGCACAGTGCCGCATTCAGAATAAGCACTCAATAAATGTGACCAATGTTCATCATCTGCGTTTCCCCTTAAATAAGGAGCACTTCTCAAGTGGTTTGAGTTGCCCTGTACAATCCACCAAAATAAATATCATTTTTGGTAAATATACTTTAATTCAAGCTTCATCATTTCATCATTCATCCTCCATCTCTCCCCACAGGTAAAGATATTGAAACATAACTATATTTATCACAGAAAAAACTGAACCTACTTAGTAATTTACTACATAACTGATATACCATACTTAAGTCATCCCCTAGTTATATACATTTTCCCACATATATATTTTAAAGCCTCTTTCTACACTAAAACCCACTATCATTCTAAAGGAACAATTGTAGAAAAAAATAAGTGCAGAAAAGTCTAATGCCTTATTTTCCTGAGAATAATATAAAAAGGTGGCATACATGCCTTTACATGATGAGTTAATTATTCGGTGCACTGCTAACATTTATTTATCAATCTGACATGCGTGAATGTGATACTTGTATTTATCACCAGACAAGACAGCTTACTTAATAAATTAATATATATTCTAGTAGCTGTTTTATCCTTGTATATCCAATTCAGAAGTGTTGCATGTTTTCGTCTATTATGTTCAACAATCAACAACTATTTAAGGAATCTACATTTTTAATATTGAATCAATCTACTGCAATAACAGATACAAAACCAAAAGACTGGGTTCCTGTCTTCAGATGATATATATTTTAACTGACAAGGCCGTAATCAAGTCTTATACTGAATACTGCAAAGGAAAAGGCAAAAATATAAGAAATGAAGGTTATTGTACACCGTGCACAAAAAATTACAGTCAAATAAGGGAGATAGCATAAGAACATGAATATTAAAATAAGAAAAGTTAAATTAGATATGTCATAAAGAAGTAAAAGTTGAGGTGGTGTGAGTTAGCAAACAAGAAATTAGAGGCCATGGAATTAGTTTCCCCAAGCCAATGTGCTTCAGAGGACAAGAGGCCTTTTTCCTTATCTCACCATCAAACTAAAGCAATTTACAACCCATTGAATGACCTTGCCTCTCTAATCTTAGCATTGACAAATTGGCTGGTTATCGTGATGGAATATATTATATTTCAAGCAAAAACATTTACTAAATGACAAATGATAAAGGAAATGCTGTCTTAAAGGTGCTATGTGTCTTTGTTTTTCAGAGAGCTGATATAGCTGTTGCTCCACTCACCATAACATTGGTCCGTGAAGAAGTCATAGATTTTTCAAAGCCATTTATGAGCCTAGGAATCTCCATCATGATAAAGAAGCCTCAGAAATCCAAGCCAGGCGTATTTTCGTTCCTGGATCCATTGGCTTATGAAATCTGGATGTGCATTGTCTTCGCTTACATTGGAGTCAGTGTAGTTCTCTTCCTGGTCAGCAGATTTAGCCCTTATGAATGGCATTTGGAAGACAACAATGAAGAACCTCGTGACCCACAAAGCCCTCCTGATCCTCCGAACGAATTTGGAATATTTAACAGTCTTTGGTTTTCCTTGGGTGCTTTTATGCAGCAAGGATGTGATATTTCTCCAAGGTTTGTTTGTGTGTAATGCAGAATAGCTACTTGTATCTTGTGGTCACACTCCATTCATGTCCATCTGCTGTGCGCCTGCATCAACTTCAGAGTTCTTTCATTTACCATTCCATCCAATGACAAATTACCATCAAGCCATTTTGTTTGCTTATGTTCATGAGGTGAGTGTGTCTCTGGTGACTCTTTGAGCACCTAGGGTTTGCTACAGTGTTCATAAATACACAAACTCTGGATAAAATTAATGGGCACATAATATTACTCTGAAAGTTTCCTCATTAATTGAGCTGAAACATTTTCTCCTTTGTCAAGAGACTGAGTCTAGACAAGATGTGAAAGAAGATAGATAATTTCTTTAAAATCCTTCTGCCTTCCTCTATTAATATTGTCTTTTTATTTTGCTCCAGTCTACTCAAGTTCCTTAGATGAAACTGTACAATTTCTCAAAAAAGCAAAACAGCAGAAAATCAGTGTGGTTCTTAGTGATGCAACCACATTTGAAAGTAGTCTAGCCATTTCTTAATAAAGTTTGGCATGGAATTAAAATGTGACACAACAATTTTACCGCTGTTTGTACCCCCAGAGTAAAAGGAAGGAATGTCCATTGTAGCTTTAGTTTTAATAGACAAACGATAGAAACAAAGCAAGTGTTCAACTGGCAAATGAATAAAGAAATTGTGGCATATCCATTCAGTGGCATACTACTCAATTAAGAGAACAGAAATGCTAATGCTGTACTAACAGATCAGATGAACCTTGAAAACATGCCAAAGTGAAATACTTTAAATGCAAAAGGCCACATACCACTGAACTGTATTTGTTGAATGCCCCATAATAGATCATTCTGCTTATCCCAGATGGACAAATTTATAGAGACAAAACGGATAATTAGTGATGACCAGAGTTTGAAGGGAGAAGGAAAAAAGATAGCAAAGGCAGGATTGGAGTCCCGCAAGTACAGTTGAGCAGAACAAGTACAGGAGTCAGAAACAACTTATATACGTTTCTCATATCTTCTTCATTACAATTTTTTTTCTATTTGATTTTTTTTAAAAAAAATATAGCACTCAAATGCTGTTTGTCTGGATAAGAGCTTGAGACCCACTAACATTTGCTTGTGGGGCATGCATCTTACCTGTCTCACCCTTTTTCTGACCCTGCAAGGATTAACTACAAAAGGACAGGAGGGAGCTGATAGGGGTGATATGAAAATGCTCCAAAAATAGATTGCGATGGCTGCAGAGCTCTACATTTACTTAAATGGTGGAACAAATATGATTCTCATGAATATTAATACTTGTACTGGTGGATGGTATAGGATGCAAACTTAGCAAACCTATTAAATATACTGAGAATGGTTTGGGATATAGCTCAGTAGAGAGCGTAACTAGCATATGCAAGACCTCCAGGACCTGAAATAATGTTGAAGGTGAATGTCCTGAGCCTCACCAACATAGCAGATTAACTTAACCCAATCACAAATAGTAGCGAATTCATACTCATACAATATTCTAACTGAATATGCCATATTTATAATCATCAGCATTATTGAGGGATTAGGGAAATGACTCCAGTGGATAACAGCACTTCGTATGCAAGCATGAGAACCTGAGTTCAATTAGCTAGCACCCACATAAAGAGCCAGGCATGACCGTGCCTGTCTATAACCCCAGCATTGTGGGGGAACAAGCAAATCCTAAGAGCTCACTGGCCAGTCAGCATAGGCTACGCTTCAGTTTCAGTGAGAGACCACATCTCAAGTCAATAACATACAGAGAGATAAAGGAAGATACCAATATCTTGCTCTGGTCTTTGCTTATTAACACACTCATGTACTCCCATGCATGCCCTACATAGAAACACTGTACACATACAACTTTCTCTCTCTCACATCTATCTCTTTTTTTCTCTCTCTCGCACACACATACACAAACACACACACTAGAGTACATACACAGTACACACACTAAAAATTATCAAACAAAATACTGCAACTTTAGCCAAATTAAACATTATTCCAGATATTGACAAGAATCAATAATGTAAATATATAAGGATTTTCAGTTATTAATTGAGGACTTGGGGCTGGAAAGATAACCTACCCAATAAAGTGTTTCCTTTTCACTCATGAAGACTTGAGTTCAATCCCCAGAACCCACATAAAAGTTAAGCATGCTGGTGCTTGCTTCTAAAACTAGTGCTGGCAAGGTAAACATAGGGTGATCCCTGCAGCTGACCGACCTGTCAATCTAACCTAATTAGTAAACTATAAACTAATAATATACCCCATCTCATAGGAGGGGTTGAACAGTGTTCCTGAAGATGACACGCAAGGTCTTCCTCTCTTCTCTATACACAACCCCCCCCACACACACACATAGAATATAAGGATTCAGAATGGCCAGATCATTTTTACAGCATATCTCTTTGTGAGATAGTCTTTGAGAGCACTAAACATTTACAGTAAAACGTAACTGACTGGGTAGCCATCTTTGACCACTTTTTAGAATCACCTGTGTGGGGCTTTCCAGCCTCATTCATCCAAACTACTCCTTTCCCCATTTTTCTATTAAAAAGAATGCCACCCTCAATCTGCTTGGTTGGGTTCTTCAAATTATCCCATTTTCTGTTCCTTTTGTGTTCAGAATGTGTCATTTTGTGATATCATCAGGGAGTTCATTTGATTTCCTAGTTTCTTTTCGTTTTTTTGTGAAACAGTCACTTCAAGAGACTGTGGCCTCTGAATGAGTCCATAATTGAAAGATTTCTAACATGGCTGGTCATCAGCATTGAAACAATGCTGACGAATCATTAGGGCTGGAGATTTTCTTGGTTTCTATAAGTCAATTTTCAAAACTACATTTGTGATATTCCCACTGGAGTGCTGCCTACTATGTTGCATACTCAAACAGGTCTCTTCAAAAGCTGTTTTTACAAGTATTTATGCACGTTACTTCATTAAATAAGAACCAAAGCTGACACCGAAGATTACAAGTTTGACCAGTTTGGGGTTTTGTTTTATTTTCAGGTGGCAGAATTTCAACTATGGCTTTCCTGTCACCCTGAAATATAGCAAATGCCTTTTCTTTCCACGATATAGATTTTAGTATGGTGCTCAAGGGGTCATCATATAGTGCAATGGCTTCCATTTTTTAAAAAAAAAAAGATTTCATTATTTTTTATGTACTTTGTTGGGGCTTTGCCTGCATGGGGATGGCAGAACCCCTGGAACTGGAATTACAGACAATGTGCCAGATCCCCTGAAACTGGAGTTACAGACAGTTGTGGTCTGTCATGTGGGCGCTGGGAATTGAACCTGGGTCCTTTGGAAGAACAGTCAGTGTTCTTAACCACCAAGCCATCAATCCAGCACCAGCTCCCAATTTTTTTAACATCACCCACAGTAAGAAATAATTTTTCCATCTTAAATCAATATACATAAACGTATATGAGCAAAATTATACCAGACATTACCTACGTGCTATGCTATGCGTGCTGATATCTTTCTGTCCTGTTGAATTGTTTTTAAAGCTGGTCATGATTCAACTCACTAAGGGCATAAAGCCTATAGAACATTTGTCTAGTGTAACAACTATTTTTTGTGCTTCCTAGTGAGAAGTCATTACCTCCAGAAGCTCTATATTTCTTAACCCATGAGGAATCACTCATCTGATACCGTCTTTTGTGCCCTACAAAAGAATTTGTCTCTTTAAATCTTTTACTAAAATAGTATGCCTCTTAGCATGTGTATTATACACTAGAAAGAAAGAAACATGCTTCTCCTTGTCTTGTGAGCTCTACTTATTGAGTATATATTTGTGATCAACTGTGTATCACTGTAATATAGCAGATTTAGAAAGTCCTGACAATAGTGTAGTTGCTCTGCGAGATGTGGTTGCTTTTTCTGTCAGCATCAGCACTATACTTTGCTTAAGGACCTCGCTCAGAGTACAAACTCTCTAGAAATCCAGGAATGTGAGCATAGACTATACACTGTCACTTTCATCAAAACTGAAGTAAAACAAGGAATTATCCTTGAAATTATCTTTAAAAAATAGAATTAACAAGTCTTAGAACAGGAACAAATGTCAGAGAAAAAAAATCAACCTAACTGCTGCTGCCCAACCTCCCCGAAGTCCCACTGTGTGTGGACACATTATCTACAATCTCACCTGGATCTTAATCTTTAAACCACTGCCACGGTGTAGGCATCATGCTTACTTTTAAGTTGAAGAAAGTGGTGCAGGTTAAATCATTTGTGAATTTGCCTAGTCACACTAAGAAGCCAGCTAGATCTCAACCCTAACTCCAATCCCCAAACCCTTGTTCTTTCCACTGTATGCTTCCTTGTTCATATCATAGACTACAGTCATTCCCAGAGAGCAGACACAAGGGAACACAACTTCACAGAGATTTTTAAGAGCCAGTAGTGCAATTGCTTCCACAACTCCTTCATACTGCCAGTCCGAAGGGACGCTCTTGGTTTCCTAGCTCCCTTCATGCTTAGGTACCAACACTGTTCTCCCATTTCTGTCCCTAAAGAGATGGAGCACTCGTGGGCAGTGGAAGTGGGCAGTGGGCATTCATAAGGCTGCTGAACATGTGCTCGCTCGGAGCTCAAGGCTGCAAAATCAGCAATAAGGCATTTATGAGGGAAACTGCTGGCATTGTTCCGTTGCCATCAAATACAGTTATTGACAGTTACCCAGAAACTTAGAGATTCTTCCTCAATATTAGGTTTGATATTTGAACTGTTCTAATTGTTCAGAGTGAGTTACTTTGTTCTACCCCAAGCTGTAGACTGAGTCAACATTAAAGAAGGTAATCAATGTAATAAGCCAAGGTTATAGTCATACATCAACTGATTTATCAGGGAAGTCCAGAGATGGTGTGAAAGCATTCAGATTAACCCTCTTCATCCTGAATGTGCACTGGGGGCCAGATGGGGTGGGGGAGACAGCCAGATGGAGAGGGCAGAGCAGTTAAGCAGGAGGTGCTAAAGTTACCTTCACTGCCTTCCAAGGCTACTCTGGGGGTTGTGTAACCTGGGGCAAACTACTAAGCCCAGCTAGACCTCTGTCTCTCATCAATAAAATGCAAAGCACAGTCCTTGGCCTATGAGCGCAATAAATGTTAGCTATTGTTATTATGAAATTGGATTATTCTAATCATCCTAGTGTAGTGTATATGCCCATTAATATTGCATTTGGTCAGAGTTCCTAAAACTGGGGGTTGATAGCGCAGTGCAAGCCTCTCCTTTTTGAGCCCGTCTGGTGCTTCTAAGGATTCCATTTCTCCAAAGTGTTGTGAGCGTGGGGTTCCGTAATGTGTTGCTCACATTGACAAGAGAGTATAACTTTCTAAATTCTGAAATGTGTTTCCTTCGTGAAACTTTGATAGAGCCACTTGTGCCATCTAGAGTCTAAGTCCAGACAAATGCGCCCCCTGCTGACTTTCTGTGAAGCTGCAGGGAGTACTTGGGGAGCCAAGTGGAAGGCATGAAGGCTGGGAATATGACCAAAAGGAAACTGGAGAGCAAAGGATAGACAAACTGGAACCTCATTACTGAGTACAGATTATTCCAAAGATATTTTTATTCAGTTTTCAAGATAGCAAGTCCTTTGAAAGAAGGAGGCAGGGCCTCTGTCACAGTTAGACATGGGCTCTCCACACAAAGGTCCTTCTTTAAAGAAAAGGTGTGTAGAACAGCAAAAGGTCTTAGGAGTTTGAGCTGCATCTTAAGTGATGTACGTTTTCCTTTCATCCCACCACAAACTCACATCCCAGCAGTAGCAATGCAGTGTCATGGGAATAATGTAGAGGCAGAATTTTTTATGACAACGATTTCATGACTCTGGCTGAAAAGCTGCAGTTTTCCGTCTTTGGGGTGTGGTTATCTATTTCCATCAGAGAAGACTGTAAGAAACAAGGATTGATTCTGCACATTTTTAAAAGAGCCTATCACCGTCCTGGCATTGTGATGGAGAATGGACCTGATGCATACTTTAGGAACAGAAGAGAGGAATGATAAAGAATTTAGACGAAGGCAAAGGTTTAGTTACCCTTTGCCATCTCATAAAGCTAGGATAGTGCAGATTACAAAATTTGCTTACAGAATGAAGGTTATGGTCCATAGTTCACTTTTATTGTTATTTCAGATATCATAAAATACACTTTATTATTAATGTAGGGACTCTAGTTTCTTACTATTACAGTAAAGAACATTATCTATTTTTTGATATATATATATGACAATATTTTGCATGTGTTTTTTCTTTTGGTACTAATTTATTTTCATTAACTTCAAACCTCTTACCCTTTTGTCAAAAATATGACATGCACACTATTGTGTGTTTTAGAAACATAAGTGTGCAGCATTTTACAGCCATTTCATTATGCTAACCTTGAGATCTGTCTTGTGCAACAAAACTACTTGAAATGAATGTTAAACAATTTGCAGCTGCATTAATGGAAAGAAAGGTACTGAGAAATGATAGGCCTTTCTAATTCAACTCTAAAGTCTTGTCTTATTTTAATAGATCCTTTACAAAATGTGATGGGGTTGACCCATCAGTCACTTTTTGTATATTCTCTATGTGAAACATGGGCTTAAGCAGCTGTAGTTTTACTAATGCAAAGAGAGAGAAAGAGAGAGAGAGAGAGAGAAATACAAAACTGCTTGCGGAGCTTCTTTCCCATGGGTTCCAATGCATTTTTTCCTTAGTAAAAAGACTTAAGCATGTATGCCAAGAAAATGGAAGAGGGCTGATGTAAATTTCACCAAAGCCTTTGTCAAATCTACTTCTGTCTTAATCATTATCAGCTACAATCGTTTACATTCTATACTAACCACACGGAAGCTATTTGTTTAGATTTGTAAGGCTATTTTATTATTTCTATAAGAATATTCTCTCAAATTTGCCATACCCATCCATACCAGCATTCCTTGCAACATAATGGATTAGTTCCAGGACCCCTGTCAGATGGCAAACCCTGCACGTGCTCAAATCCCTTATATCAAAGAGCACAGAGTTTTTGCACATAATATATGTACATCTTCCCATGCCCAGTAAATCATTTTCAGATGAATCATAACAGCTAAAACAATGTAAATGCTAAGAAAATAGTTGTTTGGCCATTGTTTGGGGAATCTCAAGAGGAAATGTCTGTCCATATTTTAGAAAGCTAGCATTTTCCCAGATATTTTCAATCTGCAGCAGGTTGATCATGTAGATGTGGATCAGGGGGATGCAGAGATCTGACTGTATGCTATGAAATTAACCACATAATCGCCAAAGTTAATAACAAGTAGACAAGAAGACACGAAATTGGCCATTTTGCACTTTGGCTTCTTTTTAGTCATGTCAACAACCGATCTCAGCTGAGTCATTCTGATAAACCACACACTGATCTGAGTCAGTACTGAGGTGACCAAAATAACCAGATTATGATGTGTAGGCCTGATTTAAAACCAGACAGACACAGCCACAGTCCATTAGCCTCAATAAAATGACACAATGTAATTTCCATAAATTCCTGTATTTTCCTCCACATTTCAAGCAGGCAATGCATAAACTGCTATTAGTATTCATAGCGTAATAGACCTCTTCCCATAGCAAACTCCAAGTCTGGAATTACTCCAAGCTAAGGCTTCAGCAAAACCCATCATTCCACATCAGGATGACTTTTACAGGTGCAATCCAAATGAACAACAAATAATAATAGACAAACATTTCTTGGTGTTACTTTAAAATCTATTATTTTCACACCATTATAAATTTTTTTATCCAAACCTTGTTTATTTTATACTACAAAATATCTGGGTATTTCTCTTCTTAGATTTTTTTTAATCTCCTTATTCTTATTTATTTTTTTTATTTTACAAGTGGATAGAAGGGGTGTGTTTGTGTGTGTGTGTGTGTGTGTGTGTGTGTGTGTGTGCATTCAATAGTGTGTACGTGGAGGTCAGAGGATAACTTGTGGGAGTCAGTTCCATCCCTCCAGCATGTGGGTCCCAGGTATGGAAGCCGAATTATCAGGTACCTTTATCTTCTGAGCCATACCGTCAGCCCTGGGAATCTCTTTCCTACTATGCAAGTACAGACATTTTATTTTCTGATTTTCCTCTCTGTATCAGTTTATCTATAAGATGCCCTAGCTTGCTTATCTGTAACACGGTCCTGGCCAACAGAGATGGAAGATGAAAAACGTTGGTATGTATAAGGCAATTAGAAGAGTTTGTCATAAAGGATTTGTTCAATAAGTGACAACTTGTTTTATCGTTTTTACTACCCTACTGCCATGGATGCCATTTTGAAGCATTAATATTCTGTGCAGTAAAGTAATTTTCAGAGTCAGATATGTCTATGTGTTTAAAATTTGAATATGTCAAGCCTGAAGATAATTATGAAAATGTCTAAATTCCCAGTTGAAATATTCTGTATACTTTTAGCATTAGGAAGGGCGACACATTCTTTTCTGACTCATGCAGATGTGTTTATCTCTTCTGATTTAAAGAGAAATGTTTCCAGATGCAATTGTAAGGATGTAGCTATTAGCTAGAAAGAACTCTGTTTCAAAGCAGATTTTCACATCTAAAAAGCTAGAGTAATTATATTTGACTGTGTTTTAGGCATCCAGAGACCAACAGAAACTGCAGACTTAGAAGATAATCAAATAGATATTTTATAATTAACCAGTAAATAGTACTATTATTTATCAAAACACTCGCTAGAATTATCGGACTGTTTCCCATAAACAGCTGAATTTTCCACATGCTAAGAGCAAGGGGTTATCTTGGGACACGGGAATTTGAATTTGCTTCAGAGTGGTAAAATCATAGTACATGCAGAGAAAAACCGGATTTGTCAGTTCTCAGCCCAGAACTGCCCTCTTCCCACAGAGCCTGGAGATGTGCCAGGCACCTACGCTTATTCTTTACTTTCTAGAAGAGTGGGTGCTCTTTCTGTGAGCTTCTCTAGGCGTGGAAGAACATCGCTAGCCAGGATGGAGCTGTGCTCCGCACTAGAACTATACTAATGATGATGCGGCAATGTTTTATAAAACCCTACAGAGCTGATTTCAATTTCTATAGACCACACCAGCCTCCAGCAATACTGCAAAAGAAGTAAAGATTCCAAATCAAAAGTCATTACCCATTGTTGAGCATCTGTTACCCTCTGAATTTCCACAGTCCCTCTCCATGATGAGCACTTGTGATGGAAGGGTATAACTTACAACTCTAATTATACTCTTAAATTTTTATAAAATATGCCAGCACCCAGAACTCTGAACTTGTCTAGAGGAGACTCTCAGCAAGGTTTTTGTTTTGCTTTGATGTCTTTGTTGGTTTGGGTTTTTTTCTTGTTGTTGTTGTGTTGTTTTGATTTGACACAAGCAGATGTTCTTGATACACAGGCAAAGCTGAGTCTGTTCATCACCTGCAACAGAATCCCCAATGATACCTAGGAATCATCTATTCATGGGCAAGGAGATATCCTGAATCTACATTTTAGCAACCCTGCCCATAAATCCAACAAATAGTAATGTTGACAAAATTTTCCTTTTAAAATTTATCCATATTTGGCTACAGTCCCTGATAATTAGATCAAAACATTGAAGGAAAAGTTCAAGTCATTAAAACTTACCTACCATTTCCACGCTAACTGAATACCATTAGAGCACAGAAGACAACACACAGCAGTGGTTCCAAACTTCCTAATGCTACAACCTTTTAATATACTTCCTCATGTTGTGCTGACCCCCACAGCCATAAACTTATTTTCATTACTACTTTATAACTGCAACTTTGCTACTGCTACAAATTGCATCTGATATGCAACCGCTGCAAAAGGGTCATTCCACCCATAAGGTTGAGAATAGCCGACATAGAGGGTGGTTTGAACAATAAAGAAATCTATGGTAGAATGAGTTTCTTCGTCTTAGGATTTCAGAAGAAGAAAGAGACCTTTTGATACCTCTGAACCCATATGATAGAGGGAGTTTCTTCACTCAGGACTATCCCCATGTGTGAAGGGAAAGTGTTTTGATCTCCTGATCCTCATTAACCATTTATGTGAAGATGAAAAGGAACATTATCACTTGGTTCCATGCCTCATGGGTGACGAGTTCTACAAAAGAGCTGTGTCAACATTAGTTTATGGAACTCAAATTAACAATGCTCTTTTGCCAGTATCTTCCCATTTCTCTTCAAATGTGAAAAGATTTGTGATCCTATCTTTTGCATATTGCTTTATGTCACTTGATCCCTAAATTGACCACAAGTATTGACTTGTGCAATATTAGAAGTTCAGACATCTAGGTATTACCACCCAAGCTTTGATGTCATCTTGGGTCGACCACAGTATTCGTTCTTCCATATATGTGCCCAGAAAAGGTCATAGAAAGCAAACATGTCATGTGAAATTATAAATGAGAAGGGCTAAGAGAAAGGCATTTTATGTGACTGAAAGGTTAGATTTTCAATCTGGGCTAGTCTTGAATCACTGAAATACCAACGGCAAGGCGGAAATGTTTACTCTGGCTCATGGTCATGGATTTCTAGCCCATAAGTAGTTGGCCTCTTTTCTTTGAGCATCTGGTGAGGCAATACATTCTGACAGAAGCATGTGGCTGGTGAGACCTGTTCACTTCCTGGTGGCCAAGAATCAAGAGAGAGAGGAGGGACTAGGTCCTATCATTCCAGTCAAGGACACCATATCCTGTGACTTAACTTTCTCTAGCTAAGTCCCACCTCTTAAATGATCCAATAGCACAACAGAAAGACTAGCAGCCAAACTTTCAGCATAGGACTCTTTTGGGAGACACTCAAAATCCAAACTAGAGAAAACATGGAGAGGACCAAAGGGTGTTTGCCCATGTCATCATCATATACATGCTGTGGTCAACACGTGAGCTTTAGCTGTTGTTTTGATTGCATTGTATCATCACTTCCCTCCTCCATTGCCTATGATAAAAATCTATCTTCTTTCTATAAGTAAAGACAATGGTTTAAAAAAAAAAAACTGAGATCTGGGCCCTCTGGGTCTGGACTTGTCTCTGTTTTGTTTTGTAGATCACTTTCTGGGCGCATTGTTGGTGGGGTTTGGTGGTTCTTCACCCTGATCATAATTTCATCCTACACTGCAAACCTTGCTGCTTTCCTGACTGTGGAGAGGATGGTGTCCCCCATTGAGAGTGCTGAAGATTTAGCCAAGCAGACTGAAATTGCATATGGGACCCTGGACTCTGGTTCTACAAAGGAATTTTTCAGAGTAAGTGCTTTGCCGTTAATTCAGCCTGCTGGTTTTCATTTTAGCTTCACAAAGACAACTCTGCAGTACTTTTAAGTGGGGCTTGTAGGAAAGTGGAAATTTTTATCAAAGGACGGTGTCTTAAATACTGTTATGCTTAGTTGTAACTGGATCCATTGTCCATTAGAATTAAGACTCATGGGAGACAGAGCAGTTGACATGTTGAGAGTACTGAATTTGAACCCCAAGGTTTGAATCTCAACCCTGCTATGAAGTGAATATTTTTCCTTGGGCAAGTCATTTAACTTCTGTAGGCTTTTGCCCTCTTACTCAAATAATGAGGGTATTGAACTAAATAATACTTCTGTCTAGCTTTTATAAAAGCAGAAAGATTTCTTTTGTCTAAGTGGTTCACACAAGTTAGATAATTAACTGTAAGACTCTGACAAGTGATGGACTAGGAGAAATTATATATTCTATTTCAGAGTTGGTTTTCTGTTGAAATGTGTTATAGTTGTTTCAAGGATATACATGATGATAAGGCTGTTTTCAAAGGCACTTTATCACTGTTTTCATTTCTTGAATAGATTAATTTCCTCTGCATCCTAAAGGCCAATACTTATTGAGGAAAGAAAAAGTTATTCATGAGCAAGAGTTAGTAAAGCTTTGTAAACTGCATTACCATTGGTAAGAACACAAATTTTTAGTTGTACCATCAAAAAAAAAGGGCTTGGCTTAAAATGAGTCAATAGTGCCACTGCCCTCTTCTAAAGCCACTATAAGCTATTGTAGCAATGTTCCAAACACCACTTTAGTGTGGACAGGAAAACTTTTGTCACTCTCGACAAACAATAAACAAGTTACTGGGTGGCACGTATAATTACTGGCTTTTCCTTTCAGGTCAAGAGTAAACAGATGTCTCTACTCTGACTTGTTTTAATAAATTAGTAAGCAATATTTTTTTCTATGTGCACTGTCATGAGATTTCATGGAAAAGTAGGAGATGTGTGTTTCTTAGCATTACAGCAATTAACTAAAACCTGTTTCACTCCCAGAAGGCTAGGAGGATAGCTCTGGGACCCATAGAAGATTTTTCAGTACCTCCACTTATCCATGTCTCACCTTTACCTCCTGTTTACAGAATAGACCATTATGCCCAACTAAGGCAGCAGTGTCAAAATGATGGTAAGCACCTTTGGAACTGATATGGCTCCTATGGCAATCCCAAGAGCTTATTTAGGAACAGTCCCTTACCCCCCATGAAATAACTCACATGTGTCAGGGCTGGAAGCCAGGGATTTCCATCTGGTGAGTACTTAACTCATAAATCAGCTCCATGGAAATCTGGTTTGGTATCAACCTTCAACAGAGCTTATGCTCACTGTCTCAATAGATATCTGATTGCTGTATGAATTAATTGACCACTTAGGAGATCAAAAAGCAAGCTAGGACCCTCTGATAAGAGGTATTTGTTCTACAGGAAAAGCATTTTTCCTTTAACAATGATACAAGGTTAGGTTAAATGGTAATCAATACATAACATCAATTTCCATTAAGCTTTCAAAATCCATCCATCAGTACTGTTCGCAAAAGGGTCATTGTTGAGATTTGTTAGCAGACAGCTTGAAACTGCAGCCATATCATCACTGTGCTCCGGCCTCATCCCCCATGTACTTTGTGTCTGTATCTACTGATTCATGTGATGATGGTTTCATTAAAGAGGATCACATGACTGCAGCCGATTTGAAGCTACATTCAGTTCTGAACAAAGTTACCATCCCATTCTAACTGGTTTGTAGATTCCAATATTCACAAACTACTGTGACCTTGGCAGCCAATGAGTATTCCCATGAAGATGGAGAAAAAAAACTAATTAGAAGCAGGCAGATGTAACAAAATGCAAATCGCTTCTGATCCCCTGAATGACACTTTCTTTTTCCCCAAATGGTCACTAGTGACAGCATTAGAACTCTGTAGAGTGGTTCACAAAAGCAAATAAGGGTTGGTGATCTATGAGTGAAGCCAAGTGGTGTACAAATGTGGATATTTTAAGACTGCTTATACTGAAAATGTTCTATGAACTTAGCAAAGAGAACACTAGGTGTTCATACAATACATGTACCCAACCTACTAGTCTCCAAGGCATTTTTCCTTGCTATGTTCTCTACGCCACTGCTCAGTGCAGAGTACCCCACCTGCCCTCAATGGGGCAGAAGAACCAACCTGCAAGAACAAGTACTTGATGCCTATGCTCAATATCCCTTCACTTTCAGCCCCTAGTGATCTTGAGGTATCACAAAAATTTTAGGAACAGCTGGAACATTTTTTTAAAAAAATGGAGAGCTCCGATAGCATGCCTTCTGGATTTTAGAAAATGAAACAAGACCACATGAAGCATTAACAACCATAACATGAGCTCGTTTCTCTTCCCTTTTACACCATCCCAAAACCACAGAGGCCACCTAGTAATAACATAAAACAGCCTAGGGCCAGCCCTCTAGATCTTCCAGTATGAGAAAGAAAGAAAGAAAGAAAAGAAAATTTTCTTCTAATTGCCCTGTGGACATGTTTTTACTCATCCTAGGTAAGGCTGTCATTAAAATGATGGCAGTTTTAAGTGATCCCTTTGTTTGTTTCATTTTCTAAGCTTTCCCTAGCTGTTGTTTTACACTCACATAAAGTCATGGAAACAGTGAGGCCTGCCCCATCAGGAAAAGCAGGAAGGAACTGAGCAAATGCATGCAGGTAGAAGAGGCATCTGGAATATTACCATCAGCCCTCTGGACTTGAAAATTGATTTCCTTAGACAGCAGCTCCCAGTGAAAGGTGGAGGCATACATGCTAAAAACCAAGCTGACACCTTTATTGTCACAGGCCAGAGAAACACCACTAATGGCTGGGAAAGCTACACCAAAACAGTAATTCTCCACTTGTTTCTAAAAATTTAACCTGATACAGGTTTGTACTAAGAAGCAGTACTGTGAGGAAAAAGCAACCGCAAATTCATCTCTGTCTTCAGACCTCCTTAAACTACCTCTTCAAATGCTTGGCAACATTGCCATTTAGCACAAATTCAGGGCTAAAAGGAGGGATTTTAAGTGAAATCTTTAAGAAAGTGAATGTAGGAGCTGAGAAGATGGTTCAGTCAGCGAAGTGCAAGCATGGGAACCTGAGTTCATTTTCCAGCACCTGTAACCCCACTACTGTGGAAGTAGAGACAGACAGACAGATCCAGGAGCTCCTGATCCCACCTGCCTAGACAAGCATTGAGCTCCAAGAACAATGAATGAATGTCTTCAAAAAGTTAGGTGGGGGGGGGCAGTTGAAGAAGACACTTAGTGCCAACACACACATATTCATGCACTTGAAAATGTACACAGTGTGCATGCACACATGAACAGACACACACACAGAAAAGTAAATATAAAAGGAATGCCGTGCAATGAGTGGAGACTGTCCTTTGTGTCCTAGGATAAACAAATTAGCTAGCCTTTAGTAGGAAACCGTTGAGGACACCTTCTTTGTTTGGAGTAGAACACAGTGTAAGTCCAGCAGAACACCATACAAGTACAGTTTCACTTGGACCCCACATTTCTTCAGTATCTGTCTACAACATGATTTTTCAAGTGCATGAATAAAAGAGCAAATTCCTTCCACAAGTACACCTGTGCCGTGTATGTTGACATTTTGAGATGATTGGGAAAAGTTACCATTAATCTCCCTGACTTCTTCTACATTTCCTGATATTAAGTAGCACATCAAACTATAAAAAATATTTTTGGGAAAATTTGTGTCACTTAATACTATGTTGCAATCAAAGTTGTGACATACAATATATCTGGGTGGGTTCAACCAAATGTAACTAGTTTGAAAACACAAGCTGGGCGTGGTAGCATATATCTGGCATTCCAGCATTCAGGAGACTAGGGCAAAAGGGTTACTAGTTTAGGACCATCCTAAGCAACATAGCTACCTAAGGTCAACTTGGGCTATACAATGATCCATTGCCTCAAAAAAAATGATGTGGCTAATGTTTGAGAATACAGTCAAGCCAAATACAAGAGAACACGTGACAAAAACAGAAAGAGGGGAGTTGACACAAACTGGTGGTAGATTGGAGATATAAGCTATACATACTACATAGTGGTTTTAGAAAATAAAAAAATAGTATTACTTTTCTGTCATATACTACATTAAATAGGAAAGGTCAGAAATCAACCTTATAGGTCAAGATTGGAGATCAAGTGACAACCACACGGTGAACATGCTGAGGCCTCAGAAAAGAGATAAAGACGTTGAGATGGCTGTTGGATTTCCCCATCCCTTCCTAAGCAGATATTCACTCAGAGAGCACATTCAGCTGTATCATTTCTCAGTTGGTCTTTGTTTTCACTGCCGGTGGTAGAGGAATCTTAGCCTGCTGTAGTGGCACATGCTGACAATACCAGCACCTGGGAGGCGAGGGTAGAAAAGCCACAAATTTGAGGCCAGGCTGGATTATGTATAAGACCCTGTGTCAAAAAGAAAAGTGCAAAAAGAAAAAAACCTATACTTAAAGAAGATTGTTTTCCCATGCTCTGACAACTTCAAACTGATCCAAATAAGGAGGCAAAGACAGGGAAGACATTTATAAAACTCAAAGGAATGTTGTACGCACAGTAAATTCCAACCATTACATGATTTGTTACACTGTCTGACATGCTAAGACTCACATCATGCATGGTGGATAAAACAGAAAAGAAGAACAGAATGAAATTGTTTTTAGTTCTCCACCCACCAATGACTTCCCTATTTTTTCCTTCAAAAGAGGATATTGCTCCTCAGCTCTCAAATTTGTCAGTGATACTAGTCCCTGCTCCACTTCCCTCACAGGGTGGGTGAAAGCATATCACTAAATGTGCTTTAAAACTATGAAGGGTTCTATAAATCCCAGGACATATTAAGAGAAGTCCCCAGAAATAGGGCAATTAAAATAAAGTCACTCCAGAAAAGGCTCTGTGAAGGGCGTTTCTGAAAAATAGAATAAGAAATCTTCCACTGCTTTCTTGGTGGAAGAGATGTAATTTTTTTCTTCTAAGTCTTGTGAGGTTGTGGGGGTGCTCATTTGTATCCTCTCCCCATCCTGCTGGTCCCAGTTCTACTTCTAATTATAAATTACTACTGATTCATCTGCGAAGCAGTCCACCATTAGCCATTCCTTTGGGGCCCACAGATTCGACAATTTTAACGTGCACGATTTAGAGCTGCCCTTCAAGACCACCTAGAAACTTCAGGTGCTTTCAAGGTGGCATGCAGGCCATCTGCCCAAAGTACCCAACCATATGGAGGTTATTAGCCTATCTCTGTTCATCCTCCCAGGTAACCTACTTGCTTATGAGAGCATTTCACAGCCCAGAAAGCCTAAGGGGGTTAGATCTCAGTTCTCCTTGAGGCTGCCAACTCTCTCTGACATCAGGGTAATTAACATCACACAGGACTCCCAGATCTTTGCAAGAATTCTAAAAGTCTCTTCCCTAGAATTCATCTCCAGAGCTCACTTTCTGTTTTTCATCTGACAAAGTCAAATCATCTGATAGCCTTCCAGTTAAGGGAAGAGGACCCATCTGTTCAATTAGGCTTTCCTTGGGTTCACCTGGCAAACTTACACAAATACATCATTTATAATTATTCATGATCACCATGCAAGACGCTGAATACTTGATTGTAAGACTCAACATCTCAGTATACTTAACCTGTAAGAACAATGAACTTGGATGCTTAGATGCATTCCACTTTTAAAATAAAAAGGACAAATCACAAACAAAACTTTTGGTTGGATTTTTTTTTCCTCAAAGCAAGCATGTGATAGTCTATGGTCATACTCATTTCTATTATCCACATCTTCTATATTTTGCCCAGAGTAAATAAATAATAAGTATCTACTATAGCAATGTAGGCACTAGGAAACTGTATAGGAATCTGACCAAATCCCTGCCTCCAAGAAACGTGCATTCTTTTGGGTAGAGAGAAACAATTAACATGCAATGAAACACGTATGTAGAACAATTTTAAGAACTGCTAAGAGCTCTAAGGTACAATGGAAAAATGGCCTGAAATTAGATATGACCATTTTAAGTGGAATCCTGAGGGTGAAAGGACTCAGGGAATGTCTCTCTAGGGACTTAACATTTAATTCAAGAAGAAAAGTCATGTGAAAATATGACACGTGAGAATCTGTCTCCCCCCCCCCGGCAAAAAAAAAAAACAGGAACAATCGCAAAAATGCTTTAGGGGACAGGAAACAAATCAGTGTTTCTCAAAAATGAAAGTCCACATTAAAGTTACAGGAATGGAGACTGAATAATAGACCATATTTAAGATACATTTTAGTAGTGAATTCATGGAATACACCATGAGTTGTGTGACAATTATGAATGAAAAGAGCTAGCCAAAGATGGTTGGTTTTGACTTACATTTCTTTCCAGTGACCACTACTGAAATCTTTAAGTGTTACATTTTTTAATGACTCGGACACTTATTAAACTATGGCCAAGAAGATTAAAAAGGCATACTAGAATTGTATGAAGTATTGAAAAAATTTACCTGTCTGAAGAGAACATTGTCTCAGCTACAACATTTGTTTTAATATTACAAGTAATTTCATATTACAAGTAATTTGGCATATAATTATGTATGTAGTTAAGGAATGTGTTATTATATTATAATCATATACATATATGCAATGGGCAATGATCAAATTAGGGTAAATATGTTTTCATTGCCTTAAAATATCATCATTTCTGTGTGTCAGAAAACTTAAAACTCTTCTCCTCTAATTATTTTGAAATATATAAATAAGTAAAACATCAGAAATACTTACCCTACCCCATGTACACTGTATTATGATACCCATCACTCATCCTCTTGCAAGAAATGACTTGTGTATATGTTTATGAAAGAGGGAGTTTAAAGGTGATTTTAATGCCAGGGAAGTGGTGGAGCATGCCTTTAATCCCAGCTTTCCATAGCCTGACCAGGCAGAGCTCTGTGAGTTCGAAGCCAGCCTGGTCTACAGAGTGAGATCCAGGACAGCTAGGGCCACACAACACAGTGAAACCCTGTCTCAAAACATGAGAGAGGTGTTTTTTAAAGTTTTCTCTAAAAGATATTACTGCATTGAGGCAATTACAATAGAAATCAATACATAAACATTCGAGGGTAGACTGAAAATTGTTACTCAAGTCAAAAATCCTCTAAATTTCATTTTAGTTCTAATTTTATCATTTACATTTAATATGTGAAGATGAAGTTCATTAAAACAATACTCTCTGAAAAATATTTTACAATCTTGGAAATGAGTCTAAGGAACTGACATTGAAAAGCAAAATCCAAACACAGTTTGACAAATCATATCAAATGCAGGAAGAGTTCATAGCAAATGTTTCATATTTTAAAACAACCCCATTGCATTAGGTCTTGTTTCAAACAAGGTCAACAATCCCTTTCCTTAACATGGAAAGAATATGAATGGAGTAACCACAAAGAGACTCAGAATGCTGTAACCACAAAGGAACTCAAAGCCCTCTTACACAGTTTTGAGGTTTGATTTTAAAATGTTTGGATACTGTCACTATCCTCACATAAGGCCAACAGAAAGACACCTTCACACATACAATTTGGACGCTTGTGAGTACTATGTTATCGGAGCCTATTATGTATTATAATAGGAGAAAAGAAAGTGCCCTATGAGCCAGAGCCTAAAGAATGATTCTGCTCCGTTTGTTCAGCCTTGGATTTCAGTCAATTTTATAAACAAAGTTAAGAATTACACAGTCGATACTTGAGAAGTCTAGGGATGTGGCGAAGTGATAGAGCAATGGGCTGGCATGGGTTCGATCTCCAGTAGTGTCAAGAAAGCCAGGGTAAATGGTGAACATTGAGGATAAATACAAATAAACTCCAGTAGACTTTGATAAATCCATATTTCTCAGAACCACGGAAAGGTGTCTAAGGTACTAGATAGAGGCTTGAGGGACAACTTCAGTTTTTGAGCTGATATACAGAAAACAGCCACAACTTCTCATGGTTGACTCATGATCCTAACTTAAAGTGTTGCTGTCTGGAAGTATCCAACAACTAACTCAAAGTGACAGGATCACAAGTTTTTGACATTGTTTCCCAGCGTTACACTTAGATAAGACATTTACCCTAAAGAGACTATGTAACAAAATATACATATTAAAGATGATTTCCAAATGTTAGAAAAATGAGCATTTGAAGAGGGGATTGGGCTTGTTCTGCTGGACACTCAAGGACAGGAACAAATGTTCAAAATGTAATAGCCAAAAATAGAGATTTCAGAAAAAGGCAAAAAGAACACTCTAATAGAGCAGTGGTTCTCAGTGTTCCTAATGCTGTGACCCTTATTCCAGTTCCTCATGTCATGGTGACCCTAACCATAAAATTATTTTCATTGCTACTTCATAATTATATTTTTGCTACTGTCATGAACCATAATATAAATATATTTGGAGATGGAGATTGGCCAGAGGAGCCCCACGGAATGAGAATCACTGGACTAGAACAATCCAAAAAGAAGATGGCAGTCTTCAAGAATAGATTAATGGCCAATTGTCAGAGATGTTGAATAAGGGACTCAGTCTGTGGATGTCTGCATGTAAAATCACTTGAAGAGGTATTTTATTATTCTATTCTACTTTATTGAGATAAGGGATCTTGCTATGTTGCACAGACGACTTTCAAACTTTTGGGCTTAACTGTACCTGTTACCTCCCAAATCTTGAACCTGAGCCTCCCAAATCCTGGGACTACAGTTACAATCCAACCCAACCTGCAGTGTGATCTGTGTTGTCGCTGTTGTACATTTTTTGCTGTCATTTCTTGTTTTCTGAGTGAAGGCCTCACTGTATAAACAAGGCTCATATTGAGCTTGTGCTTTTACAGACGTCATCTCCAAAGTGCCAGGCTTATAGCCATGCATCACCACAACAGGGATGGAGGCTATTTTAAAATCCAGACTGCTAGGTCTTCCCCACGCAAGATGCTGGTTTCAAATACAGACTACTGGGTCTTATGTCCCCACTCAAGATGCCGGTTCCTAAGTAAAGACCTCTGTAGTGATTCCAAGCAATTCTATTTAGTTGCAGGCTGAACAGGAAGAACCCTGGAAAACGACAAATGGGGGGATGAAACTACAGGTGAATAATACCCGAAGACCTCAAATTTTTTCTTATTTTGACCTACGTTTTTGTCCTTTGAGGCAGATAACCCCCTTCCTTTTTCATTGCCTTTTAACTGGATAGCTCTGGCTTAAGCAGGACTGCTGTGTTAATGTCTATATGGACCATACCGGGAGCCCCATGGTTCAAAATTCCTCTCCTGAAAGACTGTGGATAGTCAGGTCTAAACACAGGTTAACAGTGAAGACTGTCAGTCAGTATGACATAGGTAATAGCTTGGGCGACTATCCCCAGATACTAGTCGGTAAGGGGAAACAGAAGCCATCAAGTCTAGAATGAAAAGTACACAAAAAAACAAATTCATAAAAAGAAAGAAAATGAGACCGAATAAGTCAAATACTCAGAAACTTATAAATCAAAGCCTGAATGTGAAGGTTGCTCTTTCCCCATATAACGTGTTGGAGCTCACGGGATCTGAGTTTATGCAGCGGTATATGTAATTTTGTTATTACATTTGTACTTGTGGTAGGGGTTGGGTGCATGTCCTATGACAGGTGAGTGGAGCTTGTTGAACAACTTGAAGGAGTCAGTTTTCTCCTTCCATCATACGAATCCCAAGGATTCACTTCAAGTCACTAGCCTGTCATTCCTGTAATAGTGTTTTTACAGATGCTGAAGGAAATCCCAAGCTTCAAAATTCCCCAGTCTAGAGACCAGTAAGTGATAAACAGAGCTGGACTCCACATGTGGTAGCTCAAGTATTAAAACATGGTTTGAATCTCTGGGCAAGCGAAATGTCTTTTAAAATGAAAAAGGACACAATGAGGGATTACACCAGCAGCTTTGAATTCTTAATCATTGCCCGAAGCTCTCTCTTATTATTGCATCACCCTTCCCTTTCCTCGTTCTTTTGTGTACCTTTTCTGTTGAGACAGTTCTACAAGGAGCTCCATGGCTCTAAGTTCGAAACTCAGACAGTGGTATTTGTGTAGGCGTGAGCCAGAGCACTTGGAAGAGCTCAAAATCCAGAGGAAGTCAGTGACCTCAGGAATATGAATAGAACTTAAAAGCAGTACAGAAGGGAAAGTTGGAATCAAAGCCCAGAATCCCCTGCCCTTTAGCCAAAAGCACTGTCTTAATATACCACTTCCTATCCTTTATTCCCCTTTACCTATTTGTGGGAAAGCCTACACACACACACACACACACACACACACACACACACACACACACACACACAAACACAAACAATTTTTATATGACCCTATTTAAGTCTGAAGCCTCCTGTGAGTGAGTGGATTTGACCGACCAGTAAGAGGACTATGAGCTGAAGCTGCCTTTACTAAGGAGGGTTACTGTAATACATCTTTCTAAAAACAGTAATATGATCAATAGCAGGATTTCGGGCCTTAAATGAATCAATGAACTCTCTCTAGTTTTTTTTTTTTTAACTGTCTCTCAATTTTATTGGTTCTACACTGCCATAGCCATTTAAATGTACTAAGGGTATCGGTTAAATAGAAGTATAACTGTTGTCATCAAAGTCTCCTACCCACAGAGTGGTCATGAAGTGTATTCAATATAGGCAACAGGGTGGAAGTAGACTTCCAGTTCTTGAGCAGAAGAGACATGCCCTCCTGCCCAGGGGCTAGGTAGCATAGCCTTTCTTCACAGCAGTAGTTATATAGGCAGTTGATAAATTTTATAATCTGTGTAGTCTTTATGGATTAAAATGAGTGTAGAAATCATTTAAAACCTCTACAAGGTTAAGCCACAACTCTTAACAAGTTACATAGAGTGTTCATCCACAAATCATTTGTACCTCTGACAAAAATTTAAGAAAGAGCCTGCTCCCTCTTCATAGCTTTCTTTTGGGTATCATCATTCCCTGAAGAAAAAACTGTGAGTACATAAAAGAGCCTTCTACTATTGCTGGAGAGTAATTTTCTCTCTTTCATAGAGACCTGCTCAGTTTTTGTAGGGCTGGTCCAGTTTTTTTCCACATTTTGTTCCACTGGGATTCTTATTGTTACCATGGATACCTCTTTCTGCCCTTGGCACTTTGGGGATGCTGCAGAACATCCATTATATCAAGACCCCCCACCTTGAGTCACTTTGTACTGGCTTTTCTTCCCAAGAAATTTCTGGGCCTGCACTTCTGCCAACATAAAGATTAAGGAGAACTAGTTAAAACATTAATTCTTTGATTCCCTTCCAAATCTTTACCTATACAGTGTAGCTTGAAGTCTACTTTAAGTAATCCATCTATCATAAAATTCACAACAAACAAAAGAAATTAATGGAAATTATTCATACTGGAGACATATTCTTCCCTGGATAACAGAAATCTCTTAATGCATTTTGCTGTTTAGAGATCATTAACTACTTCTCAGAGAAAGCTAGACAGAGAATTTCTGAAATAAGCATAGAATAGCTCATGCAGTGGTTGGGAAAGAAAATTTGATATTCAAAAAAAGAATCTGCTGTATGACAACTTTTCTAAGATTTATCTGTTATAAGGCATACTCTTATCTAAGCAAAGCAGTACAAACCAGGGAAAGAAGAATTCAAAGATGTTTAGATCATACTTACGTTGAGTCAGTGACATGGTTGTGTTATTCCGGTAGTCTAATAGTTAATCCTGGATGCTCCTTTTTACACACAGGTCATGTTTTCAATATTTTTGAATCCATGCCTTACTATATATGCAGCAGGAACCATCATGGTGCTAAGGCTGAAACAATGAGAAACTTCACAATTCTGCACTCCTTGATTTTGTTGAAATTTGTAACCTTAATGGGCATTACTAATGGCCTGCTTTGCATATCTGTTTGATTGTACCATCTTAGGGATTCATTTAAACCTGGGGAGGACAGCATGACTCCTACCTGCCTCTCATTAATAACATACTTTTCAGCAACCAGATAATGAATGGGTTGGATATAAATCAGTAGAAATGCAGATTGCCATTAGGTAGAAAAAGGGGGAGCAATCTCCAAATAATTTTGAGACTGAAAAGGGGAAAAGCTACACAACATAGAGAGAGATGACTACATAGGAAGGCATGCAATTAAATATTCTGCTGCTTTCACATGGCAGACAGTGAAAGAAAAGTTCTCCTAGTAGAAATGAACTTTCACAAATGGCTTTGAATTTGGGGGATTAATGGAAACAAGTAGTTTAATCACGGGGAAGAAAACAGCCTGGTTCTTGATCACAAATTATCCTAATGGCTGAGACAGGGCTGTGTATGCAGTTCTTTTTTTTTTAATTTTTTATTGAGAAAAAGAAAAGGAAATTTTCCGCCTCCTCCCAGGCTCCCATTTACCTCCCCCTCCTCCCACCATTCTCCCCCTCCCTCTCCAGTCCAAAGAGCAGTCAGGGTTCCCTGCCCTGTGGAAAGTCCAAGGTCCTCCCCTCTCCGTCCATGTCTAGGAAGGTGAACATCCAAACTGGCTAGGCTCCCACAAAGCCAGAACATGAAGTAGGATCAAAACCCCATGCCATTGTCCTTGGCTTCTCATCAGCCCCCATTGTTCGCCATGTTAAGAGAGTCCGGTTTTATTCCATGCTTTTTCAGTCACAGTCCAGCTGGCCTTGGTGAGCTCCCAATAAATCAGCCCTACTCTCTCAGTGGGTGGGTGCACCCCTCGTGGTCCTGACTTCCTTGCTCATGTTCTCCCTCCTTCTGCTCCTCATTGGGACCTTGGGAGCTCAGTCCAGTGCTCCAGTGTGGATCTCTGTGACTAGACTTTAAAATGCTAATTAACCCAATTAAAAAATGGGGCACTGAACTGAACAGAGAATTCTCAACAGAAGAACTTCAAATGGCCAAAAGACACTTATGGTCATGCTCAACCTCCTTAGCAATTAGGGAAATGCAAATCAAAACAACTTTGAGATATCATCTTACACCTGTCAGAATGGTTAAAATCAAAAACACCAATGATAGCCTTTGCTGGAGAGGTTGTGGAGTAAGGGGCACACTCATCCATTGCTGGTGGGAATGCAAACTTGTGCAACCACTTTGGAAAGCAGTGTGGCGGTATCTCAGGAAATTCGGGATCAACCTACCCCTGGACCCAGCAATACCACTCTTGGGAATATACCCAAGAGATGCCCTATCATATGACAAGGGCATTTGTTCAATTATGTTCATAGCAGTATTATTTGTAATAGCCAGAACCTGGAAACAACCTAGATGTCCTTCAATGGAAGAATGGATGAAGAAAGTGTGGAATATATAGACAGTAGAGTACTATGCTGCGGTAAAAAACTGTGTATGCAGTTCTTAACTGTGTTGACTTTCATGTAGAGACACACTTGGTAGGGACAGGCAAGGAAGATAGTGATCAGTAATTCCAGCTGATAAAAGTCTGTAACTGGTTGATCGGAGTCAGCATAGAAGACAAGCAGAAGCATCTTAAAGGAGAAATACATAAAATGTATTATTGGCCTACTCCACTCCTCTACAATAACAACAGATAATAACACTCTTGCTCAGGATTTAGGGGGCATGCTTTTCAAGTTCCTGTATTTCTTCGGTGATAAGTTGCTGGCACAGAAATGAGGCTTTAAGGGAAATGCATTTCAAAGCAATGACTACCTATAAATTATCCCACAGGTCCCAAGTTTCTTAGGCACTAGCAAAAACATAAAATTTGGAAACCCAATCTTTGCTTTTAATTTCCTTTTATTTGTAAGTCCTGTAAAATTCATTATGGTTTCTTCCTACATTTTGACTACTGATCTTTACTGAAAAAAAAAAGATGATATCAGAGTCTACCTGAAATTCAAGTCAAATGAAGTAATAATGTGATAATAATGTGATCTTGTTAACTGTAAAAAGTTTTCGATTATGAACTCTTTTATTCTTTGAGAATTTCATACAGTACATTTTTATCATATGCTTTCCTATCCACCAACTCTTCGCAGATCCTTCTACCCACCAAACTTTGTATTCTTTCCTCTTAAAGAAAAGAAAAATTGCTGCTTAAAAACATGGAGTCCAATTTGTTAGCTAATGCTCATGAGCATGAGGCCTGCCCTGGAGTTGAGTTGATAAAGCCAGCATTACTCCATTAGAGAAAATTCATTTTCTCTCTTCCAGCAATTGTCAATTGCAAATAACTTCTTTGCTAGGGGAGGGACTATGGACCTACTTCCATTTTTTGTGCAAGAATTTTGTCAGGCTCGAGCTTGGGCAGGTCATAGTCTGTGAGTTCACATACGCACCTGCCATGTTGTGTCTGGAAGATGCTATTTTCTTGGAATCATCCACCACCTCTTGCTCTTCCCATCTTTCCCACATCTCTTCCACAAAGATTCAAGACCTTTGGAGGAGGGTATGACAAATCTCTCCCATTCAGGGCTAAGCAGTCTAAAGTCATCCGACTCTGATTTTATTTCTGCTCAACAGTAGCAGAGAAATGAGCAGAGCTGAAAGTAAAGCAATCTAATTTTCTAGTTGAGCCTGTAAACCAAAAGCAACTTGGCTTCGGCTCACTATTCTGTTTCCTGTTCTATTGTTGTTATTTGTTCCCTAAAGGGGTTTAAGTTACAAATCTACAATTTGGCAGCATTTGTTTTAGTTTGGGACTTTTGAAATGGCTTGCTCCAAGTATCTGGTGACTGTACGACAGAAACCAAGCCAAATGACTTTGACATTCAACTTGCCTGATTCCCAGGGAATTAGCACCATAGAAAATGTTAAGCCTATTTTCCCCTGGTGACTTGAGGCAAATGTATAGCAGTAACCTTAACACAAATGTAACCTAGGGCGCAAACAACGGGTAAAAGCCCCTGAAGCCACTGGGCAGTCACTTAAGATTTTAGAAGAAAGTATCTCTGAAGGTCTACCGCTTTTAATTTTGGTCATACACAACATCTCAACCCATCTAGCAGAGCAGATAAAGGAAAAAAATCTTGAAAAAATAATGGGGGATTTTTGAGCATTGCTTCTTGGCTGCTCATCCCCGTTATAATTGTTCCCTTGGGAAGGAGACTTGAAGAGACGCAGTCCAAACAACATAACAACTTCTAGAACCAGAGGAAGAGTACCAAGCTGGCTGGAAATTTAAATAGCTTTCCCAATTTTTTTCTAACAAGCATTTTCTTGTGTAATAATCTGTTTCTTTGAAGGAAAGTGTGGCTCTTGTTTAGATGTAATAAGAATATTCTTTGATAGCACACCTAGACATGGGAGGTCATTTATTTTCAATTTTCCACAAATAGGTTAAGTTGAAAAGAAAGTCTCAGCATGGGTGTGAGGAATTTTTGCTCATACAAATAACACAACTTTGCTTTCTCTGGAGAGGCTTTCCATAAACACAGGCTAGGTAAGCAAAAAATAAGTGGGAGGTCTGTTTCTCCATTTGATGCAACCATTGCCTCCGTCAAGAGCAAAAGGCAGGAGAATGTTATACAGTAGACAAATGGAGTCCTGTCTTCTTGCTGCAATTCTAAGGCTTTGCTCCTCTAACTACTGATTATAAATTAATTAAAAATGAGCTTAAAATTCTCTTCTTTAGCAGTACTAGCCACATTTCAAGTAGGACATGCATAGACAGAAACTAGCATAATGGATAACACAGCTCTAATGAGATCAGTTTCAGGACACTTCTGCTAATTCTTTGAGCTTCTTGAACAGAAGGACCACATCTTATATACCACCATTCCCTACTGTGTCTAGCACGGTGTCTGATGCAACTTAAATGGTGTTTTCTATGTTGTCGGGAGTTATGCTAAATTTGTTATTGGCAGTCTTTGATTTCATCATTTCAAATATACTATGAGATAGGTCCTATTATTATTCCCATTTTTCAGATGAGATACCAGAGGTTTAGTGAAATTAACTGATTTGTCTAATAGCTAATAGGTACCCAAGCCAACTCGGTGTAAGATCAAGACCAGTGTCCTACAAAGAAAAACACCACATAACTGCAAGTTTCACCATGGAAAGGTTGGCCCTTCCAGAGCACCAGTGACCAGGTAGTTGATCCACAGTACTCATACTGGTTAGGGCAGAATAATGGCAGCTTGGGATATGTCCATAAGCATGAGGTCTATGGGTGTAAATGAATATGCTGGTGTGTGTTTAGGGGTTAGATATCAGATTAAGTTGCTATTTTGTACTTATCTAAATAGATTAACAAAAAATTAGTGGTTTTATTTGTCATTTTTCATATGGAGACCACTGCTTTGACCCCATTGACGAACCTTAGTGAAACATAATCATTCTGTGAAGTCACCCTCACTTGCTTCATTTACCAGAAGGTTCTATGGGCTTCCATGCAGCATATTTGTGCCAGGACATGCAAATGCCAGCAAATCAATTTTGCTGCAGCTTTCACAGTCAGTGCATTTGCCAGACAAAACCCCAGCCAGCCACTTTTTTCTTAAAATCAGCATAGCGCCTTTAGAAATACTTACTGGAACACTTCTAACAGAAAGGAAGAAAAGACTTAAATCTAAAGCCAACTATTCAAAGTGGTGAGCCCCAGGAAAGGGTGAAATGTGAATATATTGAGCAGTTAATGACCCCATTTGACCTTCTGAGATAGTTTTTACCAAGTATCTGGTCAATGAGATCTGATTCAATCTGTGCCTCAGTGGCACTGGCAACACAAAATCTGTCACCATCTGTACACGTGCCATCATGTACCCCAATGTTGTCTGCCTTTCGTTCCTGCATTAGTTACTTTTCTTGTTCCTGCAACAAAATACATTACCAAAGAAACTTAAGGATTTATTTTTGACCAACAGTATCAGGAGATACAGTCCATCCTGGCAGTGAAGACATGGGAACAGGAACACGAGTGTATAAAATTTATTAAAGATTTATAATATACTAAGCCCTTTGGTAGAAGTTTTTATTAATTATTTTATTTACTATCCTATCCCTTTTTCAAAGATAGCTATTAGAGTCTTAAAGAAATTTAAGTAACTTGCCTAAGTCAAGAAGAAGGCATTATCTCTAACAGTAGGATATAGAGTCTTGTGAGAAACTAGCAGGTTTAACTTAATTTGTGCCTTTTAACTCAGGTATGTGGCTTCCAAAAATGAACCAGTGGAGACGATTAAGGCCACAGAAAATCGCACCAAAACAGTAGGTCTATTGAATGTACACTATCCATTGGAGCCTATGGTGATTGTCAGGAAAGGCAATGATTTCTCCTCTACCTGAATCTCATCAGTAGCAAATAATTCAAGAGTATAATCAGAATACATTTATGCATGTACAAAACTGCAAAATAACAAACCATCAATATAAGAGCAAACAAAAGGGAATAATAATTTTAAAATGAGTCAAAAAAATTCTATTTCAACCAGTTCACTGATGTTTTGGGACCAATCTCATCATAGTAATTCCTCCACTAAGAGGCAGCTTGGTGTGGAGGGGGCACAAGGATGGAATGCAAATTCTTTCCGTTTCCATCTCTGCTACCTTAGAATTACCATTTTCCCTTTCTCAGCTATAGACGTAGAGAGAAGGTAGAGAATCTATACTTCCTTGTGAAACAATCTGAGTTTACATTTCAACTGTTCATTTATGTATTAAATTAACATTTACTGGTAGTACACTCTGTGACAGCCATTGTTCTAAGCGCTGAAAATGGATATTTTCCCATTATGTTGAGTGAAACAAATGAACAAGATAAGTGAATGTGGCTCCAGATTAACAACAACAGCAAATAATAGTATATTTTCATCTGGACTTAGTGCCATGAAAAAAGAAGTGGGTGAGCCAACAAAGTGTTAGTGGTGCCATTTCATCGCAGCTGAGTGCAGAAGACTTTTTCTGGATACCTAACTTAAGTGAAAAAACAGGCTACTTTCAGACAACTGGAATATGCTTAGTCTTACTTGGCAAAAGAAGCCAACAGTAAATTGAATCAGAATAGAAATCTAACTTTGTATGCCAGCAAGGGACACTAGAGAGGTCACTGGAAATTTCGCTGAAGCTACAGTTTGGAAAGGAGCCATCTAAAATAACATTCCTTAAGGTAGAAAAGAAGCTGCCGCGAACTGTAGAAGACAGTGTGAAAATGTTAGGCAAAGGCATTTGCAATGAGTTCTTGACAGTTGAGGGCAAAGCTCAGCGTCAGAGCTAAAAGTGAAGTCTAATTTCACTGAAGTTATCTAAGTGCCCAGCCCCCAAAATAACTCAGACAGGGTCACAATCCACCAATAGAAAAGCTAATAATAGAACCCAGGAAGCATTTCCTTCTCTTCTTCTCCCTGTTCTTACCAATACTCACGCACAAGGCGGTCATTGAAGGAAGCCAAAGGAAACTGAGAGACAGTGTTTGTCTGAATGTTTGAAGGAAGGACAATGGAATTGGGGTTTGAGGCATGCTTTAGAAATGAAATCACTTCCTTGGTCCAAATAAAAATAAAAACTATTTCCTATACTGGGTGGTGGTTGTGAGATTCAGTGGTTCCCAATGCACCTCATCAGAAGTACTGACTTCTTCAAAGCCCTATCAGATGTGCTCTTCTACATCTGCCTCAAATTGTCTTGTTCCTTTATGTAATGCAATACTAATTAATACTAGGGGTCTATAGCAGGGTTAGAGCGAGTAGCAGGATTACTCCTGATAGGAGCAGGCCAGGACTAATTTCAAAGTTATTACCCATTCCCAAAAGTTCCTAAAAGCCCCTTTAGAAGGTAAGTTGCTCTCTTTTATCAGAGGAGTATGGTCAGAGTTCCAGTAAAGCAGATGAGAAGTCCAGGGGAAAGGTCTGTCTGTAGCCTCCAATTTAGCAGACATGGGTAGTGTCTCAGCATCATTTATCATTGTGTGATCTTAGAGAAATTGTTCAATCAGCAGCAGATCTTTAAATTTCCATATCCTCTAAGGTGGCATGCTGCTTGGGACTTGCCTGAAAATTAGCATAGTTTTTTCCAAAGATTGTCTATTTGAAGTGACTTTATGGTAAATGGATAGAGACAAATAGATAGGCTAATGTCTTTTCAAGCATCTCTTGCCCATTGCCCTCTCCCCCTTGATTTCCTAATTCATAAAACCCGAGCTCATTGTTTCATTCCACCAATATTCATTGAGCCCTACTGGGTCCAGACTCTGTTCTTGGCTCTCAGGTTCCAACAATCAATGAACAATAGCTGCTGGAGCTACCTCCAAGGGATTCGGAGGTGTATAATTGAGATGATGACATATGTTAAATCACCTTGGCAGTCAAAAAAGTATAAGCCAATATAAAATTTAAAGATATCCAACTTTCTTCTGCTTCTAGCAGTGAGAAATCGAAGGACCCTCTGAGTAAAGAAAGGAGACACCTGCAAAGTTGTGTGGCAGGCAAAGTTCTTGCCACAAAATTCCAGAACTCAAGAACAATGGCAATGGGTTTCTGATCCTACTGCACGTACTGGCTTTGTGGGAGCCTAGGCAGTTTGGATGCTCACCTTACTAGACCTGGATGAAGGTGGGTGGTCCTTGGACTTCCCACAGGGCAGGGAACCCTGATTGCTCTTTGGGCTGACGAGGGAGGGGGACTTGTTTGGGGGAGGGGGAGGGAAATGGGAGGCAGTGGCAGGGAAGAGATAGAAATCTTTAATAAATAAATAAATTTTAAAAAAAGAGAGAAAGGGACAAAGAAAAAAATTCTCCCCTTCGTGTACTTAAACTTACTATTAGAATCCTTTTCTTTTTAGTTAGACCAAAATGGGGAACTGTTGCAAGATTTTTGATTACACTTTGTAAAGATATGTCACTGTGATTGGCTTAATAAAAAGTTAAATAGCCAAAAATAAACTACTATTAGAAATTTCCATTGTCTGAGTCACAACTAAGGAATGTCTGGAGCTTGGTGTAGTGGCAGACACCTATAACATGAGTACCCGGGAGAGTAAGACAGGATTGTAACAGACTAAGGGTGGAGGTCTACTACCTAGTGAGTTTCAGTCTAGACTACCCAGTAAGGTAAAACTATAGGAAAAACAGAAATACAGTAAAAAAGATTCTGTGGGGGTGAGACTTCTCACTATGCTACAGAACTTGATGAGAGTCCTACACTATTCATACCTGATTGTACCTCTTTGTGTCTCCTACCTGCCCACCTCACTAGGACATACATGAACAATAGTCTCTTCTAACCCCATTGGACCTTAAGAAAGACAAAGGGGATGGGGCAGGGGGAGGAGCAGAACTCTCCAAAGCAACTGCACCGTCAGCTTTCTTTCCCCTAGCACCTTGACATGTAAAGGTCGCCGATCTATATCCCAGTATTTGATCTCAAGGTAGCATTTGCTTGTAAATATTCGGAAGGACACACATAATACATAGATTCAGGAAGTGCTGAGTTCAGGCATGGTGAAGCCCAAAGATACCTTTTTGACTTTGTAACAGCTGTCAATAGCACATGAACTCTTATTAAAAGAAGAAATTTCACACGGGCTAAGCAACACAGAAAGAAACTCATATTATAGTTTACAATTACGGTCTCTTAATTAAAGGTTCAGTCTAGAGATGAAGCTGAGTAACCTGTCAAACAATATCATAAATTTAGAGGGAGGAAAATGAGTCCTTGGAACTCTTATCTTACTTCCCTTGCTTGCTATTCTATACATGATGAACTAGTCATAAATGGAACTGTTTAAAATGCCAAGAATTCCATATTATTTCTGGGGACATGAATCTCCCATTCAAATAAAAATGAATTCCTTAGAAAACACAGAAGCCCCTTTAATATCAGTGAACCCCTCCATGATGACCAAGGATGCTATTATAAAAAAAAGATATGGGTCTTTGAGGGAGTCTGACAATTATACTATGGGGAAGGTAGAAGCTGAGCCCTCCAAAGCCAAATCTAGTCCTTTTGTGGTATTTGAATATGAGGTTAGTCTTGCACAGAAAGCAATGTGGTTTGGTAACAACAATCACCAAATAAATAAATAATGCCTATTCTCCCTTCAGTAACACTGGGCATAATGTGCTCAAATCCAGGTTCCCTGACCTTATACTATGTTGTCAAACTATTCATTCATATGTGTTTGGGCCATAGAGAAGTTATAACCCCCAAACTACTCTCCTTAGAAACAACATAGTACTTTGTCCTCTGGTAGAAAGCTAATACAATAAAACAAAATTGCATATTTTTCTTCTGCTGACAGTGATGTATTGGTCTGTTTGATTCATTCAATTAATTCTAGATTATCCATGTGAGGAAAAAAGTCTATTGAAGGGAAAAATGTTTTCATATCCAGATCATGAGATGAGATAGTTCCTTTTATATTTATATATCAAACACATTTATATTTACATATCAAGCACATTTGTGGTCAAGTATGGTGGCACATTTTAGGAGCAGACTTTGAAAAAATTAAAAACACATCTGAAAGATTATGACCAGAAAAGGAAAATGAATTAGGATTCTTGTCAGGCAAATAACCAAAAAAGAGTCCTTATATGCATACCCTACAAAAGAAATAATAAGCAGGTAACTGTGATGGTAGACTTCAGACTATCCATTGTGTGGGAAAGAGAGCACAACAGAAAGACATTTCTTTCAATTTGACCTTCCCCATTACAGAGAAACCTACCTTGTAATAACTAAAGATACCGCATAAGCAGAGGCATTTGAACAGAGGGGGCTTCATTGGATGGGAGGTTGAGCAAGAAGGCTTTGAAGGTGTCTCTGAGCTCTGCTACTGTATTGTTTTACTGATTCCAAGTGGATGTTCTGTTAACCAAGTAGATCTTCCAGTTTAACACAGGGAAAAAGAAGAAAATCATACTAAATAGGTTTTCTCAGGAATAGGGTTCTGGTTCATTAATATTTTAATGTATAAGCTTCAAACATAAATTTTAAAAGGGAAATAGGTTGGTGAGATGGCTCAGTGAATAAAGGCATGTTCTACCAAGCCTGATGACCTGAGTTTAATTTCCAAGATCCAAATGGTGTAAAGAGAATACCAAGTCCTGTACATTATCCTCTGACCTCCAAGGCATGCCATACAGGTGTGTGTGTGTGTGTGTGTGTGTGTGTGTGTGTGTGTGTGTGTGTTACTAAATAAATAAATGTAACTTTAAATTTTAAGGAAAAAATTGTCACACTACCTTTCTTCCTCCACCAACAAAAAACTAAAAATCAAAAGTCAAAGGTTAATAATTTTTGTTAATGGCAGATCACAGATGTTCTACAGGATTATACCTAAAAATCCAGTAATACTTAAACGTGATAGCATTTATTATAAAGTCATGATCCTGCAAATATGGGACTAAAGTAATTTATGATGCCATTGAAATATATCCTGCCACTAAAGCAAGTTTAGAATCTAAGAATGCTTTAACCTGTTGATTTCTAATAATCTTTTGAAGTAGGTATTTAAAACCCATACCATTTTACAGATGAGGAAACTGAGGTGTAGAGGCTAGAAAATTTATGCACCTAGCAAGAGGGATTCAAACCCAAGCAGTTGACTCCATTGCTTTTTTATATATATATATTCATTCTTTGGAGGTTATATTTCCCTTCTTCCTTTTCTGCTGTCCAACCCTTCCTGTGTCATCCATCTTTTGCTCTCTTCCATAGTCTCCACGCTCCTACCATAGCACTGTAGGACCATGCTGTACTTCCTTGTGTCCACAGAGTAATTCTTATCACTGAAGCACCACTGGCTTGCAGTAACAGGGAACAAATGCCACCATTACAAAGATGCACGGGCAGACTGGTGACCTGAGTGGCAAGTGAGGCACTAATCTCTGGCTTCCCCATAACAGATTTGTGGGTCCCAGGATTCAAATTTTCACCTGAACACATGCCCACAAAATTTACATCTTTGACCTTCATGCTTTATTGCATGCAAATAGAAGCATGGCTGTGGAAGTCATTGATGCTAGAGCTCTAGCTGATCTGCTCTGGTGGATTAATTAACGTGTTCCTCATCCATCCATATATTTCTTCTCTGGATTTCCTTTGCTAATTACCTAGCCGTCTTATCTCTTGGCTTCACTACATAAGTGATTCTGTTTTTTCCCTTTTTCGACACAATATGGCACTCTATGGGATGAAGGAAATGAATCATGGCAGGTTGGGGGAAAAATGAACTTGTTATTACAGATCCAGCCATAATTTTTTAAATTAAAGTTCAGATGACTAAACTAATATTCAATCCCTTTTATGGCTTTTGGTATTTCAGCCAAAATAAAAGTCTCTAAAAGAGAAAATTCTAATATTTATTTTGTCTTCTTTTTTATCTGAATATGCCATACTGTCAGTAAAATACTAGCTAGTAAGATAAATGCCTTTGCTTAATTTTTCTCTCTTGTGAGCCATTTCTTCCTTTCCCTTCCACCTTTATTCAGAAACTAGTCATTAACCATGGCCCAGTCACTTCTGCCACTTACCTACTTGACTTTACTGTATCCATTAGTGCATGCTATGTGTATAACGCATACATTTCAATGTGCCCACTTCAAACATTGCCCACCATTTATTCTCCTAGAAATGCATCATTAACTAAAGGAATAAATACAATCTGTATCAGCAATCAAAGGACTCAACTATATGATGAAGTATATTAGCCTAAAACAGAACATGCTTGGAGCAGAATTCAAGGACTTGCCTTTGGCTTATAAATTTATCGATGTTAGTAATGGCTGCTTTGCTAATAATATAGGATACAAATTGTTCAACAACTCCCTCCTCCCTACCATACCTCATAATCATATCCAATTGTGCCAAAATGAAGAATAAAAGAAATCAATTTATATAAAAATCATGTCCATCATATTGCTATCTTTAATGACAACAAGGGAGAAAATTGTACATATAGTTTATTTACAGATTGGAGGGTTATATAACCATTAAAAAGTAGGTGTACTTATTCTGATAAAACCATAAGAATAAGTACAAGTTAGTAATAAAGAACAAATTATGATAGTGGTTAGCTTTGGGGAGAAGGGAGAGGTACATGACTATGGAAGATACATAGGTCAATTTTAAGTAACTACATGGCTTATTTTCTTAATTTTCTAGAAGACACATGAGTGTTCTTAAATGATATTTATATATTTATGTGTATCTTAACTATTTACTTTTTGTTAATTTAGGGTAGCAATAAGCACGGAAATTACTGTCGAAGTAAAGTCAGTGACCACATACTTCATTATAACACTTACAAAATTGCCTTGTCTATCAGATGGAGGCAATGTATATGAACATACATGTCTATGGGTCATATTTAAATCTTCAAAGACATTGCTTAGCACGTTGATAGGTTTAGCAAAAGATAAGACCCAATTAGCTTTAGAAAAACTTGAGCTCTAGAATTCCACAGTATTATAAAGCTAGTTGTGGTGGTCATTTTTAATTGTCTTAATAACTTTTCTGGTTTTTTTCAAGATAGAGTATCTCTGTGTAGCCTTCATTGTCCTAGAATTGGCTCTGTAGACTAACTCAGAGATCTGCCAGTCACTGCCTCCTGAGTGTTGGCATTAAAGACTGGCTTCATCTTGACATATTTTGAAATATGGTGAAATGGTGCTAACTGCCAATATGGCTAGCAAAATGAATAAGGCATAGACTTTGTCCTCAAGAAATCCTCAAATAACAAGAGGAAAGACAGACATGTAGCCAACTCCCCTTAATATGATCTAGCAAGTTCTGCAGCAAAGGACTAAGCAGAAGTCAAAGTCTATGGTAGCAGGAAAGATATTATTAGAAGTGATAGACAGCATTTGTTCTGGATCTTACAGAAATAATAAGGTAATTTGGGCAAAAGCAAAAACATAGTCAAAGGCATCAAATTGATTACAGTGAATAGTCTAGTGTGACTGGCAGCCATGATCATAAGTACCCTTGGCTATCAGACATAAGACTTACAGTTTTTTTCTATAGATTTTAAGAAAATTTTGGAGAATTACAAGAAAGGTTGTAATGAGATTGGGTTTGCGCATTGAAAGGATCCATTGAATAGATAAATTAAGCAAGGAGATCTGTGGGGAGACAATAGAATCAAGACCGAAACCAAAAGATGGAGAGCTTGCCATAAAAAAAGATTGCAATGATAATGAAAAGAAAAAAAGGACAGTCTTCACAATAGTTTTACATAGCAATAGTGAAGGAAACAGGGGAAAAGCAACCCAAACTGTCTACTTTAGGTGTTCAGTGGATGAGTGGTAGCAAGAGCCAGGCTTTCTAATAAAATGTTTTATAAGCAGTTATCTTTAGACTATCAGTTGGAAATGTCCATCAAAAGTCTTGTTTACTCTTCCCTCAAAGCAAATCTGGAACCTAACCTTAGCTCCACTTCCATTGATCCTATCTTAGTCTTGTACACCACCATGTGTACCCTGAATTCTTAGAATAGCCTTCAAAGTAATGGCCTTGCTTCTACTCTGACCCTCCTTCTAGCCTATTCTCTACACAGCAGAGAATTCTTTTAAAATTTGTAATTGAATGTCATCACATACACATACACACCTTCTCAAAATCTTCTAACAGTTTCTGATTTCAGGTAGAATAAATCCAAACCTTTTAATGATGATCTATAAGCTCTGATAAAATTATCTTCCTAAACTCATTTTCTATCAATCTTCCTTTTGTTCATTCAACAATGTCCACCCTGTTTTTTTCTTCTGTACTTTATGCAATCTGAATGTGTTTCTTGAGATTTTTAGTGACTCCATGAGGGTTTCTGTGGGTGTCTAATTGCCATAAACATGAGGTTTAATTTTCATTGAGACAGTTTAGAGAATTCCAGGATCTATCTGGACAAGACTGAGCAAGTCTCAAAAAATGCATTGTTAAAGGAATATGACAGAAGAAATAAAAAATATAAATGTTTATATTTCATGTATAAAGGTTTCTTACTAAAAGAAAAATTAAAAGATGCAATACAGGTGACCAAAGTTTAAAAAAGAAAAACTAAACAACTTATCAACAAGCTAAAATGGATACCAGGAAAACTCATAGGAGGACACTTGAAATCATGGCATGTGTTTGTGGGTTTTACCGTATTATCTCACCCCTGATGAAATGCCATCTGATAGTCTCTATCTAGGGTTTTCATTCCTAAGGATCTAGTTACCAATTCAATTGGAAGTTCTAGAGTAATTGTGGTCATTCTTCCTTTATATTCTCTACAGGGACACACATGGAGCTACAAACATATTAAATATTTGATACACATTCTGAACTCCATCTAAACTCAAATGAACTTTAACAGGATTAAATTGAAATGGAGAAGATAAAGACAAGAGTGACCTGGACTGATAGAAAAAAACTAACAGTTTTTGTGACACTTCCACTTGAATGGAAAGGACACTATTTGTCCTATTATATACTTCACAACCCCAATTGGTACTCAATAAATATTTGTTGCAAGGGTAGACACATGACTAAATACACTAATGCAACCTCAAACCCCATTATTCAAAAATAATGCTCCAACAACAGAAAGCTAACCGTTTATTTATTCTGTCCTGGCCATACTTCAGTGGTGCTGTCTTTATTTCTAAGCACTCCAATTTCAAGGAGACATCACAAATTCAAATAAGCCTATGGTTGAAAGAGCAAAGTTCTGAGAGTTTTGGAAGCAGTAACAGCCAATAGAAGTTAACCTACTGAGATTAGGAAGGGACATAAGAAAGCCCTTACAATATCTGAAGGATCGCCATATGGAACAGTACACAGAATTACTTTACATAGTTTTACAGGTGGTGTCAAGGAATGATGTTCTAGAAATAAAAAAAGATCATCTCAAAACAAAGGAGTGCTTTCTTATCATAAATGGCCTCCCATGCCATTCCAATTAACCCCTGGGGTAAATACAGGATAAACATATAAAGGATACCAAGGGGGGGATTTCTTTATCAAGAAGAAAATTCAAATGAGAAAATACCTTCCAAAACCAGATAGTAACCAATTAGTAGGGCCATGAAACCAAGTCAGCTGGCCAGGACTAGAATTTTTAAGTGAATTTGAAAATAGGAGAAAGCATCACAATTAGCTGGGATAAGCACAGTTTGGAGAAATCTATTTTAAAACAGTTTGACAGATGTCTGAAAGTGTGTGGACAGTCATAGTGTAGCATGGCTTTGATATTTTGAACTGCAAGAAAATTTGTTTGGGTCCTGGTTAAGAGAAGTTGCTGCTCTTCCAAGGAACCAGAGTTTGGTTCTCAGCACTCGTTTTAGGGTTTCTCTTGCTGTGAAGAGACACCATGACCATGGCAACTCTTAAAAAGGAAAATATCTTGGCTTCTCATCAGCCCTCATTGTTCGCCAGGGTTTTGATCCTACATAATGTGCTGGCTTTGTGGGAGCCTAGCCAGTTTGGATGTTCACTTTCCTAGATATGGACGGAGGGGGGAGGACCTAGGACTTACCACAGGGCAGGGAACCCCGACTGCTCTTTGGACTGGAGAGGGAGGGTGAGAGGAGTGGGGGGAGGGGGAGGGAAATGGGAGGCTGGGAGGAGGTGGAAACTTGTTTTTTTTTTCTCCTTCTCTCAATAAAAAAAAAGGAAAATATCTAATTGGGACTGGCTTACATTTTCAGAGGTTTAGTCCATTATCATCATGGTGGTGGAACATGGCAACATGCAGGCAGACAAGGTGCTGGAGAAGTAGCTGAGAGTCTTACATCTTGCAAGCAACAGGAAGTGAGCTGACTCACTGGGCATGACTTGAGCATATATGAAAACTGAAAGCCCACCTCCATAGTGACACATTTCCTCCAACAAGACCACACCTCCTCCAGCAAGGTCACACCTCCTATTAGTGTACTTCCCTTTGGGGGACATTTTCTTTCAAGCCACCACAGTACCCATGTCAGGAAGCTCACAACTGTCGGCAACTCCATCTCTAAGGGATCTGCTATCTAACCTCTTTTAGTCTTTGAGAGTGCCTTAATGTACACACACACACACACACACACACACACACAAGCATGTATGCACACATACACACATACACAAATAAAAATTTTAATTTTGAAAGCAATTACATTTGAAAACCACTACACTGTTGTCCCTTAGAGAGGAGCTGTCATATCTGTCCAGCCAAAGAATTCTTATCTTTTTGTTACAGAGATCCAAAATTGCTGTGTACGAGAAAATGTGGTCTTACATGAAATCAGCAGAACCATCTGTGTTTACCAAAACAACAGCTGATGGAGTAGCCCGAGTTCGGAAGTCCAAGGGCAAGTTCGCCTTCCTGCTGGAGTCAACCATGAATGAGTACATTGAGCAGAGAAAGCCGTGCGATACAATGAAAGTTGGTGGAAATCTGGATTCCAAAGGCTATGGTGTGGCAACCCCTAAAGGCTCAGCATTAAGGTGGGTGGAATAATATAACAATATCCGTGTTGTTATAGTATTCCACCTACCCTGATGCATTCTGTTGTCATTTTCTTTCTTGTGGATTTTGAGGTAACTTTTAAAGTTTAAAATCTACAATATTCCATGGAGTTAAATAAGACGGTAAATTATGGTTTCATCTATTTAATGCATCCATTTTTTTAATGTTCTCTCTCTGTGTTGTCCTCTCTGACTGTTTGTTGCTGTTTTAATTTTACAGTTCAACGGCTTTTTCAATTTAAATGGTAAAAGCCAAGTTATGGTGACGAATGTTAATTGCATGGATGTGGTGTTCTTGTTACTTTTTTTCTCAAAGACAATTTCCCCGTCCCGCACACTTCAGTTTTGAGCAAATGTTATCCTCCATGCCACCTTCCAATATTTAACCCTGTATTTGCTGTACAGACATTTTTATAGCTCCACGTTCTGTGAGATTTAGCCAATTTGTCCTCTTGTGCTCCTTTTTATACGTTAACTATTTCCTAAGCATTTGTGCATTTTCTTACAAGTTATGTTTTATCGTTTCAAGAAATGCTGTTAACCTGGCAGTATTAAAACTGAATGAGCAAGGCCTCTTGGACAAATTGAAAAACAAATGGTGGTACGACAAAGGAGAGTGCGGCAGCGGGGGCGGTGACTCCAAGGTCAGCCTCAATGTCACCACAACCGGGTACCCTTAGTGACGAGTAATCGGCAAGACTGTTATCTCATTACTGAGGAGAGAGCACAAGACGCACACAGAAAGTAGAATGACCAGGTTATTCCCCTGCCTGGCAGCCTTGGGAACCAGAAAGACTTCAGGGCACTGCCCGTATTTTTGATCTAACTTGGGTCCCTTCTTAAACTCCCAGACAGAGGCTTCCTGTCCACACCCTTCTCCTTCCCTCCCACGCCAAACTGGTTTCCATATGAAGGTCATTATAGGGTTTCAGGGCCCTAGACTTTCAAAAGCCCACGGGTGGCCTGTGAGACTCCCCATTTGCCTCAGTAGAGTTGTGTAAGAAGTCAGATTCTGCCACTGAGATGACAGGATATAATTTGTTTAGTTCTATTTTTTTCTGGGAAGTGATGATTGCTTGTAGAAGTTGCTTGAGTGTGTTGGGGTGACTTCCATTACCTGTATGAGTGATGAAATGTTCTTCTCTGTATGTAGTGACTGATTTAAGTAGGCCCCACTTAACTTGAAAAGCAAAGATAACGATAAATTTCAAGTTAAATGGGGTCTTTCTTTAATAGGTCATCACATACAGAGACTTTACAAAAGAGCTTTTATGCATTTAAACGTGTGCGTCGCCTATACTACTACTTGTGTGTGAATCCCTAATTTGGTTTTTCTTTAGCCATATTTTTGGTTCAGGTAGGTACTTGTTATCCAGATTGTCATCATGAGAAAACCCATCTTACTTGCTATTCCTTTGATTCCTAATATTCTTGGGGGTCATCACCCAAGCAACAGGAAATAGGTGCCCTCTCAGAAACCAACATACCAAGTCATGGAAAAACACTTCAGGTAAGTACAGGAGAGGACCTGAAAACAGAATCCTCTGTGATCCAAAGGGCTTGAGAATGATACTGAAACATGTGACATCAACTCTTGCACAACCAAGATACCATGGGCATCTTAAGGTGAAGAACAGTGTTTCCCAACCACAGAGCAACAGACAGGCAAGTCAAAACTTTGTTTTTCCTTCAGAGACAATGGCCGTAATTCTGCTCCACTCTTTCCCTCTCCATCCCTCTGGATCCTGGCAGAAAAGCTAGTTTGCCAGTCTGCAGTATTATAATACGGGTTTGGAAACACTGATCCAGAGCACTTTCAAAGAAACAAATTTTAAAACTGCTACTTCTGTTTATAATCTTACTGGGCATTGGCGAAGCCTTTATTGTAAAACCTTGATTAACAAGAATACACCGAACCAGTGACCTGAATTGTTGATCCCCATTCCAAACTTCACATTGATGAGAAACATTAATGATACCCAAAATGAGAAGACCTCAAGGAATTGAGTTTTTAAGTAGTTGCCACGTGATAACTGCGGCTAGATCACATTCAGTTCTTTCTCTCCATCTGGATTGACCCTCAAATGTCAGAGGCTACTTCTCTGAGGCATGAAAGTGGATACAAGCATTTTAAGGCAACATGTCAGTAGCCAAGGATGAAACAAAGTGAATATTCTTATTAACAGTCCCATCCATTCCTATGGATTCCAATTAATCAAGGTTTTACTTTGTGCCAAAAAGCAGCGACTTCCTCTCTCGCCAATGTAAACTGATGACACTGACAATTTAGCCAATCATTTGCTTCATTTGATTTTTACAATGGCGACCCTGATGCCCAAAGTATTTAGCACCTTCCTCCCAGCAGTTTTCTCGTGTTATTAGCAAGCCACCAAGAACCTAATTCTATTATTCAAGTGACTTACAGAATGAAAATGGAGCTGGATTGGATACGTTTTTCTCATGAACTCATCATTCAGAGGAGCCATGGACTGAATCAAAATGACTCTAAATAATCCACGCAGTGTAAGTGCTCACAAGTTTTATAATAACTAGGCTCTTGATGCTTTACACACACACACACACACACAAAGACAAAACAAAACAAAGCAAACCTGCACTATAAGTAAGTGGCTGACTTACATTTCATAAAATAATTTTGGTATCATGAAGACTCCAAAATGTTAAGCCAGTTTTTTTGCTAGTAAGTTTTATCTAGTAACTTTATTGCTAACTTACAATTCCAAGATTATCTAAACTTTGGCCTACAAATAGAAAATATTTTAGTAGATTCTAATTGTTTCAAACTTCTTTGTGCTACCTGCCAGACAACTTTCAAATGACTTTTTGTGGTCATCCCTTCAATTTACCTTTTGCAATGAGTCAACCCCACTCTCAACTATGGCTAATAATTTGATCAGTGCTACGTATCCAACAACTGCTTTATTCCGCCTATGAATTCCCAAGGAGCCTGCCTTTGTCATCTTCCGTGAGCACAAGAGGGAAAAAGAAACGAACTTGACTGACTCCGTTTCACCACTGCCTTGTGACATCCAACCCAAGTCCACGGAGAAGGTAGAAATGCATTGAAACCTCACTAACTTGAAGTGCTCTCATTAGTAATACGGAATGAACTAGACAAGGACCAATCTACAAATTAAATTTCTATTATTATGGCTACGGACAAGAGAGGTTTGCTAAGCAAATGAAGAGTTTAGACTCTGCTGTCAGTTGAATATTTCCTTGAGAGAACAAACCTTTTTTCCAATGTTGGGAGCACTCATCAGATATAATCATACTCATTAGAAATCTGTCTACTAAGGTAGTTCTCATGAGGCCCTCCAATAAAGCAATGTTTTATAGCCAGTCTGCATTGCAAAGCAGAACTAAAATAAGAAAATATCATGCCTCAGACTTATTTTGTAATTCAGGATTTGCTTCACTCACACAGACAATTGTTCCTCGATGATAGTCCATATCAAAGAAGTTTTAACCTATTCATAAAATGACTTGAGAATTACACTTGTTTATTGGCTCTTGTCCTCAGTTAACATGGCAAATGACCACTGAATGATCCATCATTTCTCAAGAAAATTGAGACACAGAAATGGCAATGACTTTGAGAAGGTCATATATCCAATGCCATCACACAACTCTTCTGCCTTTCAGGCTCATGTCTTCTAATAATATTGCAGAGAGCGAGTTATTGCATCTACCCCCCTCCCCCGAATGAACAATGTGACTCTGATTGCATGTTGTATATTTCTATAAAAATCAGGTTCATTCTCAATCACCTTTGTTACTAGGCAAATGGCATATTTAAGCCGTTCTAACCCTCAGTACTGATTACTAAAAATGACAATAATCACAAAGCCTGACATTTATAAGTGCTTCTACTATTTCAGAAACACTTTTACACCTATTATCTCTAAAACCAGGAAAGGGAGGAAATACCTGTGTTACTTATCTCTCTGTCTTGCTTCTACAACCTTTAAATTATGATAAATGGGCAATTATGTTAAATTGTTGACTTTCCCTCTCTAACATGAGACATCATGCATTCGGAGCATAGTCTAGAAAAGTTACTATGCTATGGAGAGAACAGCAACTTTTCATGCTGATAAAAATGAATACACTCTTAAACTAATGTAATAGATACTCTGTTTTCTTTCCTGAATATAAGGAATTAAGAACAAGATCATTAGCTGGAGCCGACCCTGAATCAGGACTATAGGCTAGGATCAAAACACTACTTGCCTTTCCCAATGTCTCAAGGCAGGGCTAGTAAATGCTAACATAGAACTAAAGACCGTGGTTTGAGAATCACAATCACCCTTTTGTGTCAGTGCTTTATTATAGCACATGTGAAAATGCAGTAATGACGAGGCTGGAGTTGTTTCAGCTATAAACTCAGCTTGTCAGAGCATTTGTGAGACAGCCAGTGCAAGCCTGTCATTGAAAAACACAGCAGATAAAGACTTTGCTTAGTCCCCATATAAGGGCATCAACCTTCTTCCACAGCTGTTTATCAATCAGCTCACAGTTCTTCTAGTCCCTCCACCCACCTAACTTCATGATGCCAGCTCAGCTTTCCTATCTACCTTTCCTTTAGTCAAACAAAAAATGTCAGTAAAGCAAGCTGTTTGTATCTGGAATGAAAAGATGTTATAAACTTTATCCCATTTCAGCATAGATTTTTATCAATGGATTTAAATACACTTTCAGTATCTATACTTTTGAAGATTAAAATCAGCACATATTATGTGCTTTTGAGAACAATGAAACCAAACGTTTAAATGGGACAATTCTGAACTCCTTGACTACAGTAAGAATTGTACCAAATGTAGGTACCTTCATTTGTAAGGCAGATAAGGAAATGAAAGACAAGAAGCTATGAAGGTAAGCCACCATTATTTAAATAAATAATGGGATGGCCCTTGTGGTGTAGAACATTATTAAAGAAACGCAGTTGAAATTGAAACATATAAGAACTAGGAGAAACTGACAAATGTATGTCACAGACATGAGAAAAATTTCATGGAATTGATTTTAATAGATTCAAAGGCTCCCTGAAATTAAAATTAATTGTATCTACTTTTATCTGTGTGCTTTTAAAGTACACTTAAAGTTTGTTCTCTTAAGAAATTCAACAGTTTGCTTCCTCTTTCCCATCTCTAGCAATCTTTTTTTTTAATTCCTTTACATTTGCTTAGCAAGTCTTCTATTCAGAGACAGTAAAGAAATGGCACATGGAGATAGCCTGTTTCTAAATTCCCTCAAAGCCATAGTTGGTGATAGCTAGATGGATGAGACTATGACGGTTTTCCCCACGTGTATAAATAAGATCGTCAGTTTTGTATGTATTTCTTCTCCTGTGTATGTCTACAGTTTTCCTCTCCTATGCCAACATCTCTTAATCGCTTCTCTTCCACACCCAGAACTCTTTGACAATCTTGGTCCTTAGGGAATGGATATGAATCTGCATCTGCCTTTATCTGCAACAAAATGGATCTTTTACTGGCAGGAGCCATTCCTAAAGGTTGACATTGTGGATTCCCAGGGTTAAGATGGATCCCAATGACACTTTATTGACACTGTTATGTGTATAGGCAAGAACCATTACAGAACGATGACACTTCCTGGGTCTTAGCAGAAGTTCCTGTGAATCCCCAAGACTGGTTTGGGATCAAGGAGTAGGGTGAGTATACTATACTCTTCATTGGTTTGCATGTTTCTGTGCTGGTACTGCCTCCTGGAAATATGAAGATCTTGACAGTTTCCTTTCATGCTAGTGACTAAATTTACTCCTTGAACTTATACATGTCTTCCTCCCAAGAGCAAATCCTCACTTTCTGTCAAATGACTGCTTCAAGCAAGGGACCTGTGGCCTTAAGAACTGAACCAGTCCACTACTGCCAAAACCAATGATTTTGCAAATGATGCTAAAAAATCAATTCTACCATTGGAAAAAAAATGTAACCCACAAAGAAAATACCATTTAATTATTTCATTCTTTGACTTAAAAACAATAGACTATGTGGCTTTAACATGGTTTCTATGATTAGGACTTGATTGATTGCATATATTGTTATCCTGATAACATGAATATGTTTCATATTGAGAAACAACCAAAATATCCAACATCAGAACTACAAAAAGAACAGCAGGAGTGAAAAGCAAGAAGGTAAGAATGATGTTACCCAGTTGTCAAGAGGAAGGACACTGTGACCAAGGCAAAGATTGAAATGATGCATTTCTTAGCCCCTTCTTTCCCCTGAAGATCAAATCATTGTGTTTCATTTCATTTGAAGAGGTTATAGAGCCTACACTGTTTGAAAGGTAGGACCATCATGTCAAAGAACTGTGAAAGATTTGATGCACCTAAATTATTTTTGGTTAGGGTGGGAGTTGGGGTTGGTGGAACAGGGTGGGGGGGAAATGTTGTGGAAAGTTTAAAATACAGTATCTATTTTTTAGAGAGCGGTATAGCATTTGGCCCTTGGCACGTGAGGCTGATACCCATTAGTCTAAAGTGGCAAAATATGCTCTAATTGCTGAACTGACTTTTTTATTCAATTTTTCTAGCACTTAAATACTTTTCAAAATAGATCCAAAACAATAGAATACTGTATTTTAGTATATCATATTACATATACATATGGTTATATAATAATATATAGTATCTATATATGTTGTGTATATATACACAGGCACTCATAGTAAAACTGCTGGTGTTTCCTGTCTAGCATCACTACTAGGAATGCAGGCAAGATGTGACTGTGTGGCTGCTAGAATGTGTGCTGGAAGAGATTGGCATGTATGTACCTTTGAGCTGCAATCTGTACCACGTTTGTACATCTGATATATAGCCACCATTTATTTCAATCTATATATAGATACAAGCTAGGGCTGATTATTTGTAGCCTGAATACTTACATGTCTTCAGAGACACTCATCATTTGAGTTTCTGGCCTCTCTTGATACTGCTGGAATAAACGAAAGAAAACAGACTTACATATGATAAATGCCAGCCCAATTTGATAGTATGAACTTCTCATGCATGTTAAAATGGAATTTTTTTAAGCTTACTTGGACATCAAGTGGGAGTCACATTTAAAATGGAAGTTTTCAGTGAAATATACCATTTATCCACCTTAGTATCTTCTCTGGTCCCCTTTTCTCTGGTGGGGAGAAATCAAGGCAGTAACCTTCCCAGACAATTTAAGCTATGTAAAGTAATCCATGGCCCGTAAACATTTTGTATTCCTGTTTTAGAGGAGTATACCAGACAGAGGTCTAGTTTTTGAAAGAAATTCATCAGAACAATCTATGATCTGCAGAACAAAACTTCTCTTGCTTTAAATGTGAGAGGTTATCTTATGGAAGTGCCTCTGGTTTTAACTCCAGATTTCAAGTCTATGTTTGCGGCTGCTGTGCAAGCACAGATGCTCATCAATACATTTCAGTCATTAGCGTTGTTAGGCCCTTAGAAAAATGACTCGAAGCTTTCAGCTCCTAATGTTATATGCATGCATTATTGAATTTGCTCTTTGCACTTATATTAAATTATGATCCCATTAGCAAGGAGTTAAATAGGTTTGAGCTGCATTTGTGAACTACGTGGTTATAAATACCCTCTCAGAGGTGGCTTCTAGCAGCTAAGCACTGCATAACTCTGCAAATCATTGGATCTTCCTCCATGGAAATGAGGGTTACATGAGCAGTCAGAGTCTAGTAGTGGCAATAGTCAAAGGGTGATCCAAAGGCAAAATGTTTGAAATGACATAGACCCCTATTCTCCTGCAATCCTGCGTGCAGGAATGCCTGTAAAAAATGGGGAGATAGAATATTCTGAATGACTCCAGACACCTGCACCCCTTAGGGCATGTTTTAAAATGTCATAGCTTCCAATATCTGGCTCATGGATAAGTAAATCCCCTCACACTACACATATTTCAAGTTAACTAACAAAAAGAAAACAAAGGGCCTCACGTTAGATCCTGTCATTCAGCAAGGATTCTTCTCTCTTTCTTAACCACAAATTTACTCCAAAAAACAAACCCTGTGCAATTATATCTGCCCCTACCTGAACATACTTCTTATGCCAACTGGTACTATGGCTTCTCCAAGAGAGGCCAGAATGAGGGACTGAGAAGGGTGGTGCATGGCCATCTGGATGACTGATCACCATGACTACCTGAAGTATTCTCAGTTTAAAAAGTTGCCAACAAAATGGAGAATAACTTTTCTCTCTCCACTGGGCTAAAGATATTCCATAAGGGTTGTTCAGAAAGGTAGCAAGAAGCAAGAATTAGCAACTTAAAAGCAAATGTTTGGAGGCAGAACAAGATGGAAGAAATTTTTCCAACTTAATTTGCATTCCACTTTCATCACCTAGATATTGTGTTGTCTAAGCAAATTTCTAATTACATCTATAAATTCACCATCCTTGCTCATTGATTCTTGTGCTTCTGTGTGATCTTTTTCTCTACAACCTATATGTTGGCATATATATCTATCCCTCCTAAGGGCACCATTGAAGATCTTTGGGAATCATTAATTGCCAAGCATTTGTTCTTTTAGTATTCCTGTTCAGAAACAGAAAGTGAAATCTTTAAACAGAATGTATCATTCAGTGTCTCCAATGGATAAATGACACTACACTATAGCATGGGTTTCTATATTTCCCAGAATCAGAGTCATAGCCACAATTTGAACTCTTCTCTTGTGCCTTCCAGGTCACCAGATTACTTGGGAATATTGACGTGGTAATGAATTTACTAGATCCAAATTCTCTTCTTTTCCCCTATAGATAAATAGGCTCAGCACCCTCACATAACTCCACTGAACACAGCATGGCTCCAAGCTGATCCAGTTATTGTTCTACATACTTAAAAAAATCAAAATTTTAAATAAATTTAGCAGCTGTTTTAACCAAAAAGCTTATTTATTTAGGTTTTACAATAGGGAATCTACATTCACAGGAAAAAAAAAGTGGTAGTCGTATCCTTAAGCTATCTCCATGTGTAAGGTTTACCATAGCTAAGACAACATTGATTCTTTGAAATGGATAAGCCAGAGCCTAGAGTTTAGACAACCACCACCTGGATGGGCTATGTGCTGGACTATGTATACCGTCAGTCCTTTGTAACTGAGTTATTGCCAGGTGTGGATGGCTGAGAGAAGCAGAAAATTTTTGTCATCTAATCATATTTTTTTGAAAATCCAATTCATTACAGGCTTGCCTGGCACTTAATCTCTAGTCTCAGTTCTTGGAGATAGAGGCAGAAATATAAAGAATTCAGTGTCAGCCTTGGCTAAATATGAAGGCTGAGACCAGCCTGGACTACAGAAGAATAGAGGGAGAGATGTGGGAGGGAGAGGGCAGAGTGGACCAAGCACTTATTCTTGAGTCTGATGACCAGAGTTCGATTTCTAGAACCCACATGAAGGTAAAAGGGACAGAATTGACTCCCACAAGTTCTTCTCTGGCCTGCTCACATGTGTTAACACACACACACACACACACACACACACACACACACACACACACCATTTTTAAAAACAATAAACATTTTTAAAAGGGAGAATTGTAAACCAATCAAAAATAAGTCTCACTGTTCCATGGAAGTCCTTCATACCCATTTTCAGCTCTTCACATTTATGTGAATTTGTTACTTTAGACAAACAGCTTTACCCTCCTTCTGACCATCTTGTACTGTCTTCTGGAGATTTAGATCATGCTTTCTTGTGAAAGGGTACGTAAAAACCATGAATTTACTACTCTTCAATAAATCTTCTCTGGCAAAAATATAGAGAAAGAATTAACTATCAAATCAGTATAAATTACCATATTACTCCGATATTAAAAGATGATAAGCAAATGGCAGTTACTGACTGTAATTTTGAAAGACTGTGTAATTCATATACGGCATTGTACTCACTCCAGTCTACTTGGTAATCTGCTTGATAATCATGTTTATGATTTCTATGCCATAAATCATTTTCTTCTATGGATAACTGTACGTTCTTGCCACAACCCCCAAACATTTTTTGTTTGTTTTTTGAGGTAGGGTTTCTCTGTGTAGCTTTGGAGTCTGTCCTGGAACTAGCTCTTGTAGACCAGGCTGGTCTCGAACTCACAGAGATTTGCCTGCCTCTGCCTCCCAATTGCTGGATTAAAGGCATGTGCCACCACCGCCCAGCCACAAACATTTTTTTAAACAAAGTAGAATATGAAGGTGCTTTGAAAATAGTTTCTATTTCTTCGTTTTCAGTATCTCAGGAAGATGCATATTTTAAAAAAATAACCCCACATTGTTCAAAATTAACAGTATGAAATTTTTACAGTGGAATTTTAGAAATAGTGATGAAAAATGGGGCCCGGGGATATTGCCAGATCCAATGAAATTTCACCAGAAAGCCCTCCAGTTTTGTCTCCTTCACAGCGTGCTGACCAATGTCTCTAACTGTTGAGGGTTCTGCTCAGCAAAAAGTTCATAGCAAGCCCTTCAGACAGCAACAGTTTGGCTAATTTCCATGATAGAAATCTGACCCACTTTGTTAAATTCTTTCTGTTCTCTATTGAGGTGAGCACAACAAATATTTCTGACTTTGAATTCTCCCAGGTACCAGTTAAAGGGCTGCAGTAATTGCTCAAGACACTAACCATGAGAAGCATTACTGCCTCACAGTAAAAGGCCCCAGCTGGAATATACACACTCTTGATAGATTGATAGTTATTTGGAGAATTGAGGTCCCTGAAAAAATTGTTATGGACATCTAAGCCTGAAGAGAAAAAAAAAATGAGGAGAGCTACCTACTCTTGTCTATGTTTCAGTAATGCATAGTAGAGAGCTCAGTGTATATTCATTTGCCTTACAGCCTGCCCTGTGATATGTGGAGGCTTAAGGAAATTGCTTGACCTACGTGTGCTTCAGTTTTATAAATTATAAAGTGAAGACCATAAATCTGCCTTCTTGGAGTGGCCATTAAACTTGACCAATAATAAAATTGACTATTCTACTTATGTAAAGGAACTAGGCTGAAAACTGAAAAAATTGAAGAATTATCTTTGAAATGGTTACTTACTGGGAATCTATAATAAAGGAGGCTACAAAAGCATCAGCTATCATCTATGCCTTTGAGAAGCAGTGTTTAGAAGGAGTCACAATCCATACCAGAAATAAGACAATATGGAGGATGACAGAGGGAGAAAACTTTTGAGCTAGGAGGGGGGGGGGAGCATCCTGACAGGGATCACATCTAAAATGACAAAATACACATTTAATTCTCTTTTCTTCAAAACACCAGAATGTGTGTGTGTGTATGTTTGTGTGTGTGCATACATGCATGTGTGTGTGCAAGCATGTATATGTGTGTGTGCGCATGCACATGTGTATGAGTGTGTGAATATATTCAGTTGACTTGAGTTATACTTAAGAATGCAGCTAGTAAGGCATAGGAAGGGATAAACCTGTATGAGTCAAAGCATATTTACTTTGCCATTTTGGAAACTTAGTCTATCCCACAGCAATGCAGAACTGGGGCACTTTCTTCTCTCCATAGCACTCCCTACCTTGTTCAGTGGCATTATCTGTGATTTCTGATGACAAGTATTGTGTTCCTCGGGTGTGCTGCTGCTTGAAATGTTTGGATTTGCCCTCATTTCTATTTTGAAGCTCCCAAGAACACATTAGTTCCCTGCCAAATTTCATTAACACTGGGTTATTTTGTTTGGGTTTTTTTTCTTTTGGTTTTGGTTTTGTTTTTTTCTAATCAAAGACTAACAATCTAGGGGTCTATGATTTGTCAGAGTTCTTTATTCTCTGTGTGTCTCAAAGGAGATATGGATGCTCTCAGCCTCAGCACTCTAGGCATTTGAACCAGAGAATACATTCATTGCTGTAGAGACAGTCCTGTAATTGTAGGATGTTTATCAACATGCATGGCCTCTACCTATGGGATGCCTGTATCAATCCCTAGCTCATTTTTGACAACAAAAATGACACCAGGTATTACCAAATATCCTTTGGAGGACAAAAAAACATGCTCCATCTGCCTCCTCAAAAGCTATTACACTAAGGTAACCTGTTCTGTAAACTGGAATGGGAAATAGCTCCTAGCTGTCCCGTGAAAGCTCCTGGATGGCCCAAGGCAGGTACAGGCCATTTGTCAGAAGGAGAACACTAATATGCTGAAATACTAAGTCTGAGCTTAGGCAGGAGTACATAGTTGGCAGCCCCTACCGCAACAAAATTCATCCATTCTCCAAAGCAGCGCTTACAAAACATTCTGTTCTGGAACTCTTCATATTCTTAAAAATTATTGCAAAAATCTAAAACTATTTTATTTATGTTTGTTGTATCTATTAATGTTTATCATGTCCAAATGAAAACTAAAGAATTTTAAAAGAACACATGCGTTGATTTACTTTTAAAATAGTACAGTACATTTCAAAATAAATGATATACTTTTATGAAAACTATTTTCAAAACAATAGTTAGAAAAGTGAAGCTGGCTCATTCTGCAGATCTCTTATTATTTGGCTTATACTAAAGAATGGGATTATCATTTCTGTTTCCTCATTCAATTTGTTATGATTTCACATACCCTATAAGGAATTTGTATATCATGAAGGAATAATAGTGAGAACAGGCAATTTATGCCTTAGTATCACTATAAAATGATTTGACTTCACATATCCTCTAATGAAAGGGTTTCATTGATCCCCCAGGGGTCCCTGAAACACACTTTGAGAACCACTGCTCTAAATCCACATATCCCCCTTTTATCAATCTATGTCACTTAAATGTTTATGAACATCTTCTAAAAGCAGAGTATCTAGAGAATGGAACCCTTCAGTAACCCTAGTGTGGTAACTTTAATCAGGCTGCTCCGTTCCTAAGATCTAATAAAAGCAGCAGTACTGAACAAATTGAGTGAGGTATTTTTAAGAATGCAGAACCTTGAATGAGAATGAGGCCTGATGAGGACACAGTCAGAGAGGGATGAGAAGTCACTGAACCGTTTGAAATAAAAAGGAAGTACAGGGAAAAAAGTCCTGATGAACCCAGGTCACCCCTCATGTCATTAGAAGCATCTTACCCTGTATCTAGAGGCAATTTCCATAATGCTATATCTCACACCAGAACCTGGCCCAAAGCACAGCACTTGGAGAGAAGTGATGGCGATGGCACAACAGATAATAAAGAAGAGAAAGAAAAAATAGTAGTGGGGTGTAGGGGAGAAGGCAACTCCCACCTTGCTCTGGGGACCATCAATGGTCTTGTTGACCTTTAAATAAACTAAGACATAACTTTTCCTGCCAATACTATCTTAAGGAGGCTCAACGTTCTGTGGATGCTTTGCTGCAGTTCTGGTTAGTACTTGAGAAGCCTAGGATTTGAGTGCTGATGTAAGGAACATTTAAAAGTATGAAAGGAACTCAACTACTTGTAAGTCACAGAATGAAGATATTCTGGTTACCATGCCCTGCACTAAGAAGGGGGTGATACCTCCTTGCTGCTAAAGGTTTATTGCTTTTCAAATCCCAAGTACTCTGAAACTGCATATTATTTTTAAATGATGATACATATCTCAGAATATCTCAAACCGAAACGGTCCTTCTGCTCTCAACTGCAATGGAAAAAGAAAGGAAAGTTTAGGAGCTGGTATGACAGAGACCAGATCTTTGTGACTACAGGAAGTCTCATTTGTAACCAGATATGTTGATAGGTCCAACTTCTCCCAAGTAAACTAAGAAATGTTGCAGCATGCCCATAGTTACATAAATTGTGTGACTTCCTCTTTTAAAGCCCAACACACACTAGCATTGGCAATACTGTTCACAAGAAGCTGAATATAGCTTTTTGCCTCATCATAGAATTAGGGCACCCATTCCATATAACACATTTTTTGCCTAAAGTTATTAGAGAAACTTTGTTTTAAATTCGAAAGGAATTTAGGAAGAAGAAAGGGTAGTGGTCACTATTTCTATTTGATAGCCAAACAAATCTCCCAGGGTGAAACATTGTTGTCGTGAGACCAGTCAGACTCACACATTGTGCTCAATGGTTTCAAAGACAGTCTTTATACATTGAGTCATGGAGGACCAAGGAGAAAGCAGTAACCTAGCCTCCTGAAGATGTATTAGTCTCTCACTTAAAGAGGTCTTATTTTATCAAACTCTTCCCCACAGTACCACTCAACAGTGGTAATGCCAGTTGGCCATTTTACACAATACTGTACTGATACTGTACTATGCAAGACCCCGCTCCACTTTCTGGGGATCTGACCTAATTGTAGGCACATCAGAAAGACATACAGTCTAACTTACATACCTCCCATGGGCCTGTTTTTCTCCTGTTGAAAATGCCCCTCATCAAAAATTTCAAGGTTTACAACAAGTTTACAAGGTTAACTTTTAATGTTAAGAATAGGAATTAAACTGTATGGTCATTGCATGAGGATATGTATGTGTATAGTTCAGTTCTTGACTAGATCATCTTCAACTGGGCAATAGATTTGTGCACTAGGGGACAATTAATCCAAAGGCATGCTCTTTATTCAGGACCCGTTTTCTGTTCAGGTTCATTCATTATTCTTGGTCCACAATATACAAATGTTTCTTTTCTGGCCCTGTCCCCTTCCAATCCCCTCCCACACCCATAACTTGCTTTCTGTCTGGAAGTACAACAAGACACCCGGTTAGATCAAACCTAGCACGCCTCCACCACAAAGTTACTGTAAGCTGCCGCCGCCGATTGTCAGTTGAGGGGAGACCCTCCTCACTACACACAGCCTATCTGAAGAGTGCCTTTTTTTCTATCCTCATTATTTAACAGTGTGTGCCGATTACTCAAAGCGATATGGGCAGGCCCTGGTAAATATAGCGTTGCTGTAGTGTTAACTTTTTATAAGGTAATGCTCAGGTTGCCTGCAGTGTCTAAAATTACTCTGTGGCCAGGGCCCCCTGCTTTATCGCTTTCTATAGTTTTAAAATAGTTTGAAGCTTGAATAACATAAAATAACATAATATAATGTTATTTATGTTATTTCCCACGTGAAGAACGCCTGTAAACCTTGCAGTATTGAAACTCAGTGAACAAGGCATCTTAGACAAGCTGAAAAACAAATGGTGGTACGATAAGGGGGAATGTGGAGCCAAGGACTCCGGGAGTAAGGTCAGTCGCTGAAGGTCTTTTTGTACTGATTAGCAATCACATTTTGACCCCCTGTTTATTTTCTACCCCCAAATGGCTTTCCTTCCCAACACACACACCCTGCCACAGTGGGACCCCTTCATAACACCAGCACTGTAGAAATAAGACAAATACCAGCCTCATAGGCCTGCCATGTGACATCAACCCATTATGATATAGATCTCTTCTGATTAGGGACTTGATCTGGCTCAGTGCACTTCCAAAAGTATAAAATAACAAGCTGTGTTATAAAGGGGTTTTACTGTAGTTCACATTTTGAAAGTTCAAAGAGAAAAAAAAAAACAACCTTAACTCAAAAAAAAAAAAAGATCCATTTGTGACAGTACTTTATCTTAATCTCATGCAGCGTCAGAGACTGCAGTTGTAAATACCGCTGGTTATTAATATGTCTTTGTCGTCAGAAAATAGTCAAGCAAGTAACAAAGGCTGGTCTCTGTAAGCAGAATGATTAGCTCCCTCCCAGCTGCTGTGATATTAAATTCAGCATCTGTTTGGATCTGAAATCTCATTAAGTCTGTCACACTTTTCTCTTCCAAAGGTGTAATTTGAATCTCTGTATATAATACTTTTAAAATTTAGTCGCATGCTCCTTAAGGGTGTACATTGTCAGGATTAACATCACATTGATAAGCATGAAACACTCTTCCCCGCCTCCTTCCTCTCCCCGCCCCTTGCTCCCCTAAGAAAGTTCGTTTTAGTTTCAGTTTTTGCCTTTTCCTTTTTCTGAACTAATATTGTGGTATCAGTTAATTCATTTCATGAAATGCCACTCATTTTCCCCATGCAGCGAACCATTTTGCTACTGGTTTTCTACATCCCACAGCAGGGAATTCTGTAAAACTTCAACACATGAAATTTGAAACTGTTGTTACTGATACAGACCACATGGGTTATGTAAAGGACCTTTTATCCCATTCAGTGTCATGCACGTATACATTTATGACAGTAGGAGGAAGATTCCAGAAATTAGTCTGTTTCTTGATTGACTATTAACTACCCCCTCAGCTAGCCTGGTGGGCTGCCTTAGGGAAATGACTACTGTCCAATAAGGGACAGGTGTTCTTACTATTCACCTACCTGTTCTTCATTCTAGAAAAGTGACTATATGTGAGGCTGGCAAGGACATAAGGCACCCCCACACCCACTCCTAAATACAATTCAATTTCATTTGGCCTTTTTATTACAGTAACCAGGTATAGAGTTGGCTCCCATGAAAATAGAATTAGAAGGACATGGCCATTTAAGTTTATCAGGTCTAGCTGAGCCATAGTCCTGATGGCCAGCAATGGCCAGCATCTGTTTACTATGTCATCATTTAGAGAAGATGTTAAAAATCCACAGTTTAAAAAGAAAATGGATATTCTGTTCAACTCCTTTCAGCAGCAAAATGGTTACATTTCCTCTAAAAAGACTACAAAATGCTATTTTTTTTCAAAGAAAGACTCCTGGCCCTTGGTGTGTCCTACCTCAAGGTAGGGCTTGAGACACCAATTTTTTTCTTTCCATTGTTCAGCAGTTGGGTTTTTTTTTCTTTTTCATGCAAGCAGACAGCTTAGTCAGAGTTGCTGTTTTATCTGAAAGGCACTGACCACCTTCTTCGATTTTTGCTCCACCTTAAATAGAAAGCAGATAGGTGTAGCATTTTTTTTAATTAGTCCTACATTCCTTGGAGTTAAAACCTTATAATGAGCTGAAATTTTTTGGTTTTTGTTTTTAATCATCAATGATCTAGAAAATCTTTCTGATTTGTGTGGAGTCAATTGAGGACACAAAGGACCTTCCTGATGGCTCCCTTAAACTTTCAGGAAGATGGAGCAAAGCCAGCTCTGTATTGTACCTTTGTTCTAGCAGCACAAAGGCTTGTTGTCCTGATTTTGAACTTAGCAACCAATTCTCCAAAGGGGCAATGTATCAGTCGCTGGGAGAAAAGAAGTCTTAACCCTTTTTATACAACTCTCCAAGAAGTAAATCTCCACACAAGAATATAAGGGACCTCTGATATTCTCACCTAGTAGCTTAAAGACTAATTGTTAAGAAAGTTTGTCACAGAGAAAACAAGGGGAAAGGGGTATTGTGAGAGAGGGGGGAAAGAGTGCTTCAGTTCCCAAATGAAAAGAATGTTACATATGTAGGGATTATGCCATGGCTCAACTCTGGAAAACGGTGTGTGTTTAGGCTAGCAGAGAGATACATTATGCTTGTGTTTACTCTTTTGTTCCCCTGAACGAATGATCTCATATTTAGGGGTTGAACACTGTGTTAATCATTTGGAGATACTAAGAGGCATAAAGAATAAAAACTAAAGGACATTTAGGTGAGAATCAAAACTGTCAACAGAAGCACAATCTAGCATCTTGCTGGTCATTGTGAAATATCAGCCCGTTTCCAGAGCTGAGTCCTAACACTTACACAATGTTTAGTTATTTTACAATTTAGACCTTTTCTATACTGTTGTGATGTCTTGTGATGTCCTATTGCCTTTGTTTTCCTCAAGAACTAATCGCCTTGTTCATTTTTCTTAGGACAAGACCAGTGCTCTAAGCCTGAGCAATGTGGCAGGCGTATTCTATATACTTGTCGGAGGTCTGGGTCTGGCCATGATGGTGGCTTTGATAGAATTCTGTTACAAATCACGGGCAGAGTCAAAACGCATGAAACTTACAAAGAACACCCAAAACTTTAAGCCTGCTCCTGCCACCAACACTCAGAATTATGCTACATACAGAGAAGGCTACAACGTGTATGGAACAGAAAGTGTTAAGATCTAGGGGTACGGTTAAGGTCTAGTAAACTAATCAGCCTTATGTTTCTGTGTGTTAACTTTTGTTGTTGTTGTTGTTCTGTTGTTTTTTTTTACTTTGGTTTGACTTTAGCATTGTGTTTTGCTACTATTTAGTTACATGTAAACAATGATTGTTGTCTCTTGTCAGGGAGCAGTACTTTTTCTGAAAGCATAATTAGAATTAAGTTATTGTCTATGGCACAAAAGAAAAAAGAGATAATTCTTAGAGCAGTAGTGTTGAATACAAATGTATGTGAGTAACATGTGTGACCCACATGAATAACACTTAACTGTTCTAGTAGGTATAGTAAAAGTAAAACAACTGAAGTTAATCTCAATGACCCATTTCACTGAGGCCAAGATATCAAAATATATTCCAATTGCTGTCAAGTAAACAAGAATATTAAAAAATGAATGAAACATTTTATGTTATTTTATTCATACTAATCTTTGAAATTTGGGATGCTTTTGTACTTAGGACATACCTCAAGCAATACTAGCAACATATCAAATACTCAATAGTTACATGTGCCCCAAGGCTACCATGTTAGATAGTATAGTTCTAAAGAAAGCAGATATTCTGGATCTATGGTTTAAACTAGGAAATAAAAGCAAGATCCTGCCACCTCAGGTAGGGAAGTTATGGTTTTTCTAATTAATCAGTGGGAGCATGAAGCAAATTTCTTAATCTTTGAGTCCCTTTGTTATCCCTTCCTTGGAACTGATGGTGCTCAGGTAAGTAAGGGTCTAGGTTCCTTGCTGCTGACCAAATCAAAATTAATACTTAGGAAAACCTGACCCCCAATCACTCCTCTAAGTTATTAGGCAAGCATGTATTTGAATAATGCCTCCATTCTACAAGTATATCAAAGAATAGTTTTACCACCTTCCAAGTACATTTGCCTAACTGACATGCCTATGGAAAGTGGAACAGAACAATTAGCAACTTCCTATTCCTTATTTTAAATGATTAACTTAGAGCTCGTCAGTCAATGTTAATACACTCTAATTTCTATTAAGACTTCCACACTTGACCCTCTTATATGTAAGCTTGCAAATAAATATTTAGTCAATTTTTAGACATTTTATCCAAACAAAATCATTTGCTATCACTGTGGAAAGCACCGTTTTATTTGATGAAGTTGCTGGTTGTCCTGTTGGTCTACAGATTGCAGCTACTACACACCCAGTACACTGAACTAACCTGTTAACAAATTGTTTCCACTATATTTGTGAATGTTCAACCCATAAGTTCATCCGTCATTAGCACTATTGGCATGCAATCATTTAACTTTCTCGTGTGCTAGTGCTTTTAGTTGATGCTACAATTCAGTTGGGGACACATTATTTGATTTTTTTTGTAGGACTGTAAAAAAGCAATTTCAATCTAGCACAATTGCTGCAAATCCCAAGGAGTTGAAGTTCAATTATCTAATGCATCTTAAGAATGTATAGCAGTTTTCCCAATTCTGTCACAACTCTTCCCTCAGTTGCGATGAAACAAAGCAGGCAGTATTTTCTCTCAGGCACCTAAAACTTAATCACAGCAAGTGGCTTGTCCAAGGCAATACAACTAGGTAGTGGCAGGTTAAGGGTAAAGTACAGCCCTGCCTCCTCAATCTGTAGTCTGCTAGTCTTCAGGAAACTCGAGACCTTAGTGCAATTTTGTCAATTTGAAAAGAGATAGTAAGTTTATGTCACAACTGTTCATGAAGGCCATCAGTTTTAGAGCGCTTGTTGCTCTTGCAAAGGGCTAGCATTCAGTCCCCAGCATCCACATGGCAGTGAACAGCCATATGGAACTCCAGTTTCAGGTGAGCCAATGCCCTCTTCTGACCTCCATGGGCATGGTACATATGTGATGTGCTTATAGTCACACAGACAAAACACTCATGTACAAAAACAAACATAAACAATATAGATATCATTAAAAGCCATTTGGAAAGCTGCATAGACCCTTCATAGCCCACTTTTGTACATGCCACTCCATATACGACTATACGTATTCCTAGCTCAAAGAATTATGGTCATGGGGCTAGAGAGATTGCTCAGTGGTTAAGAGCACTGACTGCTCTTCCAGAGGACCCAGGTTCAATTCCCAGCACCCACATGGCAGCTCACAACTGTCTGAAGATCCAGTTGCAGGGGATCTGACACCTTCACACAATGCACATAAAATAAAGTTATAAAAACCATAAAAATATTTTTAAAAAAGAATTACGGTCATACTTTCCAATTATTATATACAGTCTCTAGTTAAATCCCTAGAATAATGTTTTTCAATCACAAATTACACGGAGATCTTCTGAGATTGAGGATCCTAACAGATTCTAGAGAAAATTTCAGAAGAAAGAAGGGATGGGAAAGGGGAACCTGGAAGAGAAAGGGAAAAAAGAATGGAAGAAGAGGGACAGAGTGGGGAGGAGAAAAGAGAGGAGAAGGGAAGAGGTAGAATTAGATTATCAATCCTTTGAACATGTCATTATAGTCTTAAATTAGAGGCCATAGAATACCATATTAGATGGAATAGCCTCAAAACCTAGCTTGCTATAATTTGTAGCTTTCTGGCTTTCTTCTAGTTAGTTTGAATGTGCTACTATTGTGGAGCAAAATTCTGGCTAATTAAGGTAAAGATTTCACTTTAGCAGACACCAGTACCATCATGGTTGCAGCTCAGTTACCCACTTCTTTAGTAGTCATCTCTGGCCCTAGAAGAACCTCTGTATAAAAGAAATTCCCAGCCCATTCTGCCCATGTCATTATGAGATTTGGTGCCTCCCCTATTCACCTATGATTTCCAAACAAGTTCTACAATATCTCTACATACCTTCTGATCTCTTATCTAGTTTCTAGTTTTCTGAGTTGACCTGAAGTTTTCCTTGTCTTGCTAATTATCAGGGCCTGCCTCATGAGTTTATAAGACCATTAAGTGATTAGAAAGTGTGCTCAGTCTAAGTCACCCAGAAGAATAAGATCCAATAAAATATGTCTAATAAAAAGGCACCTTAGTAAGGCTATAGAGTCTCCATTCATTTTCTACGCCATACTTACTGGTCTCAGGAACACATGTCTCGATTTGGGATTCTGTTTAGCATCACTTAAGAGCAAAAGTTCTCTTGACAGCCTGTTACCTCTCTAAGTTACTGACCAGACATTAAAGGTAAACCCCACCTCAGAGGATTCCCTGGCAAGTGACTTCTCCTCACTGTTCCCTGCGGATGACTATCTTAACTGCTTTTAGAAATCGTCCAGTTTCCTCAAGACTGGACAAAACTACATCTAGCTTTTTTGGCTTCCTCAGTGATGTTTGTGAAATCCCTGTCATTGGAAAGACCTCAACAAACCTGGAACTGGGGGGAATTTCCATTTTTCCTCTAGGTCAACTCTGTTCCATTTAATGAAATATTAATATTTTCAAAGTGATCAACTTTCCTTTGGCAGCCTATATGTAGATATTCTTTGGGTGGAAGAAAGGTTGCTATAGGGGCTTATTCTGTAACCCACATTGACCTAAAACTCACAGCAGCTCTCCTGTCTCAGCCTCTAAGTGCTGGGAATTATAGATGTGAGCATCAGGCCCAACTTGCATAGACATTCTTGATGGAGATTTTTTTTACCGCTTAAAGGAGTTATTTTTAAAAAGAGAAAGAAGAATAAAAATTTAATGTCAAGTGGAGACAAATTTCTGAATAACTGAGGCAGTGATGTTTTTTTTTTTCCTCAGAGGGCTTTTATCTCAGTAGTGATGGTATTTCCCCTCCTGCTGTTTAGAAGCAGGAAACAGTCACTGAGAGGTCAAGTCCCTTTCTTAGAGTTATAAGACCAGATATGGATGTATCATTGACAATAAGAAAAAGAGAGAGTTGACTCCAGATAAGGATATATTACTGATCAACTATAAGAGAGAAGTAACTCCAGATAAGAATATATCATTGACCATTAAAAAGAGAGAGAGAAATGACTCCAGATAAGAATAGATATACCATTGACTATAAAAAATAGAGATGACACCAAATAAGGATATACCATTGACTAGAAGAAAGAGAAATATGACTCCAGATAAGAATATACCATTGACCATAAGAAAGAAAGAGTCAGGACTTGGGGATATAGCTTTTCCTATTTCCATGTTAACTTTTTGGCTCTTTGCACACATATTTAACATTCTCACACATTTTTATTCCAGAACCAGGGTTATATAATGATATTATTCATTCAACCTAAATTCAGGGTTCACTAAAGAGAAACAAATGAGTGTTCCATTAGCATACAGAGAAAGGTGATTGAGAAGGGGTGTGATCCTGAGTTTACAGAGTCAGGGGCAATAGATCCCTACATCTAGTCAAGGCCATAAAAATGAGAGGACTACCAGTATCCTCTCAATCAGGCCACTAATGTCAAGGCAAACACCTTCATGGGTATCACTGCCATTGCCTGTTCTCTAGAATGTGCTAGCCCTTTAAACTCCTTGTGTTACGTTCAGACTTTAAACACTAAGGTTGAAGGTATTAAGAGAAATGAACAGTCCCCAATCAGGGAACAAATAAATTTTCTTCTCATAGTCAAAATGGATTTGAATTCAGTAATCAGTAACTTCGTGTACCCTGTGTCCTGGGCTGGGAAAACAATTCCGGTCACATCTGCAATCAGAATATACTCTGCAATGTATTTGTCCTGACTACCTCTATTTAAATGTCACTAAAACTTTCTAATATACCTACACCCTGAGTGATTAAAGTCTTGAGTTAGATTTCCTGCATGTTAGTATAGCTCACACCTATGATAGAAAATCACCCTTATTTAATCTATCTATTCCAAAGCATCTGCATCCAGTTGAAAATCTTAACCAGACCTGCAGTCAAGCTGGGGTGGGGGAAGGCTCCAATAATGCCAGTTGAAGAGAACAATCACTTTTTTTGTTGTTGTTCAAAGTGAAGTGAGCCATTAGTAAATGTCTTGGTTCCCAGTAAAATGTCCCTTCACACTGTAATGTCCCCTTGCCTTTGCAGATCCCTTTCCACTGGAAGCAGGCAATGAGAGGAAATCACTGAAGATGTGGCTGCTTCAAGGATCCTGAGCCAGATTTCACTTTCCTTGGTGTCGGGAATGACACGAAGATTGCTGATGGTGCAATGACCTTTCAATAGGAAAAACTGATTTTTTTTTTCCTTCAGTGCCTTATGGAACACTCTGAGACTTGTGACAACGCAAACCATCATTGAAATTGTTTTGCTTTGCTTGAAAAAAATTAAAATAAAACCAACAAAAAAGTGGACATGCAAGATTCCAGTACGCGAAAAAAAATATTATAAAAAAAAATCAGTTCAACAAAAGCCATTGTTTGATACCACTGCACAATATACAAAACCATGTTCTTTAAACACACGCCACATACACCACGCATACATGCACATACACACACACAAAGACGCACACACACACACACAAATTTAATTCCAGTTCAGTAAACAGACCCATCTTAACTAAAAGAAGTAATTCCTCCTGATTTTTTTTTAAAAAAAGTCTGTCTCCCAGTGTTTGAGCAGACAGACAGGCATTTCTTCTAGGATCTGCTGACCACATGTGTTTGGTATTTGCTGTTGGTGGTGATGTTCTGTGCACCCTATTTCCTTTTGATGTTGCTAAAATGTGTATAGCTTTAGAATGTAAATGTGACACTTAAGAAAATTCAAATGCTTTGGGAAAGAGACTGAATGGTGACTTCAGTTATTGACTTCTTGCAGTGTTTTCATGAAAAACTTTAGGAGAACTTCCCATAGTGGAAGTGAAGGGATTAATAGAGCTTTCAAAATTGACTTCTGTGTGTAGCAAGGGGTGGGCACCATCAGGCAGACCTCTTGGTGCTTTCCTAAAGCAGATCCCGGAGCTTTCCAAGAAGCGTGGAATTACATTCACAGATCTGTTTTCCTTGATTTGGTGTGCATTTTAAGTCAACATAGCCGAGTAGTAAGCATTGAGGTGAGGGAAATGCTGCCTATTCTCCCAGTTGTGTTTGGAATATCTTTCTCAGAAACAACACTGTGTTTAGCTCTGCTTTCTCTGCTAAGTATGCCTTTCAAGTGTACAACACGGAGACAGGACCGTGTTTCAAGGCAGGCCAGTGGGTTCAGACCACAGTTCTCAATCTGACTTTACTCTTGCTAGGTCTGTTTGACCAGCTGTTGCCTGTTACTGCCTGCCTGTGGCTCTCCGTCAGACTGCATGTGTCCTTTTCTAGTTTGCAAAGACTAAGATGCATTCCCAAACCTATCGCTAACCTGAAGGACCTCAGCATCACTCCCAGGTCCTTGCTTGGAGCAGTTTCACTACTGACTCACTGAAGATCGCTCCACTGCTCCATGGGCTGTCAAGTAACTGTTGCACACCTGCTGTTGGCATCATCAGAACAGTCAGAGGAAACAGTCTCCGCTCACTAATTGCCTCCTATATAACGACGTATGCTTTATGTAGTTCAATAGTTTCCTCTCATCAGTAACGTGCATTGGAAAGTTTCCAGACTGTGCAAATTAGGAGCCCACCTTCATTTCCCAAGTGTGACCCTTAGATGCTTAGTTGACTCGCTGCATATTTGCTCTCGTCTTTAGAAAAGAAAAGAAGAGGTCTCGTTCCAATGAAACATTTCCAGAAAGGTGTAATATAAACTTTCATTCCAGAAAGTGTGTCATAAGCAAATAACTCACCTGTCAGATTTTAAATGGTATTAAATACAAAAGAAAGCTGTTGTGTTTTGTTTTGTTTTGTTTTCATGAAACTGTGATTTTTCAACTTATGAATGCTATAATGTCCCAGTGCGGGAAGCTAACGCTGTGTGAATATGAAGTTGTATAAAACAAACCAACAAACCTAAACACAAATGTTTTCCTAGGCACTGTATAAAGAGAAATGTATGTTTATTGACTCAAATCAGTTTTTCAGAGAGGAAACTTTACTGAGATTAAGAAGCGGGTAAATTGGTTTGTTATTTTAAAAAAAAACTTGCATGTTTAAAAAATGTTGATTGCTTCAAATTTCTACTATTAACTTCAAGCTATGGGATTTTGGTGGTAGTCACTTGAGGATCTTTTTTCCAATTCTTTTTGTTGTTAAAGCTGTACTTCAGTGAACAGAAAAATTGCCAAGCAAACTAATGGCCGTAAAAGTGTAAATTGCATGTACGGGCATAATTACTGAACCTCATTGCGATGAGGTATTGTACAAAGTTTTAATACATTTTGTAAATAAAATCGTAAAGAAAGAATTCTGTCTCTGCTCTTTGACTAGCTGCTGTTTCCAATTTACGTGGCATGGATGCCAAGAAGTCATTATTCACTAATTAACTTCTCACCTGAAGCCCTGCCGGGGCTCTAAGAGCCTCCTTACTATGAGGAGATTGCATCTCTCCCCATCGCAACTGCAAAGCAGTCAGCCTGCAGACTCCAGGCCCCTCAGCCAAACTGAGCCTCACCCCCACATTTGACATTAGCTTGACTTGAAGGCTTTGTCCTCTCATTCTGCATTTTCAACAACCATTAGGGAGCTTTCCCCTCCTCCACTGGAGAACCTTTACTCAATCAAGACTCACCAATGTAGTATGGGTAATGAAAGAATGCGGGGGACTAGATTTGGTCTTAAATTTCTGAGGGAGACATGAAAAGCTAATCATCAAGCCTGATTTGTAGATTGTGAACATGGAATGCAACTTTATGTGACAAATGAAACAAGTTAAATACAGACCAGTTCTATAGTATAGTCACCCTAGAAAACAGGCGGTGTTGGTCAAAGGGGAAGAGAGGGAATATTTTTTAGAAGACAGGAAAGTGTAAACGAGATGCTAAAGAGATGAAGGTACAGAGAATTCAGGAATGAAGACTCTCAGAAAATGCTAGAACCAGTCTATGAGTATAGCAGAATTGGTGCCTAGCCCTGTAGTCATCAAAGAGGCTTAATTCAGCCGCTGGTGGAAACGCATGCAGACCCACAGTCAAAGATAAGGCTGAGCTTGGGAAATTGAGCTGAAGAAAGGGAGGTAGGACTCTAGGAGTCAGAGGGATCAAGGACATCGTAAGAAAGCCCACCGAACCAGCTAACTTTGACTTATAGGTGCTCACAAAGACTAAACCAATGAACCAGGGAGCCTGCATGGGACTGACCTAGGCCCTCTGTGAATATGTGACAGTTGTGTAGCTTGGTCTTCTTGTGGGAGTCCTAACGTTGTGAGCAGAGGCTGTCTCTGACCCTTTTGCTCGCTTTTGGGACCCTAATACTCATACTGGGTTGCCTTGCCCAGCCTTAATACAAGGTGAGGTGTTTAGTCTTACTACAACTTGATATGCCATGTTTAGTCAATATCCATGGGAGGCTAGTCCTTTTCTGAATAGAAATGGAGGGGTATGAATGGTCGGGAAGGCAGAGGGGAGATGGAGGATCGGGGCTTAGAAGAGAGGAGTGAGGAAAACTGCATTTGGGGTGTAACATAGATAGATGCTGCTCTATTCATACTGTGGACAGCTTTGTCTGTAAGCTCCAGGATAATTACTACTGTCTTCCTCCTTCTCTGAAATGTTCAGTAGCTGTCATATGACTGAGATTTTTTTAAAAGCTTTACTTATTTTTATTTTATGTATGCAAGTGTTTTGCCTGCACGTGTTCACCATGTACATGCCTGGTGCCCTCGGAGATCAGGAAAGGGCATTGGATCCCCTCAAGCTGGATTTATAAACAACTGTGATCCACCAGGTGGGTGTTGGTAACTGAACCTCGGTCCTCTGAAGAAGCAGCAAGTGTTCTTAACAACTTGAACCATCTCCTGACACCGTAACTTAAACTTTATAAGAACCCCTCGACGCTTTCTCTTTCTTTTCCTTAATTAAGACACATGCGACATTCACACCAGTAGAAAATTGATTATTTGGAGAGCAGATTCAGTGACAAGAGGAGAATGATGGTCACCTTGGAGGCTGATGAAATCAGATCAAGTTTTATTAAATGATGGCCCCAATTCTTTTAAAATAATAGATTTCCATTTTAAGGTGATTTCTAATTACTTTCCTTCAAGAAGAAGCTAATCTCAAATGTGTGGCAGATAAGAGCGAGGCACTATTTTGGTTTAGGTGGACTCTAAGATGGAGGAAGGAGGAAGCAAAAAACATTATTTTTTATATTTCTCAAATTGGACTCTACATTGCTCTGTATTATTGCTTACACTTACCATCTACGTCTGCCAAAAGACCCTGAGTTTCAAGTGACTCTTTTGTCCTATGCACAAAAGTAAAATTACTCTTGAGCTGTGCTTCAGTTTTCATGCCTTATTAAGACTCATATCTATGAGCAGGAGAGATGGCTGAGAGTTTAAGAACACTGCTGTTCTTCCAGAGGACCTAGGTTTGATCCCCAGTACCCACATGGTAACTCATGAACATATGTAACTTCAGTTCCGTGGGATCCAATGTCCTCTTCTGGTCACCACAGGCCCCAGGCATGAATGTGATGCACAGACAAAAACACTCAAACACATAAAATAAAAAGGGTTTTTTTAAAAAAAAAGATGTTTCACATCTAATCATGCTCTGACAATACAATAATCTTCAAGCAAGAAAAGCAAATGTATTTAAAGGAGTTATTGATAAAATAATGGGCAGAACATATTGAAAAGTGTCTGTCAGCCATTAGACAGGGTAAGAGTTGTCTATGACCCACAGAGATGGGCATAAAGAACAATCTAAGAAGCAAGAAGCAAAATCATCATTAGCCAGAACTCAGACACAATCAAAAGCCACATTAATATGATATTTCACAAGAATTATAATCCACATACAGCAAAATACCAACCAGATCTATTACTAGTAGAACTTACTCTCAAAACTAGAGCCAACATTTTAGCTCTGCTGAGTTACTCCTCCATCTTGTCCCTCCCCTCTTGGACTGATCTTGGGAAGCATATCATCCAGCAGACATGAAGCTCAGCAATCATCTACCTGCTTGCGATTACAGGAAGACAGATTTCTGCCAGGTACTCTCTCATGAATCTAAAGGCACTAGAAAAATGTGTGTGTTTAACCTCTTTCATTCTAGCCAGAAGAATAGATTCATTCAGAATGGGTCAGAATGGTGAGTGGCACTAAATATTAGTGAAACCTGCCTCCAGATCTAAAAGTGCAAGGAGTCACGAGTCACCCTGCCTATCTAAGACTGCTGTCACGGACAAGTCATTTGCTCTCAGAGAAGAGAGCAGTCAGTTAGAATCCTCCAAAGGTGTCTACAAGGGTCTCAGTAGAGGATAGAGGGAGATAAAGGATCACTCAGTGTCTCAAACATACCACCCACCCCACCCTGAGCATCCTCAATACTAGAGGATCACAAGGTTTGTTTAAATGAGGGAATAGTTCCAAAGTGTCTGATAGTCATTGTCCTAACAACCAAAGTCATCAATGGGGTGATGACAAGAGAAAGAAACTGTCTTTCTTTTTTCACTGGATGAGGAGGAGAAACCTTGATTCTTGCCCTTGAAAGTCCTGCAGTCCTAGAGACAAAATAGATGCTGATAGAATCTGCAGCAATTCATGTCCAGTTCTCTGCTCATTGAAAATGCCATAAGGACTCCAGAATGAAGACTCCTCCTTCATCCCTTCCCTTGCACTTGGTCTTTCTAAGACAGTCAGAGGGTGGGGAGAGTATAAAAAAATAAAAAGACCTTTGCTCCTGGAAAGCTATTAACACTAGCAACTGCAGAGTCAGACCAAGGACCCATAAGCATCTAGCTGCTGGGAACCTCAGAAAGACCACTTTTCTGCCAGTCTGCCCACCCGCTAAGCAGAAGGGTTTTGCCTATTTGTTGAGCATGTTGCTCCAGCCATGGAAGTGTAAAAGAACCTGTAATGACAGCCTAAGAAATAATCCTCTCCCCATGTCAGCAGCTTTAACAAAATTACCCCTGCAGAGGCTTCATTGAGCTTCAGTCCTATAGCCAAACTGTTGATTTACAATTTTCTCAATAAATATTCATTAAACCTGAACAAGTCAGTTAAACTCCAGTGGCAGCTCACAGAAAGCTTAAATGTAGGGAACATTGCAATCTTCTCCCTTGAGCGTGCAAGAATTTCCCTGAGAAAGCCAGTCTAGCCCTCCAGGATTTACATTTCCCCACACTTAGAGTAAAACTTCAAAAATCTTGCTGCACCCTCCATTTCTATTTTCTCAATTATTAGTATATTCTATAGAAACACCCCTCATCGCGGTCACCAATGAACTAAACAGCAAGAAGTGGCAAAATTTGGTTTATAAGTTAAAGTCAGGTCACTGTTTTACTGAAACACACTCATTTGTATATGTTTCACCTATGACTGCTTTTCTCTTTATACAAGGCAGAGTTAAGTATATGCAATACTCCTGCTCACAAGGTCTAATACTCACTAACCTGTGTGCTACAGAAAAAGCTTCCCAATCCCTACCTGTCTTGTTTAATAGCCATTATCTTATTTGACGTCTTTCCGGACTTTAGTTTTTAGTAACTGGGTGTGGTGATGTAGTTATACCACTTGAAAGCTACAGTGTAAGACCTCAGTTTCAAGGTCAACCTGGAATTCTCGGCAAGACCTTTTCTAGAAAAAGAAAAAAATCTATAAGTGATATCTTTTAAGACATTTTTATTAAGCATCAACTTGTTGTCTAATAATTTAGATGCCTCCAATCCTTCTCATCTATTATTACACTAATACAGTAAGAGGTGATGCTGATTGATATTCAACATCATGTGTATCTAGTGAAAAAAGATCCAGATTTTTGGTGTTTATTAATCTCACCTATCTCCTTACCTATAGGCCAGCACTCTTTCCTGTTTCTTCTACTTGGCTGCTGTTAATTCGCTCCTCAGTCTACTATCTCTTTTTTGTTTTTATTCCTTACTTTATTTTGTATGTGTTCTTGTGCATGTGTGTATGGTGTTTACACATATTGTGTATATGTATTGAAGCCAGAGGTTGATGTCAGGTGTCTTCCTCGATTGCATGCCATACTGGGGTAGAGTCACTCATTTGAATTCAAGGCTCCCTGACTCACATAGCCAGCTTATCCCAGGGATTGCCTGTTTCTGTCTAGTGAGTGCTGAGATTATGATGGGTCGCAATGCCTCGCATTTACATGGCCTATCCATGTAAAACCACACTGAGTTCCTCACGTTTGCAACACAAGCACTTTATCCCCTGTGCCATCGAACCAGCCCTGGTCTCCTAGCTCTAAATGTCAGCGTTCTTCTGGCTTCACTACAGTTCTCCTTTCTTCCTGCTCTATACACTCTTTCTGGGGAATAACCCACAATTTCTATTTCCACCTCTCTTATGATGCTTCACAAATCTTCATTCCTATCTCAAGTTTCTCCTGAGCCTCAGCCCCATTCTACGCAAATGACCAAGATCCTATTACTTAAATTATCTCATAAACTCATGAAATTTGATAACTCCAATACAGAAATTATTGTCTGTTCTAATCCTCACTTTACTGTGACTGGAGCTCCTTCTGAGAGTGTATTTCTTGATTAAAGTTCTGTTAATGGGGGGGAGGGCTAAATACAAGAAAAAAAATTTATGGAACTGTTTGTCAAATGCGACAAAATTGAGATGTGTAAAATTTGTAGATGTGACAATCTGAGAGAAACAACCTTTCACTCAAAAAACAGAAATCATATATGACAATGACACAAAAACCAAATGGGACAATTTAATACCAATTTGGAGAGGTAGAAGGTGGAGTGAAAAGTTAGCATGATTTACTTAATATTTTGGGTTTCACATTTATAATATGGTTGCTTGTTAATATTGATTTTCAGTTTGCCAGTATCTGGATTCACCTAGGAGACAGGCCTCTAAAACATTACCTATGTTAGCTCACCTGAGAAGGGATGAATTCCCCTAACTGCCAAACCACATATAAAGGAGAAAGGGAACTGAGTGTAAGCATTCAAGGCTTTCTTTTTTTTAAATTTTTTTAAATTTATTTATTTATTTATTAAAGATTTCTGCCTCCTCCCCACTACCGCCTCCCATTTCCCTCCCCCTCCCCCGATCAAGTCCCCCTCCCTCAGCAGCCCAAAGAGCAATCAGGGCTCCCTGCACTGTGGGAAGTTCAAGGACCGCCCACCTCCATCCAGGTTTAGTAAGGTGAACATCCAAACTGCCTAGGCTCCCACAAAGCCAGTACGTGCAGTAGGATCAAAAACCCATTGCCATTGTTCTTGAGGTCTCAGTAGTCCTCATTATCCGCTATGTAAGTCCGGTTTTATCCCATGCTTTTTCAGATCCAGGCCAGCTGGCCTTGGTGAGTTCCCAGTAGAACATCCCCATTGTCTCAGTGTGTGGGTGCACCCTTCGCGGTCCTGAGTTCCTTGCTTGTGCTCTCTCTCCTTCTGCTCCTGATTTGGACCTTGAGATTTCAGTCCGGTGCTCCAATGTGGGTCTCTGTCTCTGTCTCCTTTCATTGCCTGATGAAGGTTAATATTCAGGAGGATGCCTATATGTTTTTCTTTGGATTCACCTTTTTATTTAGCTTCTGTAGGCTCACTAATTATAGGCTCAATGTCCTTTATTTATGGCTAGAAACCAAATATGAGTGAGTACATCCCATGTTCCTCTTTTTGGGTCTGGCTTACCTCACTCAGGATAGTGTTTTCTATTTCCGTCCATTTGCATGCAAAATTCAAGAAGTCATTGTTTTTTACTGCTGAGTAGTACTCTAATATGTATATATTCCATACTTTCTTCATCCATTCTTCTATTGAAGGGCATCTAGGTTGTTTCCAGGTTCTGGCTATTACAAACAATGCTGCTATGAACATAGTTGAGCATATACTTTTGTTGTATGATAGGGCATCTCTTGGGTATATTCCCAAGAGTGGTATTGCTGGGTCCAGGGGTAAGTTGATCCCGAATTTCCTGAGAAACCGCCACACTGCTTTCCAAAGTGGTTGCACAAGTTTGCATTCCCACCAGCAATGGATGAGTGTACCCCTTTCTCCACAGCCTCTCCAGCAAAGGCTATCACTGGTGTTTCTGATTTTAGCCATTCTGACAGGTGTAAGATGGTATCTTAAAGTTGTCTTGATTTGCATTTCCCTGATCGCTAAGGAAGTTGAGCATGACCTTAAGTGTCTTTTGGCCATTTGAAGTTCTTCTGTTGAGAATTCTCTGTTCAGCTCAGTGCCCCATTTTATAATTGGGTTGATTAGCCTTTTACGGTCTAGTGTCTTGAGTTCTTTATATATTTTGGAGATCGGACCTTTGTCAGTTGCGGGGTTGGTGAAGATCTTCTCCCAGTCAGTGGGTTGCCTTTTTGTCTTAGTGACAGTGTCCTTTGCTTTACAGAAGCTTCTCAGTCTCAGGAGGTCCCATTTATTCAATGATGCCCTTAATGTCTGTGCTGCTATGGTTATACGTAGGAAGTGGTCTCTTGTGCCCATGTGTTGTAGAGTACTTTCCACTTTCTCTTCTATCAGGTTCAGTGTGTTCGGACTGATATTGAGGTCTTTAATCCATTTGGACTTGAGTTTTGTGTCTGTTGATAGATATGGATCTATTTTCATTCTTCTACAGATTGACATCCAGTTTTGCCAGGACAATTTGTTGAAGATGCTCTTAAATGGACTTAACATTCAAGGCTTTCTACTTCCTAACTGAAGACATGACGTGAGCAGCTCCCCCAAGTCTCTATCCCTATGACTTTCCGACTGTGAGTGACTGTACCTTCCAACTGTGAGAGGGAAAACTTCTCTCTTTAAGTTACTTTGTTCAGTTATTTTGTCAGAGCAACAAGTAGCTAATACATTATGGTTTACATTCATATAGATAAAAATTGAAGTAGGGTTATCAGTAGGGAGTGACTTGCAAGCTCCAGGAAAGCTAAACATGGACCCAAACATCCTAAGACCCCCCAAACCATTAAGGTAAACACAGTAGTTCATAAATATTGCTCCTTTTTCAGGGAGATATTAGATGAAAACTGAATAGAATCACAAAACAAGAAATAATAGCAAAAGGAAGGAAGGAAAGAAGGGAGGAAAAAAGCTGGGTGATGGTACTGCATGCCTTTAATCCCAGCACTCAGGAGGCAGAGGCAGGTGGAACTCTGTGAATCTAGGCCAACCTGTTTTACAGAGTCCAGGACAGGCTCCAAAGCTACAGAGAAACCTTGTCTCAAAAAACCAAAGAAGAAATAAAAATAGCTAAGGATGATTACTTACATGCATTCATTTTATAGGTAACTTAAGTATGTATACTTGTTAAATGTATGTTCAGAATAACTTTACACAACCCTTTCTTGACTATCTTTTCTTAAGCTTTGCTATGTGGCCTATCCAAAATTCCTATGTTAATCCCAAACCTCCACTCTAACTGTATTTAGAGATTAGAATTTAGGAAGTAAAGTTAAAAGAGATCATATTGATGAAGCAATTTTTAAATTCTTCTCTCATACAATACAACCCAAGCACAGTTTCCTCTCCCTCCTCTCCTCCCAGTTCTTCCCCTTCAGAAAAGAGCAGGTCCCAGTGATACCAACCAAATATGGCATAACAAGATACAATAAGACTAGGTGCAAACCCTTTCATATCAAGGCCGGACAAGGCAACCAGGGGAAGGAAAGGGGTCCCAAGAGTAGACAAAAGAGTCAGAGAGCTTAAGTCTTAATCTGATGGGACTGGTGAGTCTGTATGCATGCAAGAGAGGGAGGCCATGAAAGCACACTGTGTAAATGGGCCATTTACAGGCCAAAAAAAGAGGCCCTACCAGAGCCCAACTCTGTAACCAACTCCAATACAGTGGAAAAAATACATTTCTGTTATTTAAACCCTGAGTCTCATATTTTATGGCATCCCAAGATTTGTTGTTGTTTTTTTTTCTGCTTCTTTATTTTTGCACATGCCTCTCTATTCACCTGTTGTCGTGACTAATTTTGGATGTCAACCTGCCTGCATTTGGAAGCAACTAAAACCTGAGCAGCTAGGTGCTCCTGTGATGTCTTTTCTTAATCAGATGATTTGAAGTGGGAAGACTTACCCTAAATCTGGGCCACATTTTCTGATTGGAGACAGAGATAAAAGGACATAGAAGAAGGAAACATTGCTTTTTCCCTGTTTGCTCTCATGACTGCTGCAAAGTTTGCCTGCCTTGTTTATGTGACTAGTATTAAATTCAATTTTGTGAGGATTCCGATGTAGACTGAGGCCCAGCAGCTCTCCATGGATCCTCCAGGACTTGGCAGCAGATTCTTCCTGCTGAGAAATCCAGCCTTGTAGATTTAACAACTACCAGATTCTTGGCCTTCCTCTCGAGAGACTGTACCATTGTTGGAATTCTCAAGTCACACCCTGTAAGTCAGGCTAATATTTCCCAAATGTTGAATTATATAGGTGTTATGACATTTGCCCTTCTTTTATACCTAACCCACGCTTCAAGACTGACATGGTGTCATTTCCTATTGGCAGACTTTCCTGAACATCCATCCTCTTTGCAAGGACTAGGTTAGAGAACATGTCTTTCTGCTCTCATTGCAATGGTGCTTAATTATATTCATAGTACAAGCTTCCTTTACTGTGGCATATCTCTTGGCACTAGTCACTGTCACCACTCTATGAGAATCCTCCGTAAATGATGGCCCAAGTTATTGTACTGTATCTCAAATACAAAATGATTCACAGAACACTCAGATTTGAAAACTCAATCTCATTTGGAGGGCCCAACTACATGATCATGGGTAAGAAATATAAATTCTATTTTAAACAAATAAATTAAGCTCTTACAGAGTGGTACAAGGCTCAGTCCATAGAAAGGACATAGTTATAAATACTTTATAATCCCCTTCTAGAAAGGAATTACCATTCAGGTATAAAGAGTATAGTAGCTGAAAGACTCCATTAACAATCTTCATCAGTTTTTGAACCCAGGCTACATTTCATGAGTCATCTCACTAAGAAAAATTGCAGTGATCAAAGTCACACTCTCTGAGATGCTTTGGAAGTGAGCTAATCCCAGCTAATGACTTAGCCAAGATCCTGGGATTCTCCACTCAATGTGAGACTTCTTTAAAGAGCAACCTCTGCTTCAGTTAGCAGAGACTTTTCCAGGACTTTATCAAAATCCTGTGGCTTCCCTTGATCCACCTTGCTTGTTCTTTTTTGTATTCACGTTTTGTCCCTAATTGTCCTTTTGTTCTCCTTGTAATATTTTCTCAGAATGTGACAGTTGGAATGAGAAACAGCCCACGAAAGTAGACCATAAGATGGGGCTTGAAGACTTAATTAACTGCCTGCAGCTGGGAATGATGACCCCATTCCTGGTGGAAGGCTGTATATGCATAGGCAATCCCTGGCACTTGACAGCAACCAAAAGGTTAAAACTTTCACTTCTCATGTTTCAGATAAAACACCCCAGGGGGTGGAGAAAGATTATATTCTAATAGAATGATTCAAGAATTATAAATCTGTATGAAAGACATTATAAATATAAAGAAAATAGAATTGGTGTTTGTAATGTTATTCAGTTACACTGATACCATATAGAAAATTAAAGGTAGAGTGCCAATATCAAGTAAAAGCCAAAAGTAAAACACAAAAGTCTATCTAATAGTTTACAAAAAAGCCTACAATTGATGCAATGGGTGAGAAAATACAATATTTGATTATTTGAGTGATTGAATTTTAATGCCCAACTGAAGTAGATAAATTATACAAAAGTTGAGGTCCTACTAGAGAAAGATGAAAATAAGAAACTACAGGAACCTGGCATGTGTGATGGTAACATTTTGGAATGCTCCCCAAAATTCTAACTTCTTATACTTTCATAAAATTTCTGAACCTATAAAAGTGGTGGCGGCCCACTCTTCCTCCAGTACTTCCTCTGTAGAAGGAAATATAACAAAGGTCCTTCTTCCACAAAGCAGCATGCCTATAAGCACCATAAATCCTTCCAAAAACAAGCATTAAAATCCTCAAGGAACTGGATGGTCTTACAGGAATATTCCAGCAGGAAGCAGGGCAGTACCTGTGGGACAAAGTTCTGAAGGTACTTATACAAGATGAACTTTATCATAAGACTAGTTTAGAGAGAATTTGATGATTTGTAAGTACTTTCTTGTAGGCAGAGACTGTTCATTCATTTCCCAGCTGCCCAGACCCAAAATAATCACATAGAAACTATATTAATTAAAACACTGCTTGGCCTATTAGCTCAGGGATCTTATTAACTAACTCTTTTGTTTTTTTTTTTTTGTTTTGTTTTGTTTATGCCTGGCAATAAATATTTTAATTCTTTTCTCTTTATTTTTTTGATGACAAATAATTTTCAAGTTTATTTCCTTTTTTTGTGTTTGCTATTTAAATACAAAGCTAAGCCACAAACAGGTACAACCAAGACATTTTAGCTCACAGTTACACCCTCCCGTCGGATCCTCCTCCAAGTCTGACCACTGACCGGACTAGCAAGGGGTGTGGGGAAGACTTTCTTAGGTAGCACCATCAAGAGGCTGGGGGACGGGGGAGGTGTTGGGGACAAGGGTAAGTTCTCATACCTAGCTCCAGAGCTCCAGCCCCAAAATGGAAGGAAACCACCTACTTCTGCTATCACAGGTTAAGAACAATCACAGTGATTCTCTGGCTGCCAGGCACCCTAGTGCCACACATCTGATGCCTCCAGGAATCCTGGGCTGCAGCATCTTCACAAAATACCAGGGGTTGTGCCTTGGCAGCAGATAGAGAACTTTCCATGCCATAGAATCAGGATTTAAGGTCGGGGGTGAAGGGGAGGGTAGGTGTGTATGGACTTAGTAATTTCTGGTCCCACTAGAAAAATCTTACTTTTGATTAGAAGAGTACCATCTCAAATCTCTACACAAACCATCCAGCCAAGCCAAAAAAGCTTTAAAAAAATCCAGAAGAAAACAGTCATTTCACTCCTTTCAAAACCTATATACATATAAGTTGTTTTCTGTGGGTTTTTTTCCATTTTTTTATTTTTTAAAACGTTTTATTGTTTTATTTTTTTAATAAATTCAGTGTTCACATTTCTATAAGGAATTAATGCAGTTTCAGGAGACCTGCCCCGCTGGGGCAGGAGAACAGTGCTTTTCCCGGCCTGCCTCTAGTCTGACTGCCCACCCTGATGCTTCGAGGTGCCTGGAAAAGCCGAAAGCCTGTGGAAGAGGTCTGTTCCCGGCCGGGCTTCCGAGCCCCGGGCTCAGTAAGCTTTGGAGAAAGCAGAGGAGAAGACGAGCTTACTGCAAAACTTTTGCTAAAAAAATATTCACACCGTCAATGTGTACGCCTGTCAAGACGCTGAGGAGAACAAGAGCTCGGAGACATCCTGTCCAGGCTGTGTGTGGGGGGGGGGTGGCAGCACCCTCACACCCGCCTGTCCTTGGACGTGGGGTGCGGGGGAGTCCTGGCTTCCTAGTTCTCTACACCTGTGCCGGCCGAGTCCTCGACTTCGCGGGAAGCACAAACGCTCAATTGTATGCAAAAAAGTACAAAAACAACGAGAATATAAGTTTTGGGAATATAAGGCCATCTGTTCAAGTCCACCTTGGAAACCTGTAACAGATATTTAAATACTACATGAAAAGGCATCTTTAATAGACTTTAAAAAACATCTGGAGTAATCAGCTAAGAATAAGTGTGTGTAAAACAAATCATTTCCCTCTGAGGGCACTTTGTCCTTTGAAGGAGGCAGTGTGGCAGGGAGGCCACATGGTTAATGCTTCCGCCAAGGATAGGCCTCAATGGAGGCCTTGCTGTGGTCTCCATAGTCGAACAGGATCTCTTCCCCAGCTGCAATGTCGCGGGAGGCAATGAGGATGAGGTGAGGCACGCCATCGATGTCATGCAGTTTGGTCTGGCAATTCCCACACTTACTATGATTGATCAGCCTTCCCAGGTGATTAGTTTCTCGAGTGGCATCCACGCAGTAGGTTTTGCTCAGATACTGAAAATAGTACATGTAGCAGCCTATGGAGGGGTCTTGTGCATACAGAGCCTCCCGCTTCTTGCCATCGGTGATCTCAATGAGGTCCCCATGGTATTCTACCACAAATTCTCCCCGGGAGAACTGCTTGGTGGCAATTACACCCCGGCCTTTTCCATCAATGAGATCAATCTTCATGCCTTCTTCCTTCCCGCTCTCAATCAGTTCATCGATTTTTTTCTTTTCTTCAGCCTGTAGCTCAGCCTTGTTCTTCCTGGAGCTCCTTCGCACCGGGTAGAAATCTGAAGGCTTTCTATTTTGCTGTGTTTTCCCTTGAGACTTTTTCTGAGGGGCCTGCTTGCCCTTGAAGGGTTTTTTCAGGGCCTGCTTGGCAACCACTGTATTGGTAGAATCACATGACAGGGGTGGAGTTTTTGGAGGCTCTGCTGCTTCAGATTTTTGGTTTGGAAAAGGAGCCAGGGGACCTCTCCTGGCGTCTTTGATCTTCTGTTCATCAGACTTCACGGAGCTTCGGATTGTATTCCCAGCATTTCTTTTCTCTTCTCGCT
>NC_022026.1:6620813-6621918 GCF_000317375.1 Microtus ochrogaster | reverse complement strand
GCTGCTGCTGCTGCTGCTGCTGCTGCTGCTGCTGCTGCTGCTGCTGCTGCTGCTGCTGCTGTTGCCGCCGCTGCCAACAGCATCACCGCAGCGCCCTGGGGAAGAGCCTGCGGCGCCCTGCTTCGCCCATGGCCTGCAGCCAGCAGGCCAGGTGCCCGTGCGCACAGCAGCCAGGCCCGGAGCGAGGCCTGGGACGGCATGGGCTGGGGCGGCGCTTACATCTTAAATTAGCTCTTACATCTTAAATTAGCCCATTCCTATTATTTTGTATTGTATCACAAGGCTGTGGTTTACTAGTAAGGTTCTGGCATCTGTCTCCTTCAGCAGCTACATGGTATCTCCCTGACTCTGCCTTTTTTTATCCTCTATCTCTGCTTGGAATTCCCTCCTTGCTCTATTCTGCCCTGCCATAGGTCCAAATCAGATTCTTTCTTAACTAATGATAACAAAACATATTCACAGCATACAGAAGGGAATTCCACATCACCTCCCATTTTCTATCTAAATAAAAAGAAAGGTTTTAACTTTAACATAGCAAAATTACATATACTAAACAGTAAGAATGTATCAAGTAAGAATTACAGTTACAATATTTATATTACTTAACCTTTTATCATAACCAAGAAAAACTATAATTATGACTGTCTATTCTTCAACTCCATGAAAGACCCCAGAAGTTACCTAAGTTAACAGGACATGCATTATAAGCAACTTCCAAAACTCCAGAATTGACGAAGAGATCTAGCTAACTGGACAGTCACCCAAAGTTCTTCTAAAACATTGGGGTATCCATTTTCAGCCTATAGGCCCACAGTATCCACCAGAGTTTTCCATGAAGCAGGAAATTTGAAAGACTGTTTCACCTCTATTGGAAGTTTGACTGTTACTTTCTTCTGTATCCTGTAGAATGTCTGGCAGATTTTTTCAAGAAGCAGGAACCCTGAAGGAACCTTTAAAGAAGTTCATCAGTCATTATTCTGTGGGTCCTGCATGTCCAGTTCATACAATATACCATCAAGCAGTCGAGGCAAGCAAGAGCACTTTCTTGCCCAAATGGCTAGTCTTGCCACATTGAAGGCAAATTCCATAACAAGTTTCTTCAATG
>NC_022026.1:6598788-6601681 GCF_000317375.1 Microtus ochrogaster | reverse complement strand
GGGAGGCTGGGAGGAATCGGAAACTTTTTTTTCCTTTTCTCAATAAATAAATAAATAAATAAATAAAACAAAAAGTAAAAAAAAAAACCCACCCAGACCTGAAGTATGTGGCTGGCCATGAAGGTTATCATGGGCATCATTTTGTAGGCAGAGACTGCCTGTTCGTTTCCCAGCTGCCCAGACATGAAATAATCACACAGAAACTATATTAATTAAAACTCTGCTTGTCCTATTAGATCAGACTTCTTATTAACTAATTCTTAGATCTTAACTTTTCTTTGGATGCATTACTTACTTCAATATAGACCTTCAAAGGCCACTGTAACTCAAGACTAGGGCATCTAGGAAAGCCAGTGGCACACAGGAAGTGGTATAGAAAATCCTGAGTTCCTGTAGAAGGTGGAAGAGAAAGAGATTAAAATGAGGGAAGCATGTATGCTGTAGCTAATATATTATTATTAAATTATCCACTAGAGGAAGATGCTGCATTAGAGGACCCAGAGACCCACTCTTCACCTAAAATATCAGGAACACTGAGGAACATGCCATTAGAATCACCACACATTCAGTAGCACTTCTCCTCTACAAGCCTAAGTTGATAACAGAAGGGGCTGTAGGGGCTGTTATATAGATATGGCAATGATTCCCAACCCTCCCCACCACTAACAACAGAGACAAGTTGATAACACTTCACAACAGAAAGTCATAAGTTATAATTATTATTTTTAAGAGAGAAAATGTGCAACTAGCGTGTTTATCAAGTAGGCCTGATCTGTGGAGAGTTAGAGATGTTTAATAGTGCCTGAGAGCCAAAACAGGCAGCCCAAAAGCGTATTGCTAGAGGTACTACTCTAGCTCATGCAGTAGATAAAACTAAGTGGGCCCTAAATGAAGACAAATCTATGCAGCAGACCCCAACTACAGTACAAACAGCCCTAGTTCACTGCTTCACCAAACTTGGGCTCAGGTCTGTTTTTGTTGCCCTGCCTAGAACACATATACATTTGTTCCTGTCTTCACAGGAAAAGTGTGAAATTCACAATGTGTGAAACTCATATGGTCCACTGGTAGCCCTATGATGCTACTTTTCTAGAATGGGAATGGGCATATATGTAACGTGACCATATTAAGCAGTGTAGTGGGGAAACAGATTCATGGAACAGGACAAGACATAACCAGTTGCAGAGTCCTTCCATTTTGCACAAGGGAGCTGGGAAGCACAAAACGCCACTTCATGCCACCTGACCCGGTTTTTACCATCCAAGAGAGAGCACGATCTCTCTCCTCCCCCCTCTCCTATTAACCAATCATGTCTGCAGACAAGAAGTCTCTCCCGAAGGCTAATACCTCAAGGCTATGGTGAAATGAGTTCCCAAAACAAATATATATCAAGCCTACACTGAAAGAAAAAAAAATCATCACCAGGGAATCTGATCTTTCAGGTATAAGAGCATAGGTCAAACTGAAACAAAACAAACAGACAACAAGTAACCCACACTGTAATGGTTGATCTCGACTGGCACCTTAAAGTAATTGGGAATTATTTAGGAGAGGAGATGTTGGGCATATCTGTGAGGGATTATCTAGGTTGGTTCATTGAGATGGGAGACTCACCCAGTGCATGTGGCACCATTCCTTAGGCTAAGGTCCAGGACTGAGTAAAAAGGAGTAAGCATGCTGAATACAAACAGACATTCCCTGCTCACTAGCTCCCTTCTTCCTAACTTTGGCTACAGTGTCATCTCATCGGCTGCCTCAAGCTCTTGCTACCAGAACTTCCCCACCATGAGGGGCTGTAACCTGTACTCTAAGTCAAAATCAAGCCTGCCTCTCAGAAGTTCCTTTGTCAGGATATCTTATCACAGCAACAGTAAAAATAAGTAAGGCACCTATCCATGCCAAGGTGACAATGGGATTGGCTGCAAGTTAGAATGAAGTAACGGAAAGGGGGTGAATAAATACTAGTTATAGCCCAACTGAGATCTGTTTGGTAGACAATGTTTTAGCCTACTAACATCTTTCATCTGTGAGGGTACAAGAGCCCCATAATTCTCTCTGAATAGAGAAGTTAAAAGTTATGACACAAGGCACAGACTGTGGCAGATCTGGAACATGTCACTTTAATACCTCTTCAGGAAAGGACCTGTTCCCCAAGTTAAAGAGACTTAATAATAGTCCATCCACCTTTATGATATGGGATTTCCCTCTGTATGCTGTGATTACCATTAATGAATTTAAAAAAAAGCCTGCCTTGGCCTGTTGATATGGTAGAACTTAGGTAGGTGGGGAAATCTAAATGTCATGCTGGGAGAAAGGAGGCAGAGGCAGAGAGAAGCCATGTAGCCCCCACCGGAGACAGATGACAGAAGGAACTTTACCCGGTAATCCACAGCCACCTGGCAATACACAGATTAATAGAAATGGGTTAAATTAAAATGTAAGAGTTAGCCAATAAGAAGCTAGAGCTAATGAATGGTCCAAGCAGTGATTTAATTAGTAAAGTTTCTGTGTGATTATTTCAGGGTTAAGTGGCTGGGAACCAACAAGCAGCCTCCTCTTACACCTTTAATGTTGGCTCTTAAGTCCCCTTCTAAAAGCAGTTCCCAGCCAGTGTCTAGAATGGGTAAATGTCAAGCTGGGTCTGTCTTGAGTGGGAACGTTCCAGTAAGAGTCTCCTCCAGAATTCCTTACTGAACTGGAGGAAAGGATTCAGGTCTGTGACAAGTCTGAGATCTCTCTCCCTGCTCAGTCTTGATTCTTTCTCAGTCACAATATCAACCCCCAATAATCAGTCTCATGGGCTACATCCTCTGATCACTCATTCTTTCTGATATTGTGTCAAATCCTCTCTCTCTCTCTCTCTCTCTCTCTCTCTCTCTCTCTCTCTCTCTCT
>NC_022026.1:6590728-6598688 GCF_000317375.1 Microtus ochrogaster | reverse complement strand
ATGACACACATGTAAAGGTCAAAGGACACAGCCTGGGGTATAAGTCTCTGTTTTCCACTGTGCTTAAGACAAGTTCTCTTGTTGTTTGCTGCTAGCTGGAGTGTCTAGGAATGTTCTTTTATCTGTCTCTCATCTTCTGTAGGAGCACTGGAATCACAGGCATATCCTTCCTACCTGATCATCTTTATGTAGATTCTGAGGTTCTGAACTCAAGTCATCAGGTTTTCTCAGCAAACATTTTAGAAAGTAAGCCATTTTCCCAGTCCCTGAAGTACTCACTTTTAAAATAAAGTTCTTGGCAAGCATCAAGGCACATGTCTGCAATATCAGTATTCAGAAGGCTAAGCAGGGGGAATCAGAAGTTTGAAGTTAGCCTGGGCTATGCAAAGCCAACCTGGCCCACATAGTGAGAGCCTCTCCCAACAATTTAAATAGATCGGTAGGTAGGTAGACAGACAGACAGACAGACACACACACACACACACACACACACACACACACACATACACACACATTAAAATAGGCTGATTTCCAACTAGGTAGCTTGAAAAAGAACCTGGAGAGGTCACAGCATCACATCTAAACTTGACAGTGAGCCTCTTCTCTACCTATTGATATGACCCTTGTTAACAGGCTAGCACACACTAACCCACCAGAGGATGTGGCATCTTAAATGGGTTTCTGAGAAGCTCTCCAAAGTGGGTGACCCAGAGGTAGGACAGTCATGTTAGGAGGTTAGAAGGACCAGATGTGTACGTGTAAAAGAAGAGAAAAACTAGGCAAAGGCTAGAGCACTTATGTGGGAGCACTCAACATGTTTAAAGTCCTGGTGAACAGATGGAACAGATGGAACCTATGGTGTAGATACTGTTCTTAGGTCACTAGGCCTCTAATATTCCTGGCACAGACTCACTGAGAACAAACCTCCCTTGCTCATCTTTCTGGGACAGGTGGCCAAGCCTGATCCATTGCTTACCCCAGGATGAGTATTAACTCTAGTAGCAATTCCTAAGGCACACTTGGCATTTTACTGGTGTCTAGGGGAAGAGCCTACAACTGAGATTGCTAACAGACCATTGTGCCTTTTACCTGGCTCACAGCCTGGCCCTATTTCCATGCCAATTCCATCTCCGTAGACTGTTACAGTGCTGTGAACCTACTCCCCAGAAATTTCATTTAACCCTCTTCTGGTCTTGCTCCAGGTATATGGTTATTTTGTTCCTGTCATGGTGAGTCACTATTGTAGTCTTCGGAGCCAGAATCTTGCTATCTTAGGAGCCTGAGAAAACTTCCAAGCCTATGGCGCCACACTGCTCAGAAGCCAGGGACAGCATGAATGGGTAAACTCTGTGTGTGGGGGGGAGGGGGGGTTGCATTTGTGTCTGTCTGTCTGTCTGTTTCTGTGTCTGTGTCTGTCTGTCTCTGTGTGTGTGTGTGTGTGTGTGTGTGTTTCTGTCTCTCTACCTCTATCTGTCCCTCTGTCTCTCTGTTCATGCCTCTGCATCTCTTCCTGTCTCTCTCTGTGTTTCTCTGTCTCTGTGTCTTTCTGTCTCTCTTGGTCTGTCTTTCTCACTCTCTCACTGGTTCTCTCTCTCTCTCTCTCTCTCTCTCTCTCTCTCTCTCTCTCTCTCATCATTCTTGTCTTTGGACAAAGAACTTTGGACAAAGCTGGTTTTTGTAGCCTTCATTTCCCTCTCCTTCTGGAACCCTAATTGGAAAAAAAAAGTTTTTTATTCTAAAACTTTAGCCCCCCAAAAGAGCACTTGTTATATCTCTGACCATATCTCCTATCCCTTTTCTTCTCTATCCATCTAGAAGATCCATAGCAGAAGCCTTTATAATCCCTCCACCTCTCTTTTTCAGAGCAAAGGGCCCTTAGGTTAAACTCTGTGATTAGCTTAGGTCAGGTCCTCTTTATAAGATAAAGAACAGGATAAAGGAATTTAGAAAATCCCTTTCCGTCTTAATAAAGTCAGCCTTTCAGACTTATTTTCTTGCTTTGAACTTGAAAATCCTATTTTGGAAACCAGAAATGCAATACTATATTTTCCCTCTTTGAGTTCTTGCTAAAGTCCAGCAAATCCTAATTCTACCCTCCTCCCCACCACCTATGGGCAGGCAGATACCTTGAATCCACTAAAAAGAAGGTCATATATCTAGAAAGGTAAAAGAGAAAAGCACATTAATAGAGCTTAACAAGAACAATGATTATGTCTATTATAAAACCTTGCCTTCATCTAAACTTCGTAAGTCCTGAACCCTGCTTCTTTTAATGTCCTGTAAGGGAGAGATTTGATTTGATGATAAGTCTCCCATGCCTTCTTTTAAGTCAACTTACAAATTTAATCAACACAATTCTATAGTATTCTCACCAAGAACGAAATTGAGGCACAGGGAAGTGAAGGAAGTTTCTAAGAGTTTCACTCATAAGTGGCAGGGCACTTTAGTTCAGTCATCTTGCTGAGGTCATACTACAAATGATCTAATAGCAAATCTCTGAGCCTGCTAACAGGCTCATTTCCAGAGGCAGCACAGCGAACAGCACCCCCACTCAACATTTCGGAACATTCTTTTCTAAACTATAACCTTGACAGAGATTTTAGTAAAAAGCAAATATCGTCTGAAATAGCTGAAGAAACAAGGGCAACCCATGGGCTTTCCCCTGCTCAAAACTCCTGGTTTCTACCCAGGGGCAATAACTTAATGATGAACATTACATTGTACAAATATAATATTCCAAAACTATATCAGAGAAGCAATTTGAAAAGCTTTTGAGATGTCTCTTGTAGTACAAGTTAACCTCTAACTCCTGATCCTCCTGCCTTTATCTCCCAAATACTGTGTAAAAATAAGCACTATCATAACCATCTCAGGTTGCAAGCCTTAATGTGGCTTTTCCTGCTTCTGTTTCCTTTAGTGGGATTTACTTCTTGCATAAATATTAAAATACATGTCAGATATAATGATTTACAATTATCAAAATTAAATAAGAGAAAAATCTTTGGCATTCACATTCATTTTCTTATCCAGAAAAGGCATCCCATTCTACTGATTACAATATAAATAAGTTTGGAAAAATGATTGTGATATTCCATTAAACTAATGGATGCAATCTCATAAGTCGTTTTTATGGATAAAATATAAGATACAGTATTAATTCCAAACAGAATAAATCTGCAGTTTGTTCTAGGAAAACAGATTACTACATGTAATTCCAACAGTCATTACTTCCTGGTGTTACTTACCTGAACCCAATTTCCCAGCTAATACCACCGCCATGAGCATGATGGATAATGCACTGCGTGAAACGTATACCATGCAAAAACACTACTTATTCATATGCACGCTCCTAATCATATTATTTGTATTCTTCCCTGACCCTATCTCCTTCCCATTACTTTTAATTTAATATACACCTGGAAGAACTATGTCACAGGTAGAGGAAAGAAGTACAAAATGAGCAGGCTATTTTAAAATTATTTCCTGGAGAGATATAAATGAGCACAAACATAATCACTATCCATACCAATTTATGAAGTTTCCACCAGCCAGGAAGTTTCTCATCCACATGCAGAAGGTATCCATTCTTCTGATTTGTATTCCCATAGATTGGTTTTAAAATAAACAAATATTTTTAGTGTAAATCAGTGCTTTGAAAGTCCCTAACTTGAGAATTGGAGTGATTTGTTGGTAATGCTAAAACTTCTCAGTCAAAACTCCAGCAGTCCTAAAAGTGAGGCATAACAATAAGAGTATTCCATTTTTCAAGAGCCTGTTTATGTCATCAGAAAATGTCCAAACCTGGAGAAATGGCTTAGTACCTGAGAGCACTTGCTGCTCTTGTAGAGGACCTGGGTTCACTTCCTAGCACCCGCCTTGGCTGATCACCTCTGTCTTTAACTTCAGCTCCAGGAGATCCAATGCCCTCTGGACTCCTGGGACACCTGCATGCAGTTGATGCCCATAAATGCACATAGACACACATATACATAACTATAAATACATAGGTAAACAAAAATAAATAAATTTTTTTCAAGTTATCCAAATACCTGAGCTGGCTCCTTCCCTCAGTATTCCTGTGCTTTACAGCTGGCCACAGTGAAAAGTATTACACTTAAAAGAAAGTATTATATTTTAGAAATTGGAAACTATTGCAAATCAGGATGCCCTCACCTAGATGATGAATGCAAAATATTCACCAGATCACTAACTACACCTCATGCACACACACACACACACACACACACACACACACACACACACACACCATATTCAATGCATGTCAAGTTGTCCCAAAGAACTTTGTGGACTGAAAATACTCTTGAGTTAAGTTAAACAAAATTAATCAGTTTACAAGCAATTTTTTGTTTGGATTTGGGTTTGGGTTATTTGTTTGCATGCTTGCTTTTTAATTGTGTGGTTGCTTATATGTACATGTGTGCACACATGTAGTATATACAGGTCCTAGTAGTTATGGAAGTCAGAGGGCACCTTTGGGTGCCAGTCCTCATCTGTCTTCCACCTTGTTTGATTTAGAGTTATTCACAGCTGAATATAGCAGGCTAGGTGGCCTAATACAACTTCCAGGGATTCTCATATCTCTACCTCCCAACTCACTGGAGGGTACTTGCATTACAGATGTGAGCTGCTGTGCCTGGTTTGCATGGGTTCTGGTAATCTGCACCCAAGTCTTCACACTTGCCTGAGAGGCAGAATACTTCATGAAAGGGTAAGCTTGGATCAGGGAGGAGTTAGGAGGAGGTGTGAAAGTGAAAATGATCCAAATATAACTTGCATATGTATTAAATTCTCAAAAAAGGTATACTTTTTACCATTTTATTATTTTTAAATTTTTGGTTTTATATTCTGGTTTGATTTTTTTGTTTGCCTGTTTGTTGTCTAGAGAGATGAAGAAAGAAGGCACAGAGTTAGATGGATGAGGTGATTGGGAATATCTGGGAGGAGTTGGGGCATGAGGAAATTATGATTAGAATGTATTACATAAAACTTATTTTCAATAAAAAGAAACTAGATAAAAGAAAATCATGCTTCATAAATAATTGAAAAGTCACCTTTTGGAACAGAATTCTAGTATCTTGAGTGTACAGAGATTGTTTGTTCTTTTTTTCCAAACTGGACAATTGTTGGAAGAGGTTTCTGTCCCACCCAGTCCCTCAGCCTTTCAATCACAAAGAAAAACACAGAGGTCTACATTAATCATAAACTTCTTGGCCTATTAGCTCAAGTTTCTTATTAACTAATTCTTACATCTGATATTAACCCACAATTCTTGTCTGTATTAGCCATGTCACTTGGTACCTTTATCAGCAAGGCATTTTCATCTTGTGTCCTCTGTATCTGGGTGACAACTACAGGCTGTGTATTTCCTTTTCCCAGAATTCCCTTGTTCTCATTGCCCTGCCTCTACATCTTACCTGGTCACCCCACCTATACTTCCTGCCTGGCTACTGGCCAATCAGTGTTTTATTAAAATACAAGTGATAGGTTACAGACCATTGTCCCACAGCAGACAATAAGACAACTAAGGTCATAATGGTATCTTCTGTGTGTAAATTTCTCACAATACTTAGAACAGTGTTAGGCGTAGAGATGACACCATGTTAGCAGTTGGTTAACTTTCCTTTTATGTTTTCTTCACCCCACACCCTGACTGTTACACTACACCCTCTCCGTCAGCTACACAGTCACAGAAAGCAAACTCTGCCACAAAATATTAAGATAATTCAAGTATATTGAATTTCTGGAGTAGAGCGTAGTCATTTGACAAATACTTGAGCTTGAACATGAAAAATTTTTATCTAAATTTTGTGGGCTCATACAAAAATTATTTCTAAATTAAATCCCCACTTGAAAGAAATTCTAGGCAAGAAAATTAAATTAGATACATTTGTAAGACACTCTGATACAAGCAGAACAATGGTACAGAAAAAAAGCTACAATAGGTTAAGGAGGGTGAAACTACTTCCCACTCTGAGTATTTGAGGTAAAGGAGCAAACAATAAAAGTAAGAAAGCACAAGCACACCTACTAGGAAGAACTGGTGGGTGTGGGAAGAGGAGTCATTGGAAATGAAGTTGAAAAGTACAGGTCACATAAGAGGTTCACAAACTTTTGCCTAGTTTTACCTTCATCTTTGTATTATTGCAAAATGTACAGAGAATATTATGAAATAAAACCCTCAAAGTAAGTGACTCAAAGCAAGATTTATATCGGACTAGTGTTACATTGCTGTTCTGAGCAGTCTGAGAATCCCTCACTCTTGCATCCTGGCCAATGAAGTGGCTACCATCTGAAGCTGGGAGACAGAGATTGGGGATATTTTTACATTACTTTTTAAAACTTCTAGCTCAGTGATTCTCCACCTTCCTGATGTTGCGATCCTTTAACACAGTTCCTCATGTTGTGCTGACCCCCCAACCATAACATTAATTTATTGTTACCTCTTAACTGTGATTTTGCTACTGTTAGGAATTGTGATATAAATATCTAATTCGCAGGATATCTGATATTCAACCCCCATGAAAGTGTTGCTCAACCCAAAGGGGTCGAGCCCCATATGTTGAGAATCATTGCACTAGAGCATGAAAAAAACTGCTCCTTCTCAAAATATTACACATCTCTTTGACGTGTAGTCCACTGGCAATAGCATGACATGTGATCACACCTAATTTCTTCATGCAGACAGAAGTATGATTCTATCAAGTGCCTAGAATAGGGAAGAACATGTGTATATTTTATGAGATTATAGTGTTTCTCCCTTCTCTTTTCTCCCGCTAAACCTTCCCATATAATCCTCTCCTATCTTCTTCAAATTAATGCTTTCTCTTTTCATTGTTACCACATGCATGCAGATACACTTAACAGACAACAATGGTAACTGTCAGATTCTCAAAGAAAACAATATGTATAATCACCTATAAATTTCTGAAAGAAATTATCCACAGTGACATACATGGATAGTGACTGGAAAGAGGTCCTCCTGGAAGAAGGGTACCTGGCCATACAGGAACAATCTTTGGAAGAGAGATGGTCATAAATTAGAGAAAGGGGAACTAATATATGAGATATTTAAGGAGAATCAATAGGATTAAATCAACAAGCTGTAAATGTCAGGGTAAGATTTCTCTTTGATTTTCATACCCCATCTGGTGATTTTACAGTTCCCCATAAGTCATTTTGAAATACAACAGGTCTTTTTTGCATTCTTTATTACTTTGTTAATACTAGGTATCAAAATTTCCACTTCCCTCCCGCTCCCCCACTCCCCCTCCCCCTCCTCCTTCAGTCCTAAGAGATAGCAGGGTACCCTGCCCTGTGGGAAGTCCAAGCCCCCCCTCCATCCAGGCTTAGGAAGGTATGCATCCAAATAGACTAAAATCCCAAAAAGTCAGTACATGCCATAGAGACAAATCCCAGTGCCGTTATCATTGGCTTCTCAGTCTATCCCAATTGTCAGCCAGATTCAGAGGGTCCACTTTGATCCCATGCTCCTTCCGTCCCATCCCAGCTGGCTTTGGTGAGCTCCCATTAGTTCAGGCACACTGTCTCAGTGGGTGGACCAACCCCTCCTGATCCTGACTTCCTTGCTCATCTTCTCCCTCCTTCTGCCCTTCAACTGGACCTTGAGAGCTCAGTCCAGTGCTCCAATGTGGGTGTCTGTCTCTACCTCTATCCATCTCTGAACAAAGGTTCCATGGTGATATTCAAGATATTCATCAGTGTGACTATGGGACAAGGCCAGTTCAGGCACCAACTCCTCCACTGCCCAGGGTCCTAGCTGCGGACATCCCTAAGGAAATCTGGAACCTCCTCTAGAGTCACGACTCTTGCCACCCCCACAACTCCTCCCTTAATTAAGATATCTTCCTCCCTGCTCCCATATCTATCCTTCCTCCATCTCAACCATCCCACCCCCCAAGCTCTCCTCAACCCTCACCTT
>NC_022026.1:6578874-6590393 GCF_000317375.1 Microtus ochrogaster | reverse complement strand
TTTTTTTACTGATGAGTAGTACTTTAATGTGTAGATGTGTCACAATTTCTTTATCCACTTTTTGATTGAGGGGCATCTAGGTTATTTCCAGGTTCTGGCAATTACAAATAATGCTGCTATGAACATAGTTGAACAAATGCTTTTATAGTATGATTTGGCTTCTCTTGGGTATATTCCAAAGAGTGGTATTGCTGGATCCTGGGGTAGGTTGATTCCTAATTTTCTGAGAAACCGCCAGAATGATTTTCAAAGTGGTTGTACAAGTTTGGATTCCCACAAACAATGGATGAGTGTTCCCCTTACTCCACAACCTCTCCAGCATAGGTTATCATTGGTGTTTTTTATTTTAGCCATTCTGACAAGTGTAAGATGGTATCTCAAAGTTCTTTTGATTTGCATTTCCCTGATAGCTAATGAAATTTAACATGTCCTTAAGTATCTTTTGACCATTTGAATTTCTTGTGTTGAGAATTCTCTGTCTAGTTCAGTACTCCAGTTTTTAATTGGGTTATTTAGATATTTAATGTCTAGTTTCTTGATTTCTTTATATAATTTGGAGATCAGGCCTTTGTCTGATGTGAAGTTGGTGAAGATATTCTTCCATTCAGTGGGTTGTCTTTTTGTCTTAATGACTGTGTACTTTGCTTTACAGAAGCTTCTCAGTTTCAGGAGGTACCATTTATTCATTGTTGCTCTTTTTGTCTATGCTACGGGGGTTATACATAGGAAGTATTCTCCTGTGCCCATGTATTTCAGGCTACTTCCCACTTTCTTGTCTGTCAGGTTCATTGTGGTTAGATTTATATTGAGGTCTTTAATCTATTTGGACTTGAGTTTGTGCATGGTAATAGATACGTATCTATTTTCATTCTACAGGTTGACATCCAGTTATGCCAGCACCATTTGTTAAAGATGCTTTCTTTTTTCCATTGTATAATTTTAGCCTCTTCATCAAAAATCAGATGTTCATAGGTTTGTGGATTAATAACCAGGTCTTCTATTTGATTCCATTGGTCAACATCTCTGTTTTTATGCCAATACCAAACTGTTTTCATTACTGTGGCTCTGTAATACAGTTTGAAGTCAGGGATGGTAATGCCTCCGGAAGTTCCTTTATTATATAGGACTGTTTTGGCTATCTGGGGTTTTTTGGTTTTCCATATATAGTTGATTATTGTTCTCTCAAGGTCTGTGAAGAATTTGGTTGGGTTTTGATGGGGATTGCATTGAATCTATAAATTGCCTTTGATAGAACTGCCATTTTTACTATGTTGATACTACCAATCCAAAAGCAAGGGAGATCTTTCCATTTTCTGATATTCTCTTCAATTTCTTTCTTCAAAGCCTGAATGTTCTTGTCAAATAGGTCCTAGGTCCCCTCAGCACTGGAGCTGGCTCTCAGATCCCCTCTTCCCTAAAGCAGGCTGAGTTGGAGGATCCAAGGACCTCACAGATGAAAGGGGGTGTTTGGGGGCAGGCTAGAATGTGCTAAAGAGAGCCAGCAGCTAGGAAACACCCCGCTGGATGGCCAGAAAAGCTTAAGGAGTTGGAGAGGGCCTGTACTCACTTTCCCGGGACTGTCCAGCCACGGGCCCACTCACTCACCTGTCTGGATCCTCTCAGCACAGGAGCAGGGACCTCTTGCTTGGCTCCAAGGAACTCGCAAACAAAACAAAATGGCAGGCTAACCGTTAAGAAAAAAAAACTGTCCTTGAACTCAAAAAGAAAGCTTTAGACCAGGCCAGTGAGATGGCTCAGTGAGCAAAGGCACTAGCAGCTAAGTCTAATGACCTGAGTTTGATTTCAGGTACTCACCACTAAAAAATAAAAATAAAAATTTACAACGTTAAAATACAGGTCGTAATAAGGGTAAGCAGGGCAGCTGGACTTTCACATAGGTGAGAGATAGAAATTGTGATCGTAACCAGGGTTAACGGGTGAGACTGGGGACATAGAGGACTAATTCACTGTTCAGCTTAAACATCATGCCTGGCAGTTGAGTTTAGTTAGTGGATGTTGATTATTGACAGTGAGTGGTGGTAATTGTGCATGCTGAAATTCAGTACCAGATAAGGTAGAGAGCTGTACAATTTTAGCCTGAATGGAAAATCTAAGATCCAAATAGGATAGGGTTTGACAACCATCATACACAGTTTGTGTTTATCGTACTAGAAAACATTTTTAAGACAGGGTCTCATTTAGTCAAAGCTGTTCTCAAAGTTTCTATGCAGCCAAGGATAACCTTGGACTTTTGATCTACCTAGCCCACCTTCTGCATACTAGGATCGCAGATACACAAAACCATGCCTGACTAACACTGTGTTAGAGATAGAGCCCAATGCTTCCTGCAGGCTTGGTAAATACTCTTATCAACTGAACTATATACGTCTAGCCTCTGATTAGTTTTAATATCTTCCAGATGATGCTTCAAGCACATGGACAAATGCAAATTGAGAAAACCAAGTGATACAGAAGGCTAAAGGCAGCTGACCAACAAAAATGGGTGTGTGTTTGAAGACATTCAAGACTTGCTAATAAAAATTTCCAGCCATAATTTGTGATACTTTGGGAAATTCCATAACTGGTTAAATAAAGTCAAACTGGGATACTCTCTTGCTTCTCGGGGTTTTTATTTGTTTGTTTGTTTGTTTTCATTTTCGAATTCCATTTTCACTTTTCTAATTCACTCCCTGCCACTTAGTGGCATTGTTCTACCATTAACCAGGACCATTTGAATACCAAATTTAAAGACACTTCAACAAGCCAGAAACTGCTTGAGTGGAAGAACATTGTGCCTTTAAAGAAATGGAGGACTATATCAATGGCTGCTGCATCCAGCTTGCCTCTGGGAACTTAGACCTGAATGGGATGGTAAAAGGATGAAGAAAAGACAGACAGACTTACATAGAGACAGAAAGCTGGGAGTGAGTGGTCTACTCTCTCAGCTGGAGAAACTGAAACACCCTGGATGTTCTGTGTGTTTGTTATATAGAGTTAATCAAAGAAGTAGGATTATTGCACATAGCTGGACAAGGAGGCAGTTATTACATAGAGATAAATAAGAATGTAGGGGTGTGTTTGTGTGTGTATGTGTGTTACTTTTTGTTTTCAACACATCCCAACTGCAGTTTCCCCTCCTTCCATTTTTCCCATTTCCTACACCACCCCACCTCCCCTCTTCCCCAGATCCACTCTTCCTCCATTTCCCATTTAAAAAGATCAGGCTTCTCAGGGATATACACTGAACATGGCATAACAAGATACACTAAGACTAGGCAAGAACCCTCATATTAAGGCTAAGTAGGAAAAAGTAGTAGGAAAGAGTCCCAAGAGCAGGCAAAAGAGGTACCCCATCCCACTGGTATTAGTCCCACAAAACACCAAGCTACACAACTGCGGCGAACTTTCTTACCAGCAGGAAGGAACAGCCACCAGACGAGGATTCTTCTCAAATCACGCTTTATTGGAGCCTCTTGGTTGTAGGGAGAGCAGAAAGCAAAAGGCCTGGAGCCCTGAACTATAACTGCTTATATAGGGAATCTGCCTAGCAACTTTTGATACTTTGATACTTTAACTGCTTTTCTGGAGACCCACTGGCAGGAAAGAAAGCAGGGGAACATCCCTGTCAATTACAGACCAGGATGTTCCCCTGCCGGTCAGGGGAAGCGTGGGCAGCTAGATCACAACAACTCACCCTGTTTTCCGGTGGAAGAACTGCAACCCTAATATGGAGTTATCTATCAAGTGAGGCTGGGGCCAAATGCCATCTTGTAATGGCAGCTATTCAAATCGGCTCCCAGCACACAACCACAACATATATGAAGAGAACCTAGCACAGACCCATGCAGGTCCATGATTGCCACCTTGAGTACCTGTGAGCCCCAGTTAGTTGATGTTTGTGATTCGAGTTCTCCTGGAATCCTCGATCCCTTTGCCTCCTACATTTTTCCTCTTCCTCTTCCACAATGTTCCCTGAAGTCCAAGGACACAGGGTTTATAATATACAACTGGGTCCAGAGGACATATTTAACTAATCTCTGTAGATCACTCTCTGTGAGGTAACCATCTTCAGGCTTTAAATATTCCAGGGGAAATAGCTAAGGTGGCAATGTTCTATACACTGTCAACATTCACACTCAGACCTAAGGAAGGCTTTTTTATTTCCCTCTGAGCTTCACACACATACCCCAAACTTGGAGAAAGCTTTGTGATTTTCTTCATGTGTCTGAGGCTCTTGGATTTTGACAAGTCCATGCAATGTCAGAGCACACATTCATTCAGGACTTCCTCTGCTCCCTGCAGATGGCTACTGTGAAGTTGTCTAAGAGGTTAGCACACATTTATCAGAATGAATTGAAATGCTACAGGGTGGAGGTCTCTGACTTAAAACTGCCTACATGAAGGAATGTAAATACAACCATCATTCCCAAGATTTACATGAATGAAAGCTTCATTGCCCTTTAAAGCTCAGAATTTTGAGCAATGAAATGTAAAAATTAGAAGAGAAATGAAATGAAAACGGGTCATAGCAATATTCATGCTTCCAAGAGTTCAACAATCACACCATAGACAAGATGGCAGCCCATGCTTTGTAGATACTGAAGCAAAATGAAACAGGTAAGCAGTGTACATGCTATATTAACATTTATAGAGCACGTCATGGCACTGGAGTTTCAAAATTTACTTGTGGCTGTGAAATGTCTTACAATAAATAAGAAAATCTTCTACATGCTGCCCTTGACATCATGTAAGAGAAGGTGGTGGGAAAAAAAGAGGAAAATATTACCCTAGATGAGAAATATCCTATAATAAAATTGGTATGTGTAGGAGAGAGGCTGCTAGTTAGTTCCTGGCAGCTTAGCCCCAAAATAATCACACAGAAACTGTATTATTTAAATCACTACTTGACCTATTAACTCTAGCCTCTTATTGGCTAACTCTTACATATTAATTTAACCCATCTCCATTAATCTGTGCATCACTACAAGGTCATGGCCTACCAGCAAAGTTTCAGCACATCTGTCTCCAGTGGTGGCTCCATGGTTTCTCTCTGACTCTGCCTCCTTTCTCCCAGCATTCAGCTTAGTTTTCCCTGCCTACTTAATTTTGCCATGCAGTTTCTTTATTCATTAATCATAATCACAGCACATAGAAAGGACTCCCACATCTAGTATGTATACTCAGAGTCAGAAACACACTCAACACTTTAACCTTTTGAATTTCTGCTAGGTGCTAAGAACCATATTATAAGATTTGAACTATTATCTCCTTAATTCTTCAACTTCCTTTGAGGTAGGTTTGTAGAAGTTGTCTCGGGTGCTTTGGTGTGCATCTGACATTGTGATTGTCCCTGTATTTCTGGGTCTGGGAGCTAGGAATCCCATAGCTCCAGTCTCTCTTGCCAGCTACTTTCGAACTTCAGCCAATAGGAGGCCATTACTTGTGATGAAGAAGTCATTCTTTGTTTGAGGTCTGCAGTGGCTTCAGGAAACTACATGTGGTTCTGGCTCCAGCAGGCTCCTAGGAGTCCCGGTTAGGTTCAGGAACTCCAGAAATGTTGTCTATGCATGCTTACAGATTAAGTATATTAACTTTCCTTATTTTTGTTCATCTATCCTTGTGGAGTTATGCCTTCCAGCAGTTATTCACAATAGCAACTGATGTGGGAGTCCCCTCTTCATGCTGTGAATATGTATTATTACCATTGGTTAACAAAGAAGCTACTTTGACCTCTGGAAAGGTAGAATAGGGCTAGAGGGGAAAGCTAAACTGAATGCAGAGAGAAAGAAGGCAGAGTTAGGCAGACACCATGTAGCTACCAAAGGAGAAAGATGCTAGAACCTTACCTGGTAAACCACAGCCTCATGGTAATACACAGATTACAAGAAATGGGTTAATTTAAGATATAAGAGCTAGGTAGGAATATGCTTAAGCCATTGGCCAAGCAGTGTTATAATTAATATAGTTTCTTTGTGATTATCCATGTCTGGGAGGCAGGAAAACAAAAGAACAATCTCCATCTACAAGCAACTTCCTTCTTCTGCACATCTAGCCTTTCCAAAACTTTTACAATCCATTTCCTATATTAAATCTCCATCTGCTATAAACACTTAGTGTGATTTCTGACATTCCTTCAATAGAAGAAAACATTACAATAATCTTTTTCAAAAACCATTTGTGACAGGTATTATCATTATCCTATTTCAGAAATAATATAAAAATGTCCCTGTCCTAACCAGCTTTCTAGGCACAGATGAGTTATCAGTAACATCTATTACCCCACAAATTTATCCTTTCATCATTCTTTCCTATTGCTGAATCCCCAAGATAGCCACAACCACTTCAGAAATGTCTCCCCAGTATTTCTGGGAATCTCTAAGGGGGATTTTCATGCCTTTCAATCCAAGACTCTAATATGCTATGACAGAGATCTGCCTCGAAGTTGCTTAGGAGAAAAATATGTGATTTGGTGTCCACACATGGCCAGGAAACATGTAAGTTTATACCAGAGAATTGAAGGAAATAAAACAGAACCAGAGCCATGGAGGAATGAAACACAGTGCCATCAGGGATTTCTCTTCTATCTTTGATGACAGCCTTTCTCTGATTCTATTCATTCATTCCTACTGCATTCTTCTCCACATGACAGCAGAAACAGCCACTGGCAATGCTAACATCATACACAGGCTTAAAGCATAGCCACAGACCTGGGAGACTATACTGTATTCCTTCCACTGGCAAGGAAAACAGTGAAACAAGCATTTGGATTGGCCACTCCATATCATGCCCTGTCCTCTGAGTCTTATCTTGTTTTGCTGGAGGTTTTTTGTTTGTTTGGTTGTTTGTTTGTTTGTTTATCTTTGAGGGGAGCATGGACAATGGGATGAAGGGGCAGGTGAAAAGTACTGTGCTAGCTATTTTTATGCAACACAAACTAGAGTTATCTGAAAGGAAGGAACCTTAATTGAGAAAAATCCCTCCATGAGATCTAGACATAGGCTATTTTCTTAATTAATGATTCATTGGGGAGGGTCCATTTCACTGTGGGTGGTGTCATCACTGGGCACATGGTCCTAGAGTCTACAAGAAAGTAGGCTGAGCAAGTCAGGGAAGCAAGCCAGTAAACAGTGCCCCTTCATGACGTTTACATCAGTTCCTGTGTCCAAGTTCCTGCCCTGTTTGAGTTTCTGTCCTGACTTCCTTCAGTGGTGGACTGTTACCTGGAAGTATAAGTTTAAATTAAACCCTTTCTTCTCCAAGTTGCTTTGGTCATAGTGTTTAATCACAACAATATTAACCCTAACTAGGACAGAAAGATGGAACCTGAAGAAAAAAATATCACCACCAGTCATTCCTAATGGCAGTGGTATGCTGGCCCCATCACACTTTCCTATCCCCAAGATCTACTGTTTCCTTTCAAAAGGGAGCAGGCAACAAGAGGCAACAACCAAGCAAGTCAAAACAAGATACAATAAGACAAGAAAAAAGCCCTCCTATCAAGGCTGGGCAAGTCAACCCAATAGAAGGAAACGAGTCCCAAGACAGGCAAGAGTCAGAGACACACTCACTTCCACTGTTAGAAATCCCACAAAAAACACCAAGCTAATAGGGACAACATATATAGAGAAATGGCTCATATCCATGTAGGTTCCATGCCTGCTCTTTCAGTCTCATTAGCCCATATGAGTTCTATTTAGTTGATTCAGTGGGCCATGTTCTCCTGGCATCTTCCATCACCTTTGACTCCTACAGTCTTTCCTCCCCTTCTTCCACAGGGTTCCCTGGGCTTCAGGGGGAAGGAACCAATGAGGAGTTTCAATTTAGACTCTTTCTGCATAATGTCTAACTATGACTCTCTGCAGCTGGATGAAGCCTCTCTGAAGACAACTGGGCAAAACACCAATCTATGAGTATAGTAGATTATCATCAGGAATCATTTCATTGATGGGGGCAGTCATGTTTGGTTCTACCCTAGGCCTCTGAGATATCCAGTTTCTGGTTCTGGTCATCCAGGCAGTATAGGTCATGTGTACCCTCTTGTGGTGTGGGCCTCAAGTTAAACCAGACATTGGTTGAACACTTCCATAAATTCTGCATCACCATTGCCCAGCACCTCTTCCAGGCAGGATAGGATGTGGGTCAAAGGTTTTGTGGCTCAGTTGGTGTCCACATTTCTCTTTTCATGACCTTTAGAGTACTTTCCTGTATCAAACAGACTAGAAAATAGAGATGAAGGCTCCATGTAGGCACCAGCTTGACCTCTCTACATTCAATAAGCTATGCGGATGTTGGCCTTGGCACTGGGGCCCCACTTACAGTTTTCAAAGAGCAACCCTCTGTCCTAGCAGCAGCCTGGATTGTTTAGAGAACTTCATGGGACCCCCTCAACCAACAACTCAACCAAATCAGACCTGGCCTATCACTGGAAGCTCCATCTGACTACAAAAACAAATGGCCATTTTAGATGTTGTATCCTCCATTACTAGGAGTCTTCACTAGGGTCTTGCTCTCCATCTCTCTCCCCCATATGATCCCTCTTGTTCCCATCCTCACCTGCTCCCAATCTACTAGAAAAATCTATTTTATATCCACTTCCTAGGGAGATCCATGTATCCCCTAGAGCCTTCCTCTTTATATAACCTCTCTGGGTCTGTGGATTGTAGCTTGGTTATTATATTACTTAAAAGTTAATGTCTACTTATAAGTGAGTACATACTATATTTGTCTTTCTGGCTCTGGGTTACCCCACTCAGGATGATTCTTTTCTAGTTCCATCCATTTGCCTACAAATTTCCTGATGCCATTTTTTAACAGCTAAGTAATACTTCATTGTGTACATGTACCACATTTTCTTTTTTTATTTAAAAATAAGCCTTTTAAAAATATATGCATTAATGTAGTATAATTGATGTTTTGATATATGTATCAATTATGCAACGGCTAAGTCACACCAACAAAAACAATGCAGACTTACATTAACAGTGGTTCAAAGAAATATCATATAATAAATCATAAAACACTTAAATAACGAAACAAAAATAAGTATGGACAAACTTGCAGAATGAGTCATAGCAGAAGGCATAGGTAAATTCATGGAATGGCTTTTAAAGAAAGCTCAGATTCATAAATGTTCTTTATAAATTTCCCATGAGTCAGAAACATTAATTTTAATGAGATTTTTTTTCTATTTTTAATTTTAAAAATCATATCCTTTATTTTTGAGATTATAATATTCTAACATCATTTTCACCTTCCCTTTCCTCCCTCCAAACTCTCACAGCCACAACACCAAAGAAGAAGCCATAGTCCAAAACTATAAAGAGGAGATGAAACACTTAACAAGGCAGGGGGGAAAAGAAGCAAGGAGGTGACTCAGCAAACAAAAAGAAATCTCCCCTCCAACCTGGGTACCCAGCAGGGGGTTACAGGAGCTCAAAGTACCCTAAAGACTGAAGGCACCCCGCTGAGCACAGACTGATGGTCATAAATTCAGGCAGGAACCATAGTGAAGATATAATAGAAGGATCACCACAGCATGGGCCAAAGAATGAGGAAGAAGAAACCACCCATGAGCAAGGCTGCTTTTCTAGGGACTTCATCCTTTTATGTAGTGAGCATTAGCTGTTCACATATCTTATCAGGCCCCTGGCTTATCATGTCAGTAGTTACAGAGAAAATGTTGAAGGAGGAGGTCCCGGGTTCATTATAGCAGTTTTGATACTCAACTAGGTGTGTTGTCTTGCTGCCCTTCCTGTTTTCAGGCAAATATTTCAATACCAGTAGAGAAAGGGTGATTCTAGAAAGCTTGGATTCTGGCTGCATGTCATAACCCTCTTCTCTCTCTGAAGGCGTAAGTCACTAACAATGCCACACCAGTTTGGAATTATGATTAATAGGGTGATATTTATTTAAAGGGGAAAAAAACTTACAGATCACAACAGCCCTCTGTGCAACCAGGAAGGGAGTCTAGTCGCCTGGGGAGCAGGAAGTGGAGAGAGAGAGGGGAGAGGGAAGTGGCCATTTTTTTAAAGGGAGAGAAACCACGCCCCAATGGGCTGGTATCTCAGCAGCTATAGGCTGGAGGAGCGGAAGGACCTCCTGCAACATCTCTCTAACATTTGAGCTGTGCCATTTCCTCATGTCTCTCTCTCGCTCTCTCTCTCTCTCTCTCTCTCTCTCTCTCTCTCTCTCACACACACACACACACACAGAGAAACACACACACATGCACACACACACACATACACATCAAATGAGAAACATCCATCAAGAACAAGAATAATAGGTACTACAGAGAAGGGGGAGGAAGGATCATAGGAACCAAAGGGGTCAGGGACAAGAAGAGAACATGGCCCACAGACACAATTGACAAGGACTCATGGTGCTCACAGAGATCAGGGAGCCTATAGGGCTCTCACCTAGGATCACTGAATATACATTATGATTGAGTAGCTTAGTGTTCTTGTAGAACTCAGAACAGTGGGAATGGGGCAGTTGCTGACTCTTTTGCCTGCATATGGGACCCTTCTCCTACTGGGTTACGTCATCCAGCCTTGACGTGATGGTGTGTGTGTGAACTTAATGTAGCATATTATGCTGGGTTTGGTTAATATCCCTGGGAGGCCTGCTCTTTTCTGAGGGGAAATGGAGGGGGAATAGATCTGAGGAAAAGGAGAGAAAGAGGGGAGGTTGGAGAGGAGGGAATGGTAACTTCAGTTAGGGTGGAATATATGAAAGAATAAAAACGAATAGACTTAAAGGTTCAATGTAACCAACATACAAACATTGCAAACTTCCCTAAGGGTATGAGCAGTAATTCATGGAGAATCTGTAAGTTAGAAACCTTGGATAGTTGTGCTCTTTCTTCAATATTAGTGGCTACTGTTACTATTTTTGAAAGCCTGGCAGGTCCTTCTGACAGCTGTGATCCTGAGGTACAATGTCCAGTTCAGGCAAAATGCTACTGAAATTTATTCTTCAGTTGAGGGACATCTAAGTTTATTGACAGAGGTTTCTGTCTCACCTGGTCTCACAGCCATTCAGTCCCAAAGAAACACACAGAGACCTACATTAATTATCAACTCAGGCTTCTTAATGCTTATATCTTATATTAACCCACAAATTTTGTTTGCATTACAAACGTGGCTTGGTACCTTTTATTAGAGAGGCATTCTCATCTTGCTTCCTCTGTATCTGGGTGATGACTGAAGATTGAGCCTTTCATATTCCCAGAATTCTCCTGCTCTGGTTGCCCCACCTATACTTCTTGCCTAGCTACTGGCCAATCAGCATTTTATTAAACAAATACAACTGACAAATCTTTTTTATTAATTTATTTATTTATAAAATAAATTAATTAAATAAATAATGGGATTTTGATGGGGATTGCATTGAATCTATAGATTGCTTTTGGTAGAATTGTCATTTTTACTATGTTGATCCTCCCAATCCAAGAGCAAGGGAAATCCTTCCATTTTCTGGTGTCCTCTTCAATTTCTTTCTTCAAAGACTTAAAGTTC
>NC_022026.1:6556085-6561489 GCF_000317375.1 Microtus ochrogaster | reverse complement strand
TTTTTTTTCCTTTTCTCAATAAAATAAAAAAGAAAAAAAAAGAAAATATTTTCTGGGCCTCAGAGCAGGTATTCCTCACCTTCTTCTATTCTTCACCTTCTTGTATTCCTAGCCTTCTTAGGTTAGCCTTCTTCTCATGATGTCCTGAATTTTCTGGTTGTTTTGTGTAAGGAAGTTTGTAGATTTAACATTTTCTTTGACTGCCGTATTTATTTTTATCATATCTTCAATGTCTGAGATTCACTCTTCCATTCTTGTATTCTGTTGGTAAAGTCTGCCCCTATAGTTCCTGTTCACATTCTTAAAATTTTTATTTCCAGAATTCTTTCAGTTTGTGTTTTTTTTTATTATTTTTATTTTCATTTTCAGGTCTTGAACAGTTTTATATTCATTTCCTCCAATTGTTTGTTTCTGTTTTCCTGGATTTCTTTAAGTTATTTATTCACTTCCTCTTTAAAGACCTCTATCATCTTCATATAGATAGTTTAAGGTCTTTTACCTGTGCTTCACCTAGGTTGGAATACTCAGGGCCTGCCGTGGTAGAATTATGGACTCTGATGGAGCTGTGTTATCCTGGCTGTTGTTGAATGTGTTCTTACATTGGCATCTAGGCAGCTGTTTGGGGGACGATTATAGGTCTACATGCTGATTTCTGGATTTGTCTTTGTTGGATGGCTGTTTTGCTTCTTGGTTGGCTGTTTTGCTTCTTGGTTTCTGTTTCCTCTTGGATTTAAAGAGAGTATGTTACATGCATGTTGCCTGTTAGGATGGCATATTCATGGGGAATACTTGCTGGTGTTGGAGGCAGGGGAAAGGGAAGTGGGGGGGGGGGCTCTGTGGGATCTGTAAATAGCATGTATAGGGAAAAAGAGGTTGCTGTTCTGTTGCAGAGCTAAGGATGAACAGAGAAAGTGTAAAATGTACATGAGCAGCCTACCTGGTCTTCTGCTGACCATCTTTTTTTTTTTTTTTTTTTGGTTTTTCGAGACAGGGTTTCTCTGTAGCTTTGGAGCCTGTCCTGGAACTCCCTTGGTAGACCAGGCTGGCCTCGAACTCACAGAGATCCGCCTGTCTCTGCCTCCCAAATGCTGGGATTACAGGCGTGTGCCACCACTGCCCGGCTGCTGACCATCTTTTTAGGTGTCAATTGGACATTTATATACTTTCATTGGCAGAATATCTATTCAAGTTCATCCCATTTGTAAACAGGTTTTGTCATCATTTTTTTTGCTAAGCTATAGAAATTCTTTATATATTCTAGATATAAAGCCTTTATCAAATATATGACTTGCAAATATTTCACCTATTCGATTGGTTATCTTGTTACTATGTTTAATAATGTTTTTGACGCACACATGATTTTAATTTTGAAAAGAACCAATTTATCTTTTTTATTGCTTGTGTTTTGGATATCATACTCAAAAATCCATCATCAAGCCTAATGTTATAAAGCTTTTTTCTTTATGTTTCCTTCTAAGATTTTTGTGCTTTCGGCTCTCATATTTATGTCTTTGATTCATTTGGGTTAATTTTGCATGTGGATTAATTTTACATAGACATTAACTTTCTCAACCTGCTTATCAATATTCAGATTCCCCAGGAATAATCATTGAAAATGTTTTCTTTCAGGTGGATGGTGGTGGCACCTGCTTTTAATCCCAGCACTTGGGAGGCAGACACAGGCAGATCTCTCAAAGTTCGAGATCAGGGTGGTCTACAGAGTGAGTTCCAGGACAGCTAAGGCTACACAGAGAAACCCTGTCCCAAAAAAAGCAATAAATAAATAAATAAATAAATAAATAAATAAATAAATAAGAGAATGTTTTCTTTCTACCTAACAAATGGTCTTGACCCTTTTCAAAACTAAGTTGGCAATATATGTTAGGGTTTATGTTTGGGCTGGATGCTCTCTTCCATTTTTCTTAAAGTCTGTTCATGCCACTCCCATACTGTCATGCATGCTGTCGCATACTATACTTTAAGTTATAAAATCAGCAAGTGAAGGAGTTCCAACTATGCTCAGTGTCAGCAATTCAAGGTCCCTTGAAATTTCAAAGGAATTGTAAGATGCAAGCTATTCTCCCAGATACTCAAGGAACCAGAAGAAAAAGATTACATGTTCAAAACCTGCCTGGGCAGGTAAAAATGCAAAAGGTGAAGGAGAAAAGGGAAAATAAATAAGAGAGGAGGAAGAAAGGGTAGAGGAGAAAAAAGGGGGGAAGAAGAGAATGGGAAATAGAATTAATCTAAGCCGTATTTTCCTGCTTTTTCTAAAGAATACCATGGAGTTTTGACAGGGATTTAATTGAATTTTTGGTTGCTTTGAGGAGTATTACATCTCACCATTACTAACGATTCTACTTCATGAGTACACATGCCATTCCATTAATATGTGCCTTCTTTAATTTTGTTCAGCAACAATTTTGAATTTATAATATACAGAATTTTTATTAATTTAATTATGCATACAGTGTTCTGTACTGCATGTTTTCCTGCAGGTCAGAAGAGGGTACCAGATCTCCCTTGAGATGGTTGTGAGCCACCATGTGGTTGCTGAAAATTGAGTTCAGGACCTCTGGAAGAAGAGTCCGTGCTCTTAACCTCTGAGTCATCTCTCTAGCCCGCATATGTAGGAGGGAGAGGAGTGAGCTACTTGTTTTTCCCTGCCACCCAGATAGCTTAGCCCCAAAATAATCATACAGAAACTGTATTAATTAAATCACTGCTTGGCCCATTAGGTCTAACTTCTTATTAGCTAACTCTTTTATTAATTTTACCCATTTCTATTAATCTGTATATTACCATGTGGCAGTGGCTTATGGGCAAAGATTCGGCATGTCTAACTCTGGCAGCAGCTCCATAGCATCCCCCTTACTCTGCCCTTCTTTCTCCCACCATTCAGTTCTGTCTTGCCAACCTACCTAAGTTCTGCCCTATCAACAGGCCAAGGCAGTTTCTTTATTCATTAATGGTAATCACAGCACACAGAGAGGACTCCCACATCATGCATACAAGATTTTTTTTATGTCTTTGTTTAAGTCTATTACTAAATATTCTATTCTTGATTATGCTACTATAAATAACACTGCTTTCTTAATTCCATTTTAATATAGATTTCTTTTTGTTACTATATAGAACTACAACTGATACTAATTTTGTGAGTTGGTTTGCATTCTTCAACTTGGAAGAATTAGTGTCTCTTTTCTTAGTTGGAATTCTCATATCTCTTGTCAGTAACAGGCCTTCACCAAATGTCTGCTGAATAAAGAAAAATATTTTTAAAAACTCCACCAAACACTGCAAATGGTACTTTTGATGAGAACACTTCTCTAAAGAGTGTCATTTCTCAAATGAGAAAGGCTTTCTCTATAGTGTATTATTCTTTACTATTAGCAGTCCAAGATAGCATTACTCATTCCTAGAACAAGCAGAGTCTTTCAGCCAGCATTTAAATATAAGTTATATGCACCTCTACTTATTTCTATCTTTTGATAACATACCTGTTGTTAAAATATCAAAATATTTATTGACCATTTCCCTCAGGATCTTAAGTGCCCCTACCACAAGATTTACTACTTATGATAAATTGTTTCAGTAATAGTGCATGGTTAGTGAATCACATCTATTATTATTTTTCTTTGCTGGTTCTCTTCCAAATTAATTCAAGATTTTGCCATGTTATTTGCTTAGGTCACTAGAACATCAACAAATGTAATCTAAACAGTAGCTGGAAAATGGGTATTGTAGCTACTTATATTGGGACCTAGATGTTATGTGAGGAAGCCCAGAATACCCACTTAAAATACATGGCCCAGACAACAGGCAAAAATCAATCATCAGAAATATAAACCATGTTACTTCACAAAACTTAGCCAGGCCACTAGGTGACTATAGTTACATAAGTGACTCTATGTAAGCTTTAACATCATTTTGAAGCAACTTTAAATCACCTGGGAAGAGAATAATAATTGAAGAATTACCTAGATAAGGTTGGCCTATCAGTAGATCTGGCCTATGGTTACCTGCATAGGATCCACACAAGATTAAGCCAGCCCAAATCTCAGCATAGATTGTTTAAATGATCTTAAGCCCCAGCCCCTTACTGAGGAGCTATTGGCAGTTGATAGTTACTTGGGGACAGAGAATTACTCTTTTTTGAGACAATCCTACCATAGCCATGATAAGACTCCATGCTCTAGTGGATAACTGCTGTGGAATAATCCTTCTGTAAACTGTGTAAATTATACTGTGATTGGTTAATAAAGAAGCTGACTGGCCAATAGCTGGACAGGATAAGGTTAGGTGGGAAAACCAGGCTCAGGACACTGGGAGGAAGAACGGCAGAGTCAGAGGAGTCACCAGTGAGACACAGAGAGAAAACAGAAAGTACAAGATGAAAGAAAGTTAACACCATGTGGCAGAATGTAGATTAATATAAATGGGCTAATTTAAATTATAAGAGCTAGCTAAAAATAAACCTGAGCTATGAGCCAAGCATTTATAATTACTATTAAGCCTCTTAATGGTTATTTGGGAGTGGCTTCTGAGACACAGAGAAATTCCACCTACAAATGGCTTCACACCCATGTACATATGGTCAAGACTAAGTGCAATTAATGGATAATTTTTAAAAAAAAAACATCAAAATATTAGTAGCCTGATATGCCAACAGGGATGTAAGGAATCTGGGGGAGTTGAGGTGAAAATATAGTTTAAGCATATTTCATTTTTTATGTATGAAATTCTTCAAATAAAGAAAAATTAAATAATATGTTCATGGAATTAAACCATTATATTTTAGAATGACTGGTTGTAAAGCCAACATTAGATATCACCTAATTATGAATGAACAAAATTGCTCCCACAGATTCCAATGATGTGAGGTAACAGAAAGTTCCCAGAATGCAAATGTGCTCATCCCATACCTTTCTCTTTTAGAAAAAAAAATGAACATGCATGTCTACCAGTTAATTTAAAATATACTCTGCTTATTTAAAAAAAAAACTTTATCAACTACTAATAATTCTGGGTACTAACTGGGTGGTAGATAGATATTGCCCCCTTGAACACAATGAGAAATTTTCGAAGACTTTTTAATCAGTGATTTATTGTTTCAACCACTTTTAGAAGGCAAATGAATATATAATTCTAATGTGGGCTTAATTCTTCTCACAGCTTTACCTCCTCTCCCCCAATTATACAAGAGAAGTAAATCTTACTTGATAAAGAATTGCATCTCTAAGATAACCTTTTAATCTTCCAGGTAAGATAATTCCTAGTCTACTTCTTTCATGTGTAAACAGTGCGCATTTCTCAATATCTTCAAGGAAGTGCCCCAGCCAATTTTTTTTTAATTTATTTTTTTTTTGTTTTATTTATTTATTAAAGATTTCCATCTCTTCCC
>NC_022026.1:6550017-6554518 GCF_000317375.1 Microtus ochrogaster | reverse complement strand
GATTCAATGCAATCCCCATCAAAATCCCATCAAAATTCTTCACAGATCTGGAGAAGACAATAATCAACTTTATATGGAAAAACAAAAAACCCAGCCAATGTTTTTTAAACCCACAATTCTGCTTTTACGGCATCAACAATAGCCTTCTGTGGATTTCTGTGAAGACAAAAGATTCCATTACAAATTCCCTGAAGGAAGGGTAGCTTCACTGTTCCAGGAAGATTTAAAATTCCTTAAACTATGTGTCTTTGAAGTTTGGAAGCTCTTTGATAATTTTACTTTCCTTTACTGAAGAAAATCTGAGGCTCTAGTAAACCAGTCAAGTGAAACTTCCTATAGAAGACAATCTTTAAAGAGCATGGAATTGAGTTAGAATGATGGGAATGTGCATTTTCTTTTCTGTGCCTGAGATCTTTTATTAGAATTGAAATTGCTTAGTATACCTACTATTTTATTCATAAAACATTTTGTTATGCCCTACACTTTGTAGGGAAGCTGAGGACAAGTTGAGGGTCTTTAACCAAGTTTATTTGTACTTGTTCACAAGGCTGAGGTCTGGATGGATTCAATCCCAATGTATTCCAGATGGCTCTCCATTGACATTGCCTGCACATTTGGTTCCAATGCTAATCCGACATCTGACCTTAGTCTCAGGAAGGGCAAAGGGCAATTAGGGCTACATCTGTGCTAACATCCCCACTGTGGAAAGAAGCCAATCTTTGATAAATTGTATAATTTGTCACCACCTTCACACAGGTTTTATTAGCATATATTAATTATTCAAGATATATTTTATTATGGCATTTTCATAAATATATAAATTATATAGTTTGTTTATACTCTCGCTCCATTGCTTTCTGTTTCTGTTATTCTCTCCTTTCACTCTCAGTAATCCCCTATTCTCTTTCTGGATTGATTTCCATGTCTTTTTGTGACCAAATGAGTTGAATTCAGGTACCAGGAGCATAGGTGAGGAGTTACTTATAGAAGCATCAGCAACATTTCAGTGGCTACACGACTGAAGAAAATCTCTCTCTCTCTCTCTCTCTCTCTCTCTCTCTCTCTCTCTCTCTCTCTCTCTCCTCCCCCCAATCATTACCTGCCTACAGATCCTCAGAACTTTGGGAACCCTCCTACTTTCATGACAGAATGTTGATGGAGCAAATCTTACCCAGTTCTTGTCTAGAAAATATGACTGTTGTACCTTCTGCTCCTGCTGCAGGGGCTTCTTTGTCCCACATGACCCTGCCCTTCCCCCAAGTTCGTCCTTTTGTCTGAGGGGTCCTTGGGTTACCAGGAGTCCCTGTCCCGGTGCTGAGGAGATCAATCCAGACTGGTGATTGTGTGCCATCCTGGGGCGGACAGTCTGGGAAGGGAGCACAGGGCCCCTCCAACTCCAGCTGCAGGGGCTTCTTTGTTCCAAATGACCCTGCTTATTGTCTGCGAGGTCCTTGGCCCAGGAAAAGTTTCTGTTCCTGCACTTAGGAGATCCACCCAGAGAGTCAGTCACAGCATAGATTGGAGCAAGATGCCAAGACTCTTCTGGCTGCATTTGAATGAAGAGATGGGCAGGCGCCAATGCAAAAATTCCTCCAACAACCTGAAAGGCAACATGACAACACCAAAATCCAGGGATCACACAACAAGAAGACTTGAACACCCTATTCCAGAAGAAGAAGAAATCGACCTTAAACATAACATTATGAAAGTAATAGAGGACCTAAAACAGGATGTGAAAAACTGCTTTAAAGAAATGGAGAAGACAAAAAAAAGGTAGAAGAAATGAATAAATCTCTCAAAGATACCCAAAAAAAACAAGATAAAGCAATCAAACAGGTAATGGAAACAGTACAAGACTTGAAAAATAAAATGGAGGTAATGAAGAAAACATAAACCGATGGAAGACTGGATATGGAAAATCTGGAAAAATGAACAGGAACTACAGAGACAAGTATAATCAAGAGAATACAAGAGATAGAAGAATGAACCTCAGACACCAAAGATACTATAGAGGAAATAAACTCATTGATTGAAGAAAATAACAAATCAAACAAATTCTTAACACAAAACATCCAGAATAACTGAGACACTGTGAAAGACAAAAATCTAAGAATAATAGGGGTAGAAAAAGAAGAATTACAGCTCAAAGACCCAGAAAATATGTTCAACAAAATTATAGAAGAAAACTTTCCCAACCTAAAGAAGGATATTCTTATGAAGGTATAAGAAGCATACAGAACACCAAATAGAATAAATCAAAATAGAAGGATCCCCTCACCATATAATAATCAAAACACAAAACATACATAATAAAGAAAGAATATTAAGAGCTTCAAGGGGAAAAGGTCAAGTAACATATAAAGGGAAACCTAACAGAATTACACCTGACTTGTCAATGGAAACCATGAAAGCCAGAAGGTCTTGGATAGATGTGCTGCAGATACTAAGAGACCATGGATGCAAGCTCACATTAATATACCCAACAAAGCTTGCATTCAACAGCGATGGAGAAAACAAGATATTCCAGGGCAAAAACAGATTTAAACAATACATACCCACAAACCCAGCCTTACAGAAAATACTAGAAGGAAAACCACAAACCAAGGAAGCCAATAACACCCATAATAGCACAAGCATTTGACAACCCTTCACCAGCACAACTCAAAGAAGGGAAACACACAAACACTACCACCAGAAAAAATAATCGGAGTTAACAACCACTGGTCATTAATATCACTTAATATCAATGGACTCAATTCACATATAAAAGGGCAAATGTTAGGAAAATGGATATGAAAACAGGATCCAAAATTCTGCTGTTTACAAGAAACACATCTCAACCACAAAGACAGACACTACCTCAGAGTAATGGGTTGGGAAAAGGATTTTCAATCAAATGGACCAAAGAAACAAGCGGGTGTGGCTATATTAATATCTAACAAAATTGATTTCAAACTAAAATCAATCAGAAGAAATGGAGAAGGACACTTTCTACTCATAACAGGAACAATTCATCAGGAGTAGTCTCAATCCTGAATATCTAGGCCCCTAATAAAAAAGCATCCACTTATATAAAAGAAACATTACTAGAACTCAAAGCATACATCAAACTCCACACTCTAATAGTAGGAGATTTCAACACTCTTCTCTTACCAATGGACAGGTCAATCAGACAGAAACCTAAAAGAGAAATAAGAGAATTAATGGAGGTAATAAATCAAATGGACTTAACAGACATCTATAGAACATTCCACCCAAACAGAAAAGAATATATCTTCTTCTCAGCATCTCATGGAACCTTTTCAAAAATTGATTACATAAGTGGTAACAAAGCAAACATCCATAGATACAAAGAAATTGTAGTAACCACCTGTGTACTATCAGATCACCATGGAATAAAGTTAGAATTCAACAACAATTCTACCCCAGAAAGCCGACAAACTCATGGAAACTGAACAATCAACTACTGAACCACCCCTGGGTCAAGGAAGAAATAAAGAAAGAAATTAAAGTCTTCCTTGAATTAAACAAAAATGAAGACACAACATACCCAAAACTATGGGGAACTATGAAAGCACTGCTAAGAGGAAAGTTCATAGCACTAAGTGCCCACATAAACAAAGTGAAGAAAGCACACATTAGAGACTTAACAGCACACCTGAAAGCTCTAGAAAAAAAAGAAGCAGACTCACCCAGGAGGAGTAGAAGACTGGATGGAAATAATCAAACTGAGGGCTGAAATCAACAAAATAGAAAAACACAAAACAATCCAAAGAAACAATGAAACAAAAAAACTGGTTCTTGGAGAAACTCAACAAGATTGATAAACCCCTATCCAAACTAATCAAATGGCAGAGAGAGAATATGCAAATAAATAGGATCAGAAATGAAAAGGGGGACATAACCACAGACACAGAGGAAATTCAGAGAATCGTTCGATCTTACTACAAAAGTCTGTATGCCACAAAATTGGAAAATGTGAAAGAAATGGACATTTTTTAGATAAGTACCATATAACAAAATTAAATCAAGACCAGGTGAACAATTTAAATAGACCTGTAAGTCACGAGGAATTAGAAGCTGTCATCAAAAACCTCCTTACCCAGGACAAGATGGTTTCAATGCAGAATTCTATTAGAACTTCCAAGAAGACCTAATACCTGTACCCCTTAAAGTGTTTCACAAAATAGAAACAGAAGAGACATTGCCAAAGTCCTTTTATGAAGCTACAGTTACCCTGATACCAAAACCACACATACTCAACCAAGAAAGAGAATTACAGACCAATCTCACTCATGAACATCTACGCAAAAATTCTTAATAAAATACTGGCAAACCGGATCCAACCAAGAACACATCCAAAAATTATACATTATGATCAAGTAGATTTCATCCCAGAGATGCAGGGCTGGTTCAACATATGAAAATCTATCAATGTAATCCATCATATAAATAAACTGAAAGAAAAAAAACCAAATGATCATTTCATTAGATGCTGAAA
>NC_022026.1:6548159-6549630 GCF_000317375.1 Microtus ochrogaster | reverse complement strand
TCTAACCAAGGAAGTGAAATATCTCTTTGACAAGAACTTTAAGGCTTTGAAGAAATAAACTGAAGAGGATACCAGAAAATGAAAGGATCTCCCATGCTCTTGGATTGGTAGGATCAACATAGTAAAAATGGCAATTCTACCAAAAGCAATTTATAGATTCAATGCAATCCCCATCAAAATCCCAACAAAATTCTCCACAGACCTTGAGAGAACAATAATCTTTATATGAAAAAACAAAAAAAAAACAGGATAGCCAAAACAATTCTATACAATAAAAGTACTTCTGGAGGCATCATCCTTGACTTCAAACTCTATTACCGAGCCACAGTAATGAAAACAGCTTGGTATGGCATAAAAAATAGAGATGTTGACCAATGGAATCGATTCGAAGATCCTGATATTAACTCACAAACCTATGAACACCTGATTTTTGACAAAGGAGCTAATATTATACAATGGAAGAAAGAAAGCATCTTTAACAAATGGTGCTGGCATAACTGGATGTCAACCTGTAGAAGAATGAAACTAGATCCATATCTATCACCATGCATAAAACTCAAGTCCAAACTGATTAAAGACCTCACTATTAATCTGAACACACTGAACCTGATAGACAAGAAAGTGGGAAGTAGTCTGCAAACATGGTCACAGGAGACCACCACCTATGTATAACCCCAGTAGCACAGACAAAAAGAGCAACAATGAATAAATGGGACCTCCTAAAATTGAGAAGCTTCTGTAATGTAAAGGACACTGTCATGAAGAAAAAAAGCAACCTACTGAATGGAAGATCTTTACCAACCCTGCACCAGACAAAAATCTGATCTCCAAAATATATATAAAGAACTCAAGTAACTAGACATTAAAATTCTAATTAACCCAATTAAAAACTGGGGTACTGAACTGAACAGAGAATTCTCAACAGAAGAAATTCAAATGGCCAAGAGACACTTAAGGCCATGCTCAACCTCCTTAGTGATCAGGGAAATGCAAATCAAAATAACTTTGAGGTATCATCTTATACCTGTCAGAATGGCTAAAATCAAAAACACCAATGATAGCCTATGCTGGAGCGGATGAGGGGTTAGGAGAACACTCATCCATTGTTAGTGGGACTGCAAACTTTTGCAACCACTTTGGAAATGAATGTGGCAGCTTCTCGGGAAACTGGGAGTCAACCTACCTCAGGATCCAGCAATACCACTCTTGGGAATATATCCAAGAGATGCCCAATCATACTACAAAAGCATTTGTTCAACTATGTTCATAACTGCACTATTTGGAATAGCCAGACCCTGGAAACAACCTAGGTGCCACTCAATAGAAGAATGGATAAAGAAGGTGTGACACATATATACTTTAGAGTTCTACTCAGTGGGAAAAAAAAACACAATGACATCTTGAATTTTGCATGCAAATGGATGGAAATAGAAAACACTTTACTGAGTGAGATAACCCAGACCCAAAAAGA
>NC_022026.1:6543978-6547826 GCF_000317375.1 Microtus ochrogaster | reverse complement strand
GGTGCCTGAACTGGCCTTCTCCCATAGCCACACAGATGAATATCTTGCATATCACCATAGAACCTTTCATCTGGCGATGGATGGAGATAGAGACAAGAGACCCATACTGGAGCACTGGACTGAGCTCCCAAGGCCCAAATGAGGAGCAGAAGGAGGGAGAATATAAGCAAGGAAGTCAGGACTGCGAGGGGTGTGCCCACCCACAGAGACAGTGGGAATGATCATTAGAACTTACCAAGGCCAGCTGGACTGGAGCTGAATGAGCATGTGATCAAACCAGACTCTCTGAATGTGGCTGACAATGACGGCTGACTGAGAAGCCAGGGACAATGGCACTGAGATTTGATTCTACTGCATGGACTGGCTTTTTGGGAGCCTAGTCTGTTTGGATGCTCACCTTCCTAGACCTGGATGGAAGTGGGAGGGCCTTGGACTTCCCACAGAGCAGGGCACTGTGACTTCTCTTAAAGCTGGAGAGCGAGGGGGAGTGGGAGCAGGTGGAGTGGGAGGGAAACAGGAGGATGGGAGGAGGTGGAAATTTTTAATAAATAAATTTAAAAAAAAGAAAATATGACTGTTGTACCTGCACAATTTAACTGAGAAAAAAAGGTATTGAGTTAAACTTGGGACATGGAATGAGTACACATGCACAATGTTTTAGAGGAAAATAATGAGTAGACACAACAAATACAACTAGGATAATTGTTTTAAGATTTATTTTATTACACAGGAGCAGGACAAAGCCAGTGACCTAGGCCAGAGCAGACTTGAGGCAGCAAACTCCACAAGAACAGGATTGAGCCACCAAACTGAGCCAGAGCAGGCCTGGAATGGTGAACTCCATGGGAGCAGGAGCAAATCCAGACCAGGGTGTTGTCTGAGGTTTCTGTTCTGCCTGGTTCCTGCAGTTGTTAAGTCCCAAAGAAATCATACAGAGGTCTTTGTTAGTTATAAACTTATTGGCCTAGTAGCTCAGACTTCTTATTAACTCTTATAACATATATTAGCGTATTATTCTTGTCTATGTTAGCCACATGGCTCAGTACCTTATTTCGTGAAGCAGTCACATCTTGCTTCTTCTGTGACTGGGTTATGCCTGAAGACTAAGCTTCCCTCTTCCTAGAATTTCCTGTTCTCATTGCCCCACCTCTACTTCCTGCCTGGTAAGAGGAAAGTTCATAGCATTAGATGCCTACATAAAGAAGCTAGAAAAATCCCACACTAGTGAATTAAAAGAACATTTGAAAACTTTAGAACAAAAGTTAGCAAACTCACCCAAGAGAACTAGGTGGCAGGAAATAAACAAATTGAAAGCTGAAATCAACAAACAAGAAACAAAGAAAAAAATAAAAAGAATCAATTAGACAAAAAGTTGGTTCTTCGAGAAAAATCAACAAAATGGAAAAACCTTTATCCAAACTAACCAAAAGGCAGAGAGAGAATATCCAAATTAACAAAATCAGATATGAAAAGGGAGACATAACAATGGACATGGAGGAAATAAAGAGAATCATCAGGTCATATTTCAAAACCTGTACTCCACAAAATTGGAAAACGTAAAGGAAATGGATAAGTTTCTGGATAAATATCACTTACTAAAATTAAATCAAGACCAGATAAGCAAATTAAACAGGCCTATACTGCTGAAAAAATAGAAACAGTCATCAAAAGTCTCCCAACCAAAAACAACCCAGGACCAGATGTTTCAGCTCAGAATTCTATAAGACTTTCAAAGAAGAACTAATACCAATACTCCTCAAATTGTTCCACACAATAGAAACAGAAGGAACATTGCCAAACACTTTTTATGCTGCTACAATAACTCTGATACCCAAACAACATGAAGACATTACTAAGAGAGAATTACAGACCAGTCTCACTCACAAACATTGATGCAAAAATACTAAATAAAATACTTAGAAAGAATCATCATCCACCATGATCAAGTCAGCTTCATTCCAGTGATGCAGGGATGGTTCAACATGCGAAAATCTGTCAACATAATTCAACATATAAACAAACTGAAAAATAAAAGCTACATAATCATCTGTTTAGATATTGGAAATCTTTTGATAAAATACATCATTCCTTCATGATAAAGGTCTTAGAGAGAGCAGGGATACAAGGAACATATCTAAACATAATAAAGGAAATATGCAGCAAGCCAAGAGCCAACATAAAACTAAATGGAAAGAAACTCACAGCAATCCCACTGAAATCAGGAACAAGACAAGGCTGTCTACTCTTTCCATATCTATTCAATATAGTTCTTGAGGTCCTAGCTAGAGCAATAAGACAACAAAAGGAAATCAAAGGTGATACAAATCAGAAAGAAGTCAAACTCTCAATATTTGCTGATGCTATGATAGTTTACATAAGCGACCCCAAAAATACTACCAAAGAACTTCTACAACTTATATACACTTTCAGTAATCTAGCAGGATACAAGATTAATTTAGAAAAAAACCAGTAGCCCTCCTGTACACAGATGATAAATGGGCTGAGAAAGAAATCAGTGAAACATCAACCTTCACAATATCCACAAATAGCATAACATATCTCAGAGAAACTCTAACCAAACAAGTGGAAAACTTGTATGACAAGAACTTTAAGTCTTTGAAGAAAGAGATTGAAGAAGACACCAGGAAGTGGAAAGATCTCCCATGCTCTTCGGTAGGTAGAATTAATATAGTAAAAATGGCAATCTTACCAATAGCAATCTACAGATTTAGTGCAATGCCCAGCAAAATCCCAGCAAAATTCTTCACAGACCTTGAAAGAATGGTACTCAACTTCACATGAAAAAGCAGAAAACCCAGGATAGCCAAAACAATCCTGTACAATAAAAGAACTTCTGGAGGCATCACAATCCCTAACTGACTTCAAACTCTACTACAGAGCTACAGTACTGAAAATAGTCTGGTATTGGCATAAGAACAGACAGGAGGACCAATGGAACTGAATAGAAGACCCAGATTTTAATCCACACACTTTCGAACACCTGATTTTTGACAAAGAAGAAAAAAATAACAAATGGAAAAAAGAAAGCATATTAACAAATGGTGCTAGCATAACTGGATATCAACATGTAGAAGAATGAAAATAGACCCATATCTATCACCATGTACAAAACTCAAGTCCAAGTGAATCAAGGACCTCAACATAAAGCCATCCACACTGAACCTTATAGAAGAGACAGTGGGAGGAAATACACTTGAATGCATTGGCTCAGGAGACCAGTTCCTAAATATAACCCCAGCAGCACAGACACTGAGAGAAACAGTTAATAAATGGGACCTCCTAAAACTGAAAACCTTCTGTAAAGCAAAGGACACAGTCAACAAGACAAAATGACAGCCCACAGAATGGGAAAAGATCTTCACTAACCCCACATCAGACAGAAGTCTGATCTCCAAAATATACAACAAACACAAGAAATTCTACACCAAAAGATCACATAATCCAATTTAAAAAATAGAGTACAGACCTAAACAGAGAACTCTCAACAAAGGAACCTAAAATGGCTGAAAGACACTTAAGGAAATGCTCAACATCCTTAGTCATCAGAGAAATGCAAATCAAAACAACTCTGAAATTTCATCTCACACCTGTAAGAACGGCAAGATCAAAACCACTGATGACAACTTATGCTGGAAAGGCTGTGGGGTAAAGGGAACATTCCTGCATTGCTGGTGGGTGTGCAAGTTGGTATAGCTCCTTTGGATATCAGTGTAGCAATTTCTCAGAAAATTAGGAAACAACCTTCCTCAAGACCCAGTAATACCACTTTGGGGTATATATCCAAAGGATGCTAAACCATGCCACAAGGACATGTGCTCAACTATGTT
>NC_022026.1:6541258-6542975 GCF_000317375.1 Microtus ochrogaster | reverse complement strand
TTATATGCAATAACTAGCAATTACCTACTCATTCTAGTCTCTGTTTCTATGAATTTAACAATTATAGATTCCATAGATAAGTAAGATTTTACAGTATGCTTAAGCTATTTCACCTAGTAAATGTTCTTCAGACCATTTACCATGGCAAATGGCAGAATTTCTTTCCTTCTAAGGTTGAATAATATTTCTTTGTGTGTATATACATCACAAGTTTCTTATAAGTTTATTTATCAAGTTATTTATGTGTGATATATATTTTATAATATAATTTTAAAACTATGTTCCACCTGTAACATATATTGCGTTGTTATCTTTCTGAGTCTGGCTTATTTCAACATGATTTCTAATTGACATCCATTTCTTCTTCAAATGCAATTATTTCATTTTCATTATGGCTACATAAATTCCAATGTTTATTGTTATGTGTTTTTATTCATTTGTCTGCTGATGAACATCTAGCCTGGATCCATTCTTTAGTGCTTTAAGTAGTATAACAATAAACACTGAGGTCAAATATTTCTGTAGAATGTTGACATATAGTTCTTTGGGTATATACACAAGAATGGTATAGCTGTGTCATATTGCAACTCTGTCTTTGTTTTTATTTTTTAATTAATGAATTTATTTATTTTGCATCCCAACTGCATTTTTCCCTCCCATACCCTCTCTCCACCTCCACTCCGCCTCCCCTAATCCACTCCTCCTCTGTTTCTGTTCAGAAAGGGGCAGGCCTCACATGGATATCAATAAAACATGGCAAATCAAGTTGCAGTAAGATTGAGCACCTCCCGTTGTACTCAGGCTGGGCAAGGCAACCCAGTATAAGGAATAGGTTCTCAGGAACCAGCTAAAGCATCAGGGACAGCTTATTTCTAGGAGTCTCACAAGCAGACCAAACTACACAATTGTCACATATATGTAGAGGGTCTAGGTCAGTCCCAGGCAGGCTCCCTGGTTGTTGGTCCAGTCTCTGTGAGTGCCTATGAGCCAGGTTAGTTGTTTCTGTGTGTTTATTGTGATGTCCTTGACCCTTCTTGCTCCTATAATTTTTTTTTCAAACCTTCCACACTGATTTCCATGGTGGCTACACCAGTTTACATGCATACCAATAGTGATCAGAATTTTCTTTGCTCTACACACTCACCAGCATTTATGAGAATTTGTTTTCTTGATGTTAGATATACTGCCTGGGGTGCTATAAACTCTCAAATCAGTTTTAATTTGTGTTTGCCTGATAACTAGGGATATTAAACATTTTTAAAATATTTATTCACCATTTGTATTTCTCATTTGGAGGACAATTTAATAATTCATTTTCTACTGGCTGACTGGATGGTTTATTTGAAGTGGATATTTAATATCTGAGTTTTCATATCGTCTGGACATTAAACCCTGGCCATACATAGAGCTGGCAATGATTTTCTCCCATTCTGTAGGCTGTTTTCACTTCACTGATTGTTTCCTCTTGCTGAGCAACAAGTTTTTTTTAGTTTCATGTGATCCCATTTATCTAGTTTTAAGATTATTTATTGTTGAAGTAAATCTTTTCAGAAAGTCCTTGCTTATACCCAGTCTTGATATGTCTGTCTTGCCCATGTGCTCCTCTAGCAATTTCAGGGTTTCAGTTTTACAATGACTTGTTTGATCCATTTTGAATTGAATAGGATTTTTTTGCAGGGTAAAAGACAAAAAGATCTGGACTCATCATATATATATA
>NC_022026.1:6520125-6541158 GCF_000317375.1 Microtus ochrogaster | reverse complement strand
ATATATATATAATCATGTTTTCCCAGAAGTATTTGTCAAAGGAGCTGTCCTTTCCCTGTGTGGGTTTATTTCTGGGTCCTATATTTAATTCCATTGGTTCTTAGGTTTATTTTTTTGTGCCAGCAGCATATTATTTTTGTTATTATGACTCTGTCAAATAATTCAAAAACAGGTACTGTGTTGTCTCAAACATTCATCTTTCTACTTAGGGTTATATTGCCTTTTTTAGAGTTCTTTTCTAGTTCTCCTTTTTTTGCTTCTGTGTGTATTTTAGGGTGGTGTGTTTCTATTTCTGTGAAGAATTTTATCGGAATTCTGGTAGAATTGCACTGAATCTACAGATCATTAAATTTTGAAACATTGAAGAAAGAAATTGAAGAAGATTCTAGTACATGGAAAGAATTCCCAGATTTGCATTGGCAAAATTAGTATTGTGAAAATGGTTTTATTACTGAAAGTGATCTATAGGCCCCATATAATCGTCTTCATTTTTATTGATTACATTTATTCTTAGGCAGTTTTATACATGTATATAGTACATTCGCTTTATGTTCATCCTTACCCTCTTTTATCTCTCTCCCAGTCCCGCCACTCTGCCCTCCTCTTTCAGGTTCCTTTACCACAATCCTGACTTTTTGTTTTGTTTTGTAACCCCTTATTTTAACCAGGAGTATCTAAAGAGCCCAAAAATAGGAACAAGAGCTGTGAAATTCCATTTTCAGTGCATATCACAACCATTGAAAATATAGCCAGGCAGTGTTGGTGCACACCTTTACTCCTAGCACTTGGGAAGCCAAGGCAGGCAAATCTCTGTGAGTTCAAGGCCAGCCTGGTCTAAGACCCCAAAGCTACAGAGAAACTCTGCCTCAAATTAAAAAAAATGAAAAATAATAAAGCATAACCTACTGTCTTTTATCCTTTATACTAGGTGATTTATGTACTGTCATTACATTACTAGAGTATTTTAGACTGACTAGACCTTTATCATTACCAAATAGCTTTATTCTTTTTTTTTTTGGTTTTTTTTTTCAAGACAGGGTTTTTCTGTAGCTTTGGATACTGTCCTGGAACTCTGTAGACCAGGTTGGCCTTGAACTCACAGAGATCTGCCTGCCTCTGCCTCCTGAATGCTGGGGTTAAAGACGTGAACAACCACCACCTGGCTAGTTTTAGTTTTTAATATAACTTCAGGACAAGTCCCATGACCAGGAGTAGTTGGCCAGCACAAAACAGACTCCACATTGTTTGAATAAACAAGTTTATTTGGAAATTTAGTCAGCATTAGTCAGCATGCATAATTGACCTAAAAATTTCAATAGGATGCTTTTAAAACCCACTTGAAGGCCATCTCTATGAAAGGGATTTTACAAGTACAGTAGCCAGGTATAACCTAACCCATCTTCATTGGCCGAGGTTGAATAAGCTGAAGCTGTACTCTTTACCCCCATGTTTAAACTCCACAAGGAAAACAAAAGCCTTGTGCTGCTTTTTCCCTTAAAGATTAAAAAGGACGCAAAGCTGAGCTCAAGCTAGGTATAAGACCCAACAACAAAACCAAACTCAAACTATGTATAAGACAAAACAACATAGTAAAAATCTGCACTAACTAGATTAGTAACAGGTGATGCTGGTGTGAATAACTTCTTATTTTATTCTAGAGTCCTTATAAATAAAACCCCCATTAGTGTATGTTTTATCAACTAGAGGGTTAGTTAGCATGGTAAAATGAAGACTTGTGCAAGGTTTAATATGTATGGTATTTTTCTACTTTGTTAAAAACAAATGCAATCAAGTCAGGACATGCTACCTGGACTAAATTACACACACCTTCATGACAATACTCCCCACCACTTATGAATGTAAAACATTTAATTTTAAAATGTTGAACACTACAATGTGTAAAATAGCTATTATAAATGTATATAGTGTATTCTAGAGCTGCCAGCTTTGCTTTCTTCTTTTTTTTAAGGAAACAGTTACTGTGGTTAAAACTTGTATATTCGGCCTTTGAAAAAGCCATATACTGTCATAGTGATATATGGATGGATCAAGTCATAATCAGTTTTATGGCAAAAGGACCTAGTACCTTGTACTTTGTACCTTTATTGTAAAATGACTTGTTGTATACTTTAATAGCTACCCAACAAGTCATTAACATACAGAAACATGCATCGTGAGAAGCAAGTAGTATCACCCATCTCTTCTGCATATTAGCATCCTGTCACTCCTGAGCCACAGCCATCACTGAGGTCTTCCCATTCATCCTTAGTGAAAGATGGAATGACTTAAGTAGAAAAGCAACATATTATAAACAGTTTCTTTCAAAAAAGTCACAAATTAAACCAAAGTATTTTTACAGAATTTATTACAAAATGCCATTTAAAAAAAACATTTTGACTTATGCTCTCTCTCTCTGTGCATCTGGCTAGTCAACTGGATGTCTTTGAGAATGATGGTGACTCTCTTGGTGTGGTGGCACACAGGTTGGTATCCTCAAATAGCCCCACCAGGCACACTTCACTAGCCTCCTCAAAGGCATCAATAGCTGTACTCTGAAACCTCAAGTATATTTTAAAATACTATGCTATCTCCCTCACCAACATCTGGAAAGGCGGCTTCCAGATGAGTAGCTCAGATGATTTCTTTGGCCTATAGGCCTAGTATATTTGACAGACTTTTATGTGAAGAAGGATAGTCTGAAAGGCTGTCCTACCTTATCATGACAATGTTTGGTAGTCACTTTCTTTTGTGTTCTGCTTGTCTAATTAGGACAACGTACTGTCAGCAGTTGAGGCAAAGGCAATTTCTTGCCCAGTGGCTTATATTTGCCACAGAGAAAGTAAACTCCATGTAGACTTTCTTCAATGCCAACATCTCCTCTGAAGTAGATCGCCAGGAGCAGACATGTCTCATTGTCATTTTTTTTAAAAAAAAAAAGCCTATGTTATACAAACATCTTAAATGCCATATTCTATAGATCTCTAAAGTGTTGGAAGATGACTTGTCTATTTAGAATATATCTACCATCAGTTATTTTTCAGGTTGTTTGTATATACCCACTTTTTATTATTTTTTAAGTTATTACACAAAATAATGAGTTTGATTATGTCCTTTCTACACATACTTTGTTTTTATTTATTTAGTTTGCCTAACCCTCTTTCCCTATCCCACTGGCCACCTCTTACTGCTCCCCATCTTCCTTCCCCAACCAGTAGCTGCCTTCTGCCTTTAAATCAACTATATTCTTGCCTTTTCAGTTCCCTTTTTGCTTCCCTCAGGATCTCTTCTTCTCTTCTTATAGTAGTCTTTCTCTTTTCATGACCTACACATGCACACTCATACACACATATACATACACATATATACACTAAAACCTATAATCTACATATAAAAGAAGCTATGCAGTATTTGTCTTTCTTACTATAATAATCTAATTATATCTATTTTCTGCAAATGTCATGACTTCTTTGTTGTTTGCTGCTGATTAAAAGCCCACCTTGGCCTGGCGGTGGTGGTGCATGCCTTTAATCCCAGCACTTGGGAGGCAGAGGCAGGCAGATCTCTGTGAGTTCGAGACCAGCCTGGTCTACAAGAGCTAGTTCCAGGACAGGCTCCAAAACCACAGAGAAACCCTGTCTCAAAAAACAAAAAAAAAAATAAAAATAAAATAAAAATAGAAAAAATAAAAGCCCACCTTGTATTTGTATTATATGGTCTTTATCCATTCACCTATCAATGGGTATATAGGCTATTTTAATTTCTGACCTGTTATTAATGGTGCAGGATTGACCTTGAGTTTGCTCTGTGATAGGTCATAGACTGATTTGCATAAATAATCTGGAGTGTAATACCTGCATCACATGGCAATTGTAGTTACAAGATTTTGAAAATTTTGTACTAATTTTCATAATGGCCATCCTAGTTCACATTGCTATCATCAGTGAGTATCAGTTCCTCATTCACCACATCCATGCCTGCTTTTTGGCATATTTCCTTGAGATTAGCATTTCTGACTGGGGTGATGTGGAGTTTCAAAATAGTCTTAATTTGTTTTTCTATAATGGCTTATAATGTTGAATGCCTTTAAACATAGTAGTTGTCAACTTGTGTTTCTTTTTTCAACAGTGTTCAATTCAATTCATTACCCAATTTATTGATTGGATTTGTTTTCTTTGGGGAGGGCAATTTTCATCTTTGCAGTTCTTTATCTATTGTACTTATTAACCACATTTGATATATGCAAATATTTTCTTCCATGTTATAGGTTGCCTCTTCTCTTTTCTGATAGCTTCCTATGCTGTGCAGAAGATTTTAAATTTCATGTAATTCCATTTGTGAGTTATCAGGATTCCTTTCAGTACTATTGGAGCCCCTTTAAGAAAGTTCTTACCTACAACTGTGTCTTGGAGTATTGTCACATGTTTTCTTTCAAAGTTTTCAAAATTTCAGGTCTTATATTAATGTCTTTCAACTTTTTAGGGTTGATTTTTCTGCAGAGTGAGAATTATGAGTTCAATTTCTTTCATCTGTATGTGGATACCAAGCCTTTCCAGTACCAGTTGCTGTAGAGGATGTCTGTTTTTAACGCCTCTGTTAAAAAATTTTTTAAAAAAATTAAATGACTATAGTTATGCTGGCTTATTACTGGGTCCTTATTCTATACTACTGGTCTAGATATCTGTTTTGTGTCAATATCACATTGTCTTTGTCACTGTGGCATAATTGGAGATCAGGTTTGTGATCTATATTGTTCTTCCTGCATCTGACTGCATTCACTATCAGGATTTTTTTGTTTCCACATGAATTTTGAGATTGATTTTATAATTCTATGAAGAATGTCATTTGAATTATAAGGGATATTTCATTGATTATGTAGACCACCACACTTCATATAGCCATTTTCACAATTTAATTTGGCCAATCCCTGAGGATCAAAGGTGTTTTCATTTTCCAGTGTCATTTTAAATGTCTTTCTTCATTATCTTAAAGTCTTCTTTTCAGAGGTCTTTCATCCCCTTGGTTAGGCTTGTTCTAGGTATTTTTGAAGCTATTATAAATAGGGTATTTTTTTTAATTTCTATCTCAGCAAGTTTTATTGACCTATAGAAAAGTTACTGAGTTTTGCATGTTATTTTCATTACCTGATATTTTTTATCCTGATATTTTACTGAAAATATTCATCATATTTATGAGTTTTCTTACAGAATCTTTAGGACCTTTTACATATAGGATCTTGTCATCTGAAAATAGAGATAATTTGGTTTCTTTTCCTGTGGGAGCCAAAAAAGTGGATCCATTCCACCTTGACCAAAGATCAGAGAATTCATGCCTATTCCTACTTGATAAGGATATGACAGGAGGTTTGATCCAGCAAGTGACTGCCTACAGGATGTTTAGTATAAGGTGTGGTCACTGCATGGCCTGTCTAAAAAACAGAATGTTTAACTCAGGATAGAGTTGCACGATGTTACAGGTATTGAAGCAGGTTCTTTTAAAGCATGTTAAAGCAGTCTTTTGCCTTCTTCCCCCTCTTTTGCATTGGTGCACATAAATATATGGAAAATAAACATGGGCAAGTTCAGTATTCACTGGATCACCCTCCTGGTACCATTCTGTGTCTCTATTCTTTTTCCTTCATATCTCTGCTCCTCCTGTCTAATATTTCTAATCCTCACACCCCTACCCTGGAACCCACAAACCCCATCAAGCCTGGACCCTGATATTTCCCTATTAGTATCTCTTTTATTTCTTTTTCATATTGTATGTCTAAGACTTTGAGCACTGTAATAAACAACATGGAAAACATTAAATGTTTATTTCATCCCAGAGTATAGAAAAATGTTCCAATTTTTCCCAATTTGGTCTAATGTTGACTATCAGATGGTCATATATATCCTTTATCATGATGATATATTTTTTTTATTTTGAACTTCCCAATACAAATTAATTACATGAGTTAGAGACATAACTCAGTCATTAAGAGCACTGCTTGCTTTCCCAGAGGACCTAGGTTTAAATTCCCAGAACCCAAATGGTGGCTAAGAGCTTCAGCATATCCATTGCCCTCTTCTGACACTGAGGATACAGTAGAGGAAATAGACTCATTGATCAAAGAAAACAGCAAATCTAACAAATTCTTAACACAAAACATCCAGGAAATCTGAGACACCATGAGAAGACCAAACCTAAGAATAATAGGGGTAAAGAAGGAGACGAATTCAGCTCAAAGGCACAGAAAATATATTCAACAAAATCATAGAAGAAAACTTTTCCTGCCTAAAGAAGGATATCCTTATGAAGGTACAAGAAGCTTACAGAATTCCAAATAGATTGGATCAAAAAAATGCTCCCTCACCATATAATAATCAAAACACAAAGCATACAGAACAAAGAAAGAATATTAAGAGATGCAAAGGAAATAGGACAAGTAACATATAAAGGTAGACTTATCAGAATTACATCTGACTTCCCAATGGAAACCATGAACAAAACAAAAAAACAAAAAGAAATAATATATATATATATAGATATATATATAGATATATAGATATATAGATATAATTTTAATAAAAAAGGAAATATATGCAGGCAAAAAGTACCCATACAGGTAAAATTAAATAAATGGAAATGTAAGTGAATGATATGTATTCTTGGTAATATGACAATTATTTTGACCTGGTAAGGAAAACAGCACTTCTCCATTCTCATTTAGTAATCTGACTTCAGTTCATTGATCCTTTCAGCCTATAGATGTCATCTGCTTGGTCACAGGTTATCATAGGTTATAATGTAAAAAGACATAATTACACATCCAAGGTCTGGGAATGTGACATGTAATTTTCATTTACATTCATCTGGACAGAACTTAGGCCAGTGGTCAAATCAATCTCTAAGTGAGTGACTAGAAGATAGCTATTCACTGTGTTATTGGGAAAAGAAGCTTTCTTTTGTCAGTCAACCAGTGGTCTTCGTTACAAATGAAAAGTAAGAATCATCCTTATTTGCTATGTCCATACTAAAGCTTTTTTCTAGCAAGAGGACTTGACCTAATGTAAGTTCTGAGATAGCCTATAACTTTTCACATCTACATCTACCACCCAAACAAAATCAAAATCTACAAATACATATATCAATCTAGACAAAAATAATAGACGTGAGAAAAATAGAAATGAACTACTGTACCACATATCCCTAATATATTAATTCCATGATCATATGCATATGCAAATTGTATACATTAAGCTTCAAAAGTTCTGAACTTCCATCATTAGCAACAGTCTTCTTCTCTTTCCCAAATCTAGCTCCAGAAAAACCTCTAAAATTTAATGGAAGTGTAACTGATTTCTGTAAGAGAAGGTAAAATACTTTGCATGTTTTCTGCGTTGAGTGAGGAAGATTTCTTGCCATGTTAGTTACTGTCTTGCTTACAACGCTTGCATCTCCACTCTAAGCCTTCTTTGTGTCCCCTTTACATTTGTTTCATTGAGTACAGTGAGGCTAAGAACACATGTCCAAGGCATCTTAACATTGTGTTTATATTTTCATCTCTGCATGACTCAGCCAACTGACTCCTAAAAATATCAGGTCATGTTCTGACTTCCTTTCTGTTGCTGCACTAAAACACTCTGATCAAGATCAATGTGGGGAGAAAAGGATTTACTTGGATTAGACTTCCACATAGCTGTTCATCACTGAGGGAAGTCAGGACAGGAACTCAAGTAAGAACTGAAACAGCAAGCAAGAGGAGTGTCATTTACTGCCCTGCTGTCTCCAATGTGTGCTGAGCCAGCTTTTGTAAACAGCCCAGAGACACCAGGTTAGAGATGTACAGACTACAAGTGCACCCAGTAATCAAAATGCAAAATTAACAACTCTATTCTAGTACTCTCCTCCAGTTTCACAGTTAGGCTACTTTACGGATATTCTTTCTTGTTTACAGCATAATAATAATGCATGTTAAAAATGCTTGAGCATGAACTGAACAGCTATAAATATTACTGATACCTCAACCAACTTCCTATATAAATATAGTGGAACCACAAACAGAGAGGCTTTGACATACAATTAATATACATTGACATGGATCATTCATTGTAGGCCATTGGGCTTCAGAGATCAGGTTCTTATATATTTGTTGATTCATTCATTCAATAGAAATGGAACGAGTACTCATTATAACCCAGAGAAAGTTCTAGGTGCAGTGACCATAATAAAAATAAAATATAGTTCCTGTATTGCATCGTTTACATTCTAAAAGAAGAAGTAGGCAAGTATTTTGCAAATAAATGCTATAAAGATAATTAAGATAGGGAAAAGCATAAAGCATGACAAGGTTCATTAGACTCCCCTTGTGAAACACTTCAGAACTCCCTTAGATTTTTTCTTTATTTCAGTCATAGCAGTGGTAAGTAGTTTCACAGAGGATTCAAACAGCTTCAAGTGGAGTCAATGAAACTCTATCTTATAATAGCTGTACACTGAGGCTCCTGCCTCATGCTTCAGGTTTCTCTGACTACTGCCACTTCTGTCTTGAGCCTCCTAATAACTTTTGGCAAGGTGTCCTATGCTATTCCGCGTTGAGTCCCACTGTTTACATAGCCATTTCTACGTAGGGGATAAGCAGTTAGTGAGAAAGTCTGTCTTTTTGTAATCCTCAGAACATGGTGCTGCTGCACATATCCTAAACCACTTAAGACACCCAGCAGGATTGGAAAAGCAATTGCCCATCACTGTGGTCAACTCTCTAGGTGGTCATCATATAAACTCACCCTCTCCTTCATCTGCTTCTTTTCCTCTTCACTCCTGCTTCCTGAGATCACAATCCTAAAGAAACAATTTGCATAAAAATAATTGTGGTCAACTTTTAAGGAAAGGCCTTTAAATGGTCCATGATCTCTGCTAATATTTAGGTAAAGATCACTAAGGGATTTAGAATATCAAATGCAAAAACATGGAGGTATAAGAACACTTGATGTGTTTAGGAGCAGCAATAAACTTACTAAAGCTGTAGTGCAGCAAGCAAGAAGAGGTGAGAGTAATAGGTGATAAGTCCGTGAGTGATTCCATGGAGACACTTACAGGTCAACAGGATGAGGGGGATCTGCTCTGAGATAAAGGAAGACCTATTGGAGCTTTTCACAAGAGAATGATATAATTTAACTCGAGTTTTGAGAGGGCCATCTAGCCTTTATGTTGAGAAAGGTACTGCAGAAGACAAAGGACATTTAGAGGATAATTGAGTCTAGATGGAAGAGAAAATAATGTTTACATCAGAGTAGTAGCTATCAAGTTGTCACAAACAAATCCACTTTTAGATGTATTTTGATGCATAACTACAGAAATTACCAAAGGACTTGGTGAGGCCTGTAAGAGAAAGAGAACAGGCACACTGTCTCAGTGGATGGACCAACCCCTCAAGGTCCAGACTTCCTTGCTCATCTTCTCCCTCCTTCTGCTCTTCAACTGGACCTTGGGCGCTCAGTCTGTTGCTCGGATGAGGGTCTCTGTCTCTATCTCCATCCGTTGCCGGACAAAGATTCTCTGGTGATATTCGAGATAATCATCATTGTGATAGTGGTGCAAGGCCAGTTCAAGCACCCTCTACTCTGCTGCCCAAGGACCTAGCTGGGGACATCCCCCACTGAGACAGTGTGCCTGTTCTAATGGGAGCTCACCAAATCCAGCTGGACCAGGACTGAATGAGCATGCAATCTAACCGGACTCTCTGAATGTGGCTGGCAATGGGGGCTGACTAAGAAGCCATTAATAAAGGCACTGGGAGTTGTTTCTACTGCATGTACTAGCTTTTTGGGACCCTAGTCTGTTTGGATGCAAAGCTTCCTGGTCCTGGATGTAGGGGAAGGTCCTTGGACCTCCCACAGGGCAGGGTTCCCTGCCTTCTCTTAAGGAGGGAGGGGAACGGAGGAGGGTGAATAGGGGAGCAAGAAGGGAATGGGAGAAGGGGAGGAAGTGTAAATTTTTGGATGGAAAAACAAATTTTAGAAAAAAGCCAAATAAATAAATAAATGAAAATTAAAAATTAAAAAAAGAAAGAGAAGGATCAAGGACATCTACCAACTCCTAGGATCAAAATGATTTAACAGTCCATTAACTGAAATACAGAAGGCTGGAATAGAATCATATTTGTAGAGAAATCTCAGATGTGGAGTTTGGACGTTAAAATTTTTAGATTCCTAATTTAACATTCTAATGGAGACATTAAAGATGATCTTGGCTCTGTGAAGGAATGGGGAACAGAAATGGGTAGAGCTAATTCAGGGAAGAAATGAATGATATGGAGAGTAGATAAGGGAAGTCCATGGAAGAAGGACATTGCATTAACTTCTTGGAGAGACAAGAACAAATGTCTATTTACCACAAAAAGGGCACCAGCAATAAATCAAGAAATGAGTCTATTTAACTATAGCTTAAGTGAATCAATGAGTTTATTGAGCTTACTTACAAGCATATGGGTAGAGGATGACATGCAGGAGTGTGGACGACTTCCAAATAGCTGTGTCATTGGAGAGTTTCACCCCAGCATAGATGACAACTTCCCCATATCTGCAAAATGGAGTCCCTTCCTTAAATTATCTCTCCTCCTACTACATATTCTAGCATCTCCCAAGATCACATGTACCTGGGACAGAATTACATGCAGCTGGGAGGGGCCATAGAAGTTAGGGACTCGGTAGAATCTCACTTGAGTGTTTAATGGATTCTTCCCTACCTCCACCTCCTTCTATGATGAACTACCAATAGAACTGACCTTCCTGGCAGTCTCTTGGGAGTAATCCCAGCTTCTTGGATTAAAAAGATAGTGGTTGGCCAGGCATAATAGTGCATGACTTTAGTCCCAGCACTTGGGAGGAAGAGTAGGTAGATCTCTGTGAGTTTGAGGACAGCCTAGACTATGTCTTAAAAAAAACCGGCCAACCAAAAAGAAGGTAATGTCTGCCACAGTGTCTGTGGGTTCATGTGTACATCAGTCCCGTTATGTATGAAAAACAGGTTCCTTGGAGTTGACCATGCCCAGAGTTCTTTGTACATCCTCTGAGTGGGTGGGGAGGTGGAAAGATGTGGGAAGACTTTTTTACTTCAAAATCATTTAAAAATACATTTTAATCTAACCTTATGTTGTTGTTTCTCTTTGGTTCTTTATTATTGATTTTTATTGAGCTCTATGTTTTTCTCTGCTCCCCTCCCTGCTGCTCCCTCCCCACTTCAATCCTCCCCCAAGGTCCCCATGCTTCCAATTTACTCAGATCTTGTCTTTTTCTACTTCCCATGGAGATTAGATCTATACAAGTTTCTCTTAGTGTCCTCATTGTTGTCGAAGTTCTCTGGGATTGTGTGTTTTTAGGTTGGTTTTCTTTGCTTTATGTTTAAAAAACCACCTATGAATGAGTATATATGATAATTGTCTTTCTGTATCTGGGTTACCGCACTCAAAATAATGTTTCCTAGCTCCATCCATTTTCCTGCAAAATTCCAGATGTCATTACTTTTTCTGCCGTGTATACTCCATTGTGTAAATGTACCACATTTTCCTTATTTATTCTTCAGTCGAGGGGCATTCAGGTTGTTTCCAGGTTCTGGCTATGACAAACAATGCTGCTATGAACATAGTTGAGCACTTATCCCGGTACCACGGTTTAACATCCTTTGAATATATACCCAGAAGTGGTATTGCTGGGTCTTGAGGAAGGTTGTTTCCTAATTTTCTGAGAAATTGCCACACTGACATCCAAAGGGGTTGTACCAGCTTGCATTTACACCAGCAATGCAGAAGTGTTCCCTTTTCCCCACAACCTCTCCAGCATAAGTTGTCATCAGTGTTTTTGATTTTTGCCATTCTTACAGGTGTAAGATGAAATTTCAGAGTTGTTTTGATTTGCATTTCTCTGATGACTAAGGATGTTGAACATTTATTTCCTTAAGTGTATTTCAGCCATTTTAGATTCCTCTGTTGAGAGTTCTCTGTTCAGGTCTGTACTCCTTTTTTTAAATTGGATTATGTGCTCTTTTGGTGACCAATTTCTTGTGTTTGTTGTATATTTTGGAGATTAGACCTCTGTCTGATGTGGGCTTAGTGAAGATCTTTTCCCATTCTGTGGGCTGTCGTTTTGTCTTGTTGACTGTGTCCTTCGCTTTACAGAAGGTTTTCAGTTTCAGGAGGTCCCATTTATTAATTGTTTCTCTCAGTGTCTGTGCTGCTGGGGTTATATTTAAGAACTAGTCTCCTGTGCCAATGAATTCAAGTGTATTTCCCATTTTCTCTTCTATAAGGTTCAGTGTGGATGGCTTTATGTTGAGGTCTTTGATCCACTTGGACTTGAGTTTTGTGCATGGTGATAGATATGGGTCTATTTTCATTCTTCTACATGTCGATATCCAGTTATGCAAGCACCACTTGTTAAATATGCTTTCTTTTTTCCATTTGATATTTTTTTGCTTCTTTGTCAAAAATCATGTATTCAAAGATGTGTGGATTGATATCCGTATTTTCTATTAGGTTCCATTGGTCCTCCTGTCTGTTCCTATGCCAATACCAGACTATTTTCAGTACTGTAGCTCTGTAGTAGAGTTTGAAGTCAGGGATTGTGATGCTTCCAGAAGTTCTTTTATTGTACAGGATTGTTTTGGCTATCCTGGGTTTTTTGCTTTTTCATATGAAGTTGAGTACCATTCTTTTGAGGTCTTTGGAGAATTTTGCTGGGATTTTGATGGGCATTGCATTGAATCTGCAGATACTTTGTTAACATTGCCATAACCTTAAATCACATTTAAAGCTTTGTTTTAGCTATAATGCATACCAAAACCTGTAAACACGTCTCTCGGTGTTAAGATTAAAAGAACCTGAGCTATCTGGGCTTCTAAGACTGAGCTGTTTCTCTTAATCATTAACTTAAGTCACAGTCTATACAGTTCCTCAAAAGAAACTAGCTGTGAGACATTTTCTTATTTTTTCTATCCTCTGCAGCCCCAGTTTTTTTTTTTTTCACAGGCAGGGGCACCACCATATCTTACTTTTAGCTGTATTAGTTTTCATACTAAGCTAAACTATACCATAATCCCTTACTTTATTTATTAAAGACCCTCAATCACTAAAATCCTATTTAAAATAGCACTTACTGTATAAAATCTTTGCTTCAGTTAAACAGTACAGCTTAGGAGGAAATCATTTTCATAATAATCCAAAGGTAAAAATGCCCAATAGAATGGGGTGTTTCCATGAGATAATCACATCACATTAGGAGCAGTGGTAATATTCCCACACCCGTTCATACCATGCCAGATACTAGAGAAAAAAATGGTAGCAGCAAACACAGCAGTAGCAAGACACATTCTGGGGCTGAGGTTCTAGGGGCCTTTCCTACCCAAGATGCAGCCCTCTGAGTTTTGCATCCTGGTGGGCTGGCTTTCTGGAACCTTAACGGCCTCATGCTGCTCCTCTGACATGGCCACCAGCAGCAACTCCTTCCTGCCTCTCTGTGTCTGCTCTCTAGTAGGTAACTCCTTCCTTCCTGCCTCTGAGTCTGCCTTCTGTCTTTAACTCAGTTTCTCCATTTGTCCATTGAAGAAATCTAATCAGAGTTAGGCACAACCAGAATCACAACCTGGGGCTTTTGAGTTTTGCTATATAGGACTTGAAGACTTGGAAGTATTGACTAAGATATTTTGTTCCCATTATTGATTTACCACCACCAATGAATTATTAAACAGAAATGGTGCACTGCAGTTATTGCACAAGGCATCTAGAGAATATTGGAGCCAATTTAACTATTCATTTTTTTTAAACCAGGCCTTCAGAGTCATTGCTAAGACCAAAGGAGTCTTATTTTTATTGCATTTCCTTGGAACCACAGTGACATTCAGTGGCCAGTGAAGGTTGAAAACAAGTGGCAGAGAAAACACTTGTATTTATGCTACAGAAAGGCATAAAGTAATCTTCCTAAGAACTTGATTTCAGTTACTCCAATCTAACTGGCTGTGACTGTTGCTTCTGAAATTATGGCACAAGTACTAATAAGAGACAGGCTGGACACAAGCCAAGACTGCCATCAAACACAGTTTATTTGTCCTCACCCAGTTGCCAAAGTAACAAACCAAAAAATATATTTGATATATTTGAGGGTCATGTTGCCTTCTAAACACTCCCGTTTTATCCAGAGACTGATGTCACGCCCACCCTGCATCAGAAACGCTTTTTACAAGCAGCAGTTAATGCCCAAACTCCGAACTGGACAAAGTCCCAAGAATAAGTGACAGTGAAGTGCTGAGCCCTAAATTTGATGGCTCTAACAACAACCCCTCCAAGGTTCAGGAAACACCATAGGAGAGGGGCAAAGAGAATTTAAGAGCCAGAGAACAGGAAGATTGGCAGCAAAAGGAGGCCTTAATTTCCCTTATTAAATTTCCTCATTTAATCAACTTAAACTTCAACTACCTAGTGCAATTGCTTTCAATACTGCAGCCAGAGTCTGATCTAGAATCTTTAATCAGTTCCCCTGAAGACCCTAGTCTGGAAAATTATGGGTATGGACAATGGCATGCTCAGGTAATAGCCAGCAAATGGGGATGGGGAGCTTGAGCCACAGACACTGGCACCCTGCCTTGGCTGAGGTCAATGCTACTATGTATATACACAGACAGGGAAAAAACAAGAAAGGAGCCAAAGAGGTAATATTAGTTCCTTCCTTGTATCAGGTACTAACCTAGACATGTGTGCATGTTCTCCTTGCTATCTGTTTGCTTGCTTTCTCGTTTTATTTGAGATAGGAACTCTGTAACTGAGGCTGACCTGGAATTACTACATAGCCTAGGATAGCCTTAAACTTCAACCTCTTTCCTGCATGTAATTCTTGCTATAGTATTCCACAACTCTAGAAGGTAAGAACAATTATCCCCAATTAGCACCATACACATATTCCTGGAACGACTGTGTCCATTTTTTACTTGTCTTTTGATAGCTCTTTAAATAAGGCTTCTTATGTAGCATTGAGGATTCAGATAGTCAGGGGTCCCACTCCAGGGTCCTCTGTGTAGCAGCTGAAGGCCTTTCATAAACCGTGATTTGCATAACTTCGCTCCATTTCTGTGTCTGACTCTTTCTATTCGACTACCAACACGCAAAGTCCCCCTTTTCCCTAGAAACTTTCTAAGGAAACAACCCGTCATTGTTCACTTTCAAGACGGGTTGCAAGGGTCAAGTGCCATGTATACACAGACAACGTTCCTCAGAGACGGGCAATTATCCAAAGTCCAAGCATCTGTGATGAAGACAGGAAGTAGTAGGTCCTAGGCTGGCCAGGAAAGAGGACATTTGGAAGTCACTTTCAAAGTCAGAATACTTGCTTATACCGAGTCCATGTTTCCACAGGCAACCTAGGAAGAATCCCTCTTGAATTGCAGTCTATCGACTGTCACTCATTTGTGATAATTACCTGGCACTTTGAGATATTTGAGTTTGAGAGCTCCCAAGTTCCTACCAGCACTAACAATCTTAAGTGTTCAGTTCTATATTCTCCTAGATTCCTTTACACTGAAAACATCGTGGATTGACATGGGCCTTCGCTAATGGATAATTTGGAAACAAGCTGGGAAGGCATTTCATTTGCCCTCTGACTGGATTTTCTAAATAGACACTCTACCTCTCCACACTAGAAAGGCATTCTTCTCCTCCAGTGGAATTGTGGTAATTTCATTACGCCGTGTACTATTATCATCCTGTCAAAATGAAAATCTTCTGGAGAGCTGGCAAAGGGCTTATCAAATCAAGTGGAAGTGATTAAGGACAGTTAAAAAACTAGAACAATTATACATACACTGTTAAATAATACAAAGAATGAGAATTCAACTAATCTTCACATTTCCAGAAGTAAGGTTTACAATGTGGTATTTTATTGACTCAAGAGCAAATTATCAATTCATTAAATGTTTAAACCATTTATCAAAACTGTGAATGACAAAGCAATCAGAGACTTGAATAATCAGAGTCTGAGTCGGTTCTTTGTATAAAATTTAAATGCACCCAATACAATGTAATTTTGTACTAAATGTTACTTATCTAATCAGCATATTCTTGCCCCAATGTGATACCTTTGTGTAATCATGAGATACAACAGATATGGAAGCCACAAAAATCTCATTTATATAATCATAACAAGCATGTTATCGCGCTTGTCAAAATTAATGAAACCTAATTTACTCTGCTTTCTAAATTTAAATTTTACATAAAATATTTGGTGAAAGGTAAAAATGGTAAAGAACTCAAGAAGCAGGTACAACAATTAAGTTTTAATGCCTGAAGTTTGCTTAAGTTAAATGAAAGAGCTAGCTAATAACTGATTATAAGAGACTACGACCCCCCCCCCAAATTGAAGAGTTTAGGAGAATGTGAACATTTTCTCTGTACAAGTTTTAAGCTTTGACTTCTAGTAAGTGATAATTCCCACTGGTACAATTACAACAAAAGAAAATTTGAAAAGCCTCTATTAACTCACAGTTTTCAGGAAGACATTCTCTCCTAAGGCAAGGAATGTCTGTATTTCATATTACACCAACAACTTGATCATCTTCCAGGCATAACCAGTGGTCTGACTACACCAATGTTTCTCAAACTTCAGTCTAGATCAGAAACACTTGCAAAACCTGTTCGATATACATATTCTGAGGTCTTACTATGTGCTTCATTCTGAAGTTCTCAGCAAAGACTGGAACAAGGGCTCAGTTGGTAAGGTGCCTGTTGTATAGAAATGAGGACCGAAGTTTGGATCCCTAGCAGCACATTAAATTCCAGGTAAGGCAAAATTTGCCTGTGTCCTAGTTTGCTCTTCTGTTGCTGCGATGAACACCACAACCAAAAGCAACTTCAGGGAAGAAAGGTCCCTTTGGCTTACAAGTTATAGTCTGTCATTAAAGGAAGCCACGGCAGGAACTCAAGGTAAGAGCTTATAGTAGAAACCATGGCACAATGCTGCTTACTGTCTCCCTTTTCCTGGCTTGCTTGGTGACCTTTCTTAGACAGCAAAGGCTCGCCTGCCCAGAGGTTACCTCACCTTCAGTGGGATGGACCCTCCCACATCAATTAGCAACCAAAAAAATGCCCAACAAACTTGCCCTCAGGTCAATCAGATGGAGGTGATTCCTCAGTTGAGGTTTCCTTTTTTCCAAGGTGTGTTGGGTTGACAATTGACACTCTATAATAGCCTGTAATCCAAGCACTGGTGTAGTAAGGAGCTGTGGTGGGCTGTGTTCCTGCCCAGCTCCGCAGGGCTAGCTTTACCTGAAATAATTACATGGAAACTGTATTCTTTTAAACACTGCCTGGCCCATTAGTTATAACCTCTTATTGGCTAGCTCTTACATATTGATCTAACCCATTTCTAATATCTGTGTAATACCACGAGGTGATGTCTTACCAGGAAGTATTCTAGCCTACATCCGTCTGGGGTCGGAGAATCATGGCAACTGACTGACTCGGCTTCTTTCTCCCAGCTTCTTTCTCCCAGCATTCTGTTCTGTCTACTCCGCCTACCTAATTTTCTGTCCTATTAGGGCCAAGGCAGTCTCTTTATTTAACCAATGAAATTAATACAAAACAGAAGACTCTCCCCCATCACACTGGGAAGACAGAGGCAGGAGGATCCCTTGGGCTTTTAGGCCAGCCAGTTAAGCCAAATCAGTATTTTCCACAGTCTGAGAGAACTTATGTCTCAAAACAAAAGGGGACAAATCAGTGATGTTACCACTGAAAATCTCACACACACACACACACCTTAAACATTAAATTAGGAGGGGGTTGTTAGGAAGTAAAGGAAAGGAGGATGGATGAAAAAGTGCAATGGGGAAAGTAAAAATGATCAAAATTTGGTGTATACTTGTATAAAATTGTCAGATAATGAAGAGATTGGAGATATCTTAGCAAGTAAAGAGCACTTGCTGCTTTTTCAGAGTACCCCAGTTCAGTCCCCAGTGCCCACATTGCGCTATTGACTGGAACTCCATCTTAAGGGGATTTGATGCCTTCTTCTGACCACTGTGGGTACCCATATGCACATAGAATACATTCACCTAAATGCATAAACATAAATAAAATTTTTAAATAAGAACAATTAATAAGGTAGAAAGCAGTTAAGAAAGACATCCAGCTGGGCAGTGGTAGCACACACCTTTAATCCCAGCATTTGGGAAGCAGAGACAGGAGGATCTCTGTGAGTTCAAGGCCAACCTGGTCTACAGAGTGAGTTCCCAGAGAGCAGGGCTACACAGAGAAACCTTGTCTCGAAAACCAAAAGAAAGAAGGAAGAAAGGAAGGAAGGCAAGAAAGAAGGAAGGAAGGAAAGAGAGAGAAAATAAAGACATCAATGATCAATGGAATCTCTACATACAACCTCTGGCCTGCACATACATGTACACAAAACCGCAAACACACACACATAGGCATGCATGTGCACACACAAACATGTACTCATGCACACACACCCCTCAGCTGAACCTGAAAATCTCTATTTTTAACAAACATGGAAGGTAGTTTTATTGTAGTTAGTCAAAGAACCTTATGAAACATTGCCGCACAGAATTTTCCTCCCACCCTGGCATTCCATTATTCGGAATCCTTGCATTATGAATCTTCCCAGTATCTCTCTGGAGTGCTTTCTGCATGCTCTATTTAACCTCCACCTACGTTATCTAGCAACCCCATCTCATTAGGCTGGTCTAGAAAAGAGTATACAGTTCTGACATTTTATTTCTCTATATTTCCACCTCTGGGGTCTTCGTGCATGCATTTTCTTTGGAAAGCATAAAAAATTGCACCTTTCCTTAGAGCTTAGTTTTCAGCCTTCCTCCAAGAAGTTTGGGAGCAGGAGCCACTTGAAGTAGATGCACAAACCGTTTCTTTACTCAGGCCTCCTATCTATCAAGGAGCACATTATCGAAATCTTTGGTGTCCTCAATATTACTCTGCACAATAGGGAAGAAAACAAAAGAAGGCTCTCAAACTGGTCCATTTAGCACCTTATTGGCAGCTCATGAAAAAGAAACATGTCAACGTAATGCTGCAGTTGTCTTTTCTTAAAAACTCACAATTGTCTGTTGATATGAACTATACAAGTTATCATTGAGATGACTATAGTCCTCTTGAATGTGCTCTCCGTTATCCTGCCAAGTAACCTTGGCATGTATTCCAAACACTACGGAATAAACACAGTCATTAAGATAAATCACCAAGCACTTTGGTGCCAGCCACTGATGTTTGGATTCCTTCCTCCTTCCTTCCCTCCCTCTGTCTCGACCTCACCTTCCTTCTCCTTATCTTTTCTCACCCTCCTGCTACTCTCTGTGTGTCTCACTACTTCTCCTAGTCTAACTCATAATGAAAATCCTGGTGACTGAATCTCTCAAGTGCTGGGGTGACAGGAATTCGCCACCACCATTTTTTTTGTACACAATACTAGTATAATTTTTGCATTTGTTTTGTTTTTTAAGAAAGCCCTGCTATATTTTGACTGGCAACAGCTCACAATCTAGATTAGCATATAAACCTCTGCTTCCTTACTCTGGTGTGTGTGGTTGTTTCCTGCCTTGCTAGCACCAACATGTTCTGTCCCTAAATTCCTAATAAATTGCATTCACTCACCCACTTCTCAGCAAGTTCCTGCCAGTTCTTATGCACCAGGTCCTGCTAACTCACCGAGAAAACTATCAGGTGGGGGATTCACTGGGAGAGCCTTTACTATCAGTCAGTGCCTGGGCCAAGCCTTACATCCGCAATTATTTGAAAATCAACTTTTTCATATAATATATTCTGATCGTGGTTTCCTGTCCCTCATCTCCTGTCAGACCCTTCCCATTCATCCAATGCCATGCCTTCTCACCCTCCCTCTCTCCCCCTTTCTTTCTCTCTCTCTCAAAAACAAACAGGTAAACAAATAAATAAACCAGAAGAAAACAAAACACATAGAAAAAAACACAAGGAATACACACATATATGCGTGCACACACCATAAAAGCGCAAAACTGGAAACCATAATATATAAGCAAAACCAGTAACATTACAAAAACAAATGTCCATACAAACCATTATGAGACAAAAAAAACCTCCAAAATACCATTGAGTTAGTTTTGTATTGATTATCAACTGCTGGGCAGGGGTCCTGCCCTAAGTGTAATTTATATACTCATTAGAGACTCAATTAGAGAAAGCTAATTTAGCCTTTTCGAAGGGTTGTCAATTTAGTGTTCCTCCTGGATTAGGAATTGAGGGATCATGTCCACTTCCCTCCTGCACTGGGACTCCATTTGACTTGGACCTGTCTTTTAAATCATACATGTGTCAGTATGATTTAAAACTTCCTTCTGTAACTGGAAGGCAGTTTCCTTGGTGTCTTCCATTCCCTCTGGCACATCTGGGATTAACTCTGCTTCTATTAACATTTGAGGCTGGATGAGTCTCTGTTGTGACAAGGCTACACTGTCTTTTCTGGCCATTTAGAAACAGAGACTCTACCCTTGATGTGCCAATGTTACATGAGTAGAACCAAAAATATCTCTTGACATTGCCAAATAACTCCCTAGGAGAAAGTAAGCCAAGACATCCAATGTTAAGGGCTGTGGTTCTAAACCAATTAAGTTCTCAGGGTGCAGCATGATGTTCTTTAAAAAATACCCTCTAGTGATGCCAACTTGCAGCCAAGGTTAAAAGCCACTACTTTACAGTGATCATTGAGCCTTAACTTTCTCAACTCTAAAAAGGGGGTGATGAGAATATGTGCTTCATAAATCGTTTCAGACATAAAATAATATGTCCAAAAATAAATGTAGTGTGATAGTATTTCTCCCATCTACTGTGAAACACTTATCCAGGGCTTATAAAAACTGTGGTCTGCAGTTTATTTTTGTATAACCTGTGGGCAGGCTAATTTCATGAAATTTTTGTTAAATTCAAACTTCATATCCATATGGCATTATTTGAATGATGTGGGAGTGATTTCTTATTAATAAACTGCCTAGACCCATTTGATAGGCCAA